>NC_138291.1:171435000-171617500 GCF_965601325.2 Salmo salar
GAAGGAAGGAAAGAGAGAGAAGGAGAGAGAGGGAGGAGAGAGGGAGGAGAGAGAGAATGTGAGACAGAGAGTGAGGCGTGAGGAAGAAGGAAATAGAGAGAGAAGGATAGAGAGAAGGAAGGAAGGAAAGAGAGAGAACGAGAGAGAGAGAGAAGGAGAGAGAGGGAGGAGAGAGAGAGAGAGAAGGAACAAGAGAGAGAGTGAGAGAGAGAATGAGAGAGAGAGAGATAAAGAGAGAGAGGGAGAGAGAGCGAGAAGGAAGGAAAGAGAGAAGGAGAGAGAGAGAGAGGGGAGAGAGAGAGAGATAGGGAGAGAAGGAAGGAAGGAAGGAAAGAGAGAGAAGGAGAGAGAGAAGGAGAAAGAGAGGGAGGGAGATAGAGAGAAGGAAGGAAGGAAAGAGAGAGAAGGAGAGAGAGAGAGAGAATGAGAGAGAGAGAGCAAGAGAGAGAGAGAGAGAGAGAGAGAGAGAGAGAGAGAGAGAGAGAGAGAGAGAGAGAGAGAGAGAAGGAAAGATAGAGAGAGAGAGTGAGAGAGAGATGGGGGAGAGAGAGCGAGAAGGAAGGAAAGAAAGAGAGAGAAGGAGAGGGAGAGAGAATGAGAGAGAGAATGAGAGAGAGAGAGAGAGAGAGAGAGAATGAGAGAGAAGGAGAGAGAGAGAGAAGGAAAGAAAGAGAGAGAGAAGGAGAGAGAGAGAGAGAGAAGGAAGGAAGGAAGGAAGGAAAGAGAGAGGAGGAGAGAGAGAGAGAGGAGAGAGAGAGAATGAGAGAAGGAAGGAAAGAGAGAGAAGGAGAGAGAGGAGAGAGAGAGAAGGAAAGAGAGATAGATCGAAAGAAAGCGAGCGAGCGAGAGAGAGAGAGAGCGAGAGAAGAAAAGATAGAGAGAGAGAGAGAAGTAAGGAAGGAAAGAGAGAGAAGGAGAGAGAGAAGGAGAGAGAGAGAGAGAGAGAGAAGGAGAGAGAGAGAAGGAGAGAAGGAAGGAAAGGGAGAGAAGGAAAGAGAGAGAAGGAGAGAGAGCGAGAGAGAGAGAAGGAAAGAGAGATAGATCGAAGGGAGGAGAGCGAGAGAGAGAGAGAGAAGGAAAGAGAGATAGATCGAAGAAAAGAGAGTGAGAGAGAAGGAAGGAAGGAAAGAGAGAGAAGGAGAGACAGAGATTGAGGAGTGAGGAAGATGGAAATAGAGAGAGAAGGAAAGAGAGAGAGAGGAGAGAGAAAGAGAGAAAGAGAGGAGAGAGAAGGAGAGGGAGAAGGAGAGAGAAAGAGAGAAGGAAATAGAGAGAGAGAGAGAGAGAGAGAGAGAGAGAGAGAGAGAGAGAGAGAGAGAGAGAGAGAGAGAGAGAGAGAGAGAGAGAGAAAGAGAGTGAAAGAGAGAGAATGAGAGAGAGAGAAGGAAGGAAAGAGAGAGAAGGAGAGAGAGAGGACAGAGAGAGAGATAGGGAGAGAAGGAAGGAAAGAGAGAGAGAGAGAGAGAGAGAGAGAAAGTAAGGAAGGAAGGAAGGATGGATGGAAGGAAGGAAGGATGGAAGGAAGGAAGAAGAAAGTAGGAGAGAGAGAGAGTGAAGGAAAGAGAGAGAATGAGAGAGAGAGAATGAGAGAGAGGAGAGAGAGAGAGAAGGAAAGAGAGAGCGATAGAAAGAAAGAGAGAGAGAGAGCGAGAGAAGGAAAGATAGAGGAGAGAGAGAGAGAGAGAAGGAAGGAAGGAAAGAGAGAGAAGGAGAGAGAGAATGAGAGAGAGAGAATGAGAGAGAGAGAATGAGAGAGAGGGAGAGAGAGAGAGAGAGAGAGAGAGAGAGAGGAGAGAGAAAGAGAGAGGAGAGAGAGAAGGAAATAGAGAGAGAGAGAGAAGGAAAGAGAGAGAGAGTGAAGGAAAGATAGAAAGAGAGAGAGAGAGAGTGAGAGAGAGAGAGAGAGAGAGAGAGAGAGAGACCTTTAATATGGTGAATCACTTAACAATACAGAAATACACTATGGAAAAAGAAGGAACCAGCTCAATGTAATTGAAGCATCCATAGTCTCTAACCACTTCTGGGAAAATTGGAAAACACTAAACAACAACAACACGAAGAATTATCTATCCAAAATGGAGATGTATGGGTAAACCACTTCTCCAATCTTTTTGGTTCAATAACAAAGAACAAACAGCAAAAACATATTCATGATCAAATACAAATCTTAGAATCAACTATTAAAGATGACCAGAACCCACTGGATTCTCCAATTACCCTTGAATGAGCTACAGGACTAAATAAAAAACCCTCCAACCCAAAAAGACATGTGGTGTTGATGGTATCCTCAATGAAATGATCAAATATACAGACAACAAATTCCAATTGGCTATACTAAAACTCTTTAACATCATCCTTAGCTCTTGCATCTTCCCCAGTATTTGGAACCAAGGACTGATCACCCCCAATCCACAAAAGTGGAGACAAATTTGACCCCAATAACTACCGTGGGATATGCGTCAACAGCAACCTTGGGAAAATCCTCTGCATTATCATTAACAGCAGACTTGTACATTTCCTCAGTGAAAACAATGTACTGAGCAAATTTCATATTGGCTTTTTACCAAATTACCGAACAACAGACCACGTATTCACCCTGCGCACCCTAATAGACAAACAAACAAACCAAAAACAAAGGCAAAGTCTTCTCATGCTTTGTTGATTTCAAAAAAGCCTTCGACTCAATTTAGCATGAGGGTCTGCTATATAAACTGATGGAAAGTGGTGGTTGGGGGAAAAACATAACGACATTATAAAATCCATGTACACAAACAACAAGTGTGCGGTTTAAAATAGGCAAAAAACACACAAATATCTTCCCACAGGGCCGTGGGGGTGAGACAGGGATGCAACTTAATCCCCACCCTCTTCAACATATATATCAACGAATTGGCACGGGCACTAGAAAAGTCTGCCTCACCCTACTAGAATCTGAAGTCAAATGTCTACTGTTTGCTGATGATCTGGTGCTTCTGTCCCCAACCAAGGAGGGCCTACAGCAGAACCTAGATATTCTGCACAGATTCTGCCAGACCTGGGCCCTGACAGTAAATCTTAGTAAGACCAAAATAATGGTGTTCCAAAAAAGGTCCAGTCGCCAGGACCACAAATACAAATTCCATCTAGACACTGTTGCCCTAGAGCACACAAAAAACTATACATACCTTGGCCTAAACATCAGCGCCACAGGTAACATCCACAAAGCTGTGAACGATCTAAGAGACAAGGCAAGAAGGGCATTATATGCCATCAAAAGGAACAAAATTCAACATACCAATTAGGATCTGGATAAAAATACTTGAATCAGTTATAGAACCCATTGTCCTTTATGGTTGTGAGGTCTGGGGGTCCACTCACCAACCAAAAATTCACAAAATGGGACAACACCAAATTGAGACTCTGCATGCAGAATTCTGCAAGAATAACGTAGAACCCCAAATAATGCATGCAGATCAGAATTAGGCCGATACCTGCTAATTATCTAAATCCAGAAAAGAGCTGTTAAATTCCACAACCACCTAAAAGGAAGCGATTCCCAAACCTTCCATAACAAAGCCATCACCTACAGAGAGATGAACCTGGAGAAGACTCCCCTAAGCAAGCTCATCCTGTGGCTCTGTTCACAAACACAAACACACCCCACAGAGCCCCAGGACAGCAACACCATTAGACCCAACCAAATCATGAGAAAACCAAAAGATAATTACTTGACACATTGGAAAGAATTCACAAAAAAACTGAGCAAACTAGAATGCTATTTGGCCCTAAACAGAGAGTACACCGTGGCAGAATACCTGACCACTGTGACTGACCTAAACTTAAGGAAAGCCTTGACTATGTACAGACTCAGTGAGCATAGCCTTGCTCTCAAGGCAGACCTGGCTCTCAAGAGAAGACAGGCTATGCGCACTGCCCACAAAATGAGGTGGGAACTGAGCTGCACCTCCTAACCTCCTGCCCAATGTATGACCATATTAGTGACACATATTTCCCTCAGATTACACAGATCCACAAAGAATTCGAAAACAAACCCGATTTTGATAGACTCCGATATCTACTGGGTGAAATACCACAGTGTGCAATCACTGCAGCAAGATTTGTGACCTGTTGCCACAAGAAAAGGTCAACCAGTGAAGAACAAACACCATTGTAAATACAACCCATAATTACAACACTATATATACACATAATATGACATAATATGACATTTGTAATGTCTTTATTCTTTTGGAACTTCAGTGAGTGTAATATTTACTGTTAATTTTTATTGTTTATTTGACTTTTGTATATTATCTACCTCACTTGCTTTGGCAATGTTAACATATGTTTCCTATGCCAATAAGGCCCTTGAATTGAATTGAATTGAATTGAATTGAATTGAATTGAGAGAGAGAGAGAGAGAGAGAGAGAGAGAGAGAGCATGGCCACAGCAATTAAAAATCCTGGACCAATTGACTGTGCTCATGGAGTACGGGAGGGAGGGGGTGGAGCTGGGGCCTTGAGTGTAATGCCTAATGAAAAAATGAGGGTGTATGCAGATTGAGGGGCCGTGGCTGAGGCCATTAACTGGCCATTTAGGGGTGATTAGGACTCTGAGCCCCAGAGGTTTCCCCTAACCCCTGGGTTTCTTAATTAGAGACCCCGAGGACACACACACACACACACACACACACACACACACACACACACACACACACACACACACACACACACACACACACACACACACACACACACACACACACACACACACACAGATGTGTTCCAGCTTCCAACTCAGAAACACAAACACGTACAGCCTAGACCAGGGGACGAAATTAGAATGATAAATTGTTTTTTGACACGCGGCCAAGCGGTTTTTCGATTTGCCCTCCTGTCACATCGATGACAATGTCGAGGCGGGGACAAGTGATCTCAGCAGCCCTCCTCGAGTGGGACTGACCCCTAGGAGGAGACAGCAGTGTCTCGTTAATGGCAATTAGGCCTAATTAATAATTAGGTGAGCTGGCCATTCCTGTAGGCGATTTAGGGAACACACCCTATTTTGGAGTGAGCTGATACCTACGCAGCTAGTAGGGTACTGGTCTGGTCTGATACCTACCCAGCTAGTAGTGTACTGGTCTGGTCTGATACCTACCCAGCTAGTAGGGTACTGGTCTGGTCTGATACCTACCCAGCTAGTAGGGTACTGGTCTGGTCTGATACCTACCCAGCTAGTAGGGTACTGGCCTGGTCTGATACCTACCCAGCTAGTAGTGTACTGGTCTGGTCTGATACCTACCCAGCTAGTAGTGTACTGGTCTGGTCTGATACCTACCCAGCTAGTAGGGTACTGGTCTGATACCTACCCAGCTAGTAGTGTACTGGTCTGGTCTGATACCTACCCAGCTAGTAGTGTACTGGTCTGGTCTGATACCTACCCAGCTAGTAGTGTACTGGTCTGGTCTGATACCTACCCAGCTAGTAGTGTACTGGTCTGGTCTGATATCTGCCCAGCTAGTAGGGTACTGGTCTGGTCTGATATCTACCCAGCTAGTAGGGTACTGGTCTGGTCTGATACCTACCCAGCTAGTAGTGTATTGGTCTGGTCTGATATCTACCCAGCTAGTAGGGTACTGGTCTGGTCTGATACCTACCCAGCTAGTAGTGTACTGGTCTGGTCTGATATTTACCCAGCTAGTAGTGTACTGGTCTGGTCTGATACCTACCCAGCTAGTAGGGCACTGGTCTGGTCTGACACCTACCCAGCTAGTAGGGTACTGGTCTGGTCTGATACCTACCCAGCTAGTAGGGTACTGGTCTGGTCTGATACCTACCCAGCTAGTAGGGTACTGGTCTGGTCTGATACCTACCCAGCTAGTAGGGTACTGGTCTGGTCTGATACCTACCCAGCTAGTAGTGTACTGGTCTGGTCTGATACCTAGCCAGCTAGTAGGGTACTGGTCTGGTCTGATACCTACCCAGCTAGTAGGGTACTGGTCTGGTCTGATACCTACCCAGCTAGTAGGGTACTGGTCTGGTCTGATACCTACCCAGCTAGTAGTGTACTGGTCTGGTCTGATACCTACCCAGCTAGTAGTGTACTAGTCTGGTATGATATCTACCCAGCTAGTAGTGTACTGGTCTGGTCTGATACCTACCCAGCTAGTAGGGTACTGGTCTGGTCTGATACCTACCCAGCTAGTAGGGTACTGGTCTGGTCTGATACCTACCCAGCTAGTAGTGTACTGGTCTGGTCTGATACCTACCCAGCTAGTAGGGTACTGGTCTGGTCTGATACCTACCCAGCTTAGTGTACTGGTCTGGTCTGATACCTACCCAGCTAGTAGTGTACTGGTCTGCTCTGATACCTACCCAGCTAGTAGGGTACTGGTCTGGTCTGATACCTACCCAGCTAGTAGGGTACTGGTCTGGTCTGATACCTACCCAGCTAGTGGGGTACTGGTCTGGTCTGATACCTACCCAGCTAGTAGGGTACTGGTCTGGTCTGATACCTACCCAGCTAGTAGGGTACTGGTCTGGTCTGATACCTACCCAGCTTAGTGTACTGGTCTGGTCTGATACCTACCCAGCTAGTAGTGTACTGGTCTGCTCTGATACCTACCCAGCTAGTAGGGTACTGGTCTGGTCTGATACCTACCCAGCTAGTAGGGTAGTGGTCTGGTCTGATACCTACCCAGCTAGTAGGGTACTGGTCTGGTCTGATATCTACCCAGCTAGTAGGGTACTGGTCTGGTCTGATACCTACCCAGCTTAGTGTACTGGTCTGGTCTGATACCTACCCAGCTAGTAGTGTACTGGTCTGCTCTGATACCTACCCAGCTAGTAGGGTACTGGTCTGGTCTGATACCTACCCAGCTAGTAGGGTACTGGTCTGGTCTGATACCTACCCAGCTAGTAGGGTACTGGTCTGGTCTGATACCTACCCAGCTAGTAGTGTACTGGTCTGCTCTGAAACCTACCCAGCTAGTAGGGTACTGGTCTGGTCTGATACCTACCCAGCTAGTAGGGTAGTGGTCTGGTCTGATACCTACCCAGCTAGTAGGGTACTGGTCTGGTCTGATATCTACCCAGCTAGTAGGGTACTGGTCTGGTCTGATACCTACCCAGCTAGTAGGGTACTGGTCTGGTCTGATACCTACCCAGCTAGTAGGGTACTGGTCTGGTCTGATACCTACCCAGCTAGTAGGGTACTGGTCTGGTCTGAAACCTACCCAGCTAGTAGGGTACTGGTCTGGTCTGATACCTACCCAGCTAGTAGGGTACTGGTCTGGTCTGAAACCTACCCAGCTAGTAGGGTACTGGTCTGGTCTGATACCTACCCAGCTAGTAGGGTACTGGTCTGGTCTGATACCTACCCAGCTAGTAGGGTACTGGTCTGGTCTGAAACCTACCCAGCTAGTAGGGTACTGGTCTGGTCTGATACCTACCCAGCTAGTAGGGTACTGGTCTGGTCTGATACCTACCCAGCTAGTAGGGTACTGGTCTGGTCTGATATCTACCCAGCTAGTAGGGTACTGGTCTGGTCTGATACCTACCCAGCTAGTAGGGTACTGGTCTGGTCTGATATCTACCCAGCTAGTAGGGTACTGGTCTGGTCTGATACCTACCCAGCTAGTAGGGTACTGGTCTGGTCTGATACCTACCCAGCTAGTAGGGTACTGGTCTGGTCTGATACCTACCCAGCTAGTAGGGTACTGGTCTGGTCTGATATCTGCCCAGCTAGTAGGGTACTGGTCTGGTCTGATACCTACCCAGCTAGTAGGGTACTGGTCTGGTCTGATACCTACCCAGCTAGTAGGGTACTGGTCTGGTCTGATACCTACCCAGCTAGTAGGGTACTGGTCTGGTCTGATATCTGCCCAGCTAGTAGGGTACTGGTCTGGTCTGATACCTACCCAGCTAGTAGGGTACTGGTCTGGTCTGATACCTACCCAGCTAGTAGGGTACTGGTCTGGTCTGATACCTACCCAGCTAGTAGGGTACTGGTCTGGTCTGATACCTACCCAGCTAGTAGGGTACTGGTCTGGTCTGATACCTACCCAGCTAGTAGGGTACTGGTCTGGTCTGAAACCTACCCAGCTAGTAGGGTACTGGTCTGGTCTGATACCTACCCAGCTAGTAGGGTACTGGTCTGGTCTGAAACCTACCCAGCTAGTAGGGTACTGGTCTGGTCTGATACCTACCCAGCTAGTAGGGTAGTGGTCTGGTCTGATACCTACCCAGCTAGTAGGGTACTGGTCTGGTCTGATACCTACCCAGCTAGTAGGGTACTGGTCTGGTAACTTTTGGATTCTTGCACAGGTACATGCTAACAGAATGTCCGCTATAGTTTTTTCTTTCTCTGCCTCGATCTTGTTTGCTTATGATTTTTTTGTCCGTTAACAATACAGTTGATGGAATCCCATTGCTATTGATATAGTATTGTGTGTATTGCTAACAGATTAGAATCCTTTCTACATTCAAACCCTTCTACAATACACACTGTTTTGAGAAGTGCACTAACTGTATGGTTCTATCTAAGTATGTACAGAGGTTTTGTGCTTTCCCGTTCTCTTCTACCATTCCCTCCCTTCACTCATTAGTGACATTTGGTGTATTAGTGTTGGGCTATAGCAAACATGTGCAATACCATGGCGGAGTTGAGAAACACTTCTCTGGAAAGTCTTGTCTGGTATAATAGTATAGCATCCATGGCTGCAGGCAGTGGAGCAGGGTTTGGACTGTGTTGAGATGACCTCTACTGGTCTACTGGGTGAATGACATCACCAAGGCCAGGGCCCATATCCATGAAACCTTTCTGAGTAGATGTGCTGATCTAGAATCAGTTTCGCCTTTTATATCATATTGAATAAGATCAAATGGACAGGTTGGGATCCTACATCAGATCTCCTACTCAAATGCTTTGTGGAATACGGGTTAGCTGTTTAGCTAGCATCGCTCATGCACAGTTAAATAAAGGTTAAATACATTTTTTTTAAATGAACAGTGAAATACACCATAAGACAACTGTTTCTGTAGATTTCCGGAGAGATTTCCGGAGAACAGGAGAAACAAAGCATTTCTACAAAAAACTACAAAAAACATAATTTCATTCACATGTTTTGTAATGGCAGTTGAGTTGATAAATAAAGTACAATTTAAATCTGGACTTTCTGCCCAACTTCCTGGTTAATGGGGACACTTCTTGCTGTACTTCCTGGCCACTGGTCACTTCTAGTAATTGTATTTCTATATATAACATCAAGAAATACCATCACAAGAATCATATAAAGGACACTTAACTAGTCCTTGTTAAAATTAAATATGAGTTTGGCACATGCTTAATATCTGAAAATGGGAGCAATTTCTACCAAGCCAAGGACATAAATGGACATTAATCAACACTAATATCAGTTATGACATTATCCCATTATCCCTGTGTCAGTACCGAACCAGACACTATACCTTTATGATACATAAAGCCAACTCCTCAGCCTAACGTGTTATCGATTGGTCCAACCCTCCAACCAACCGTACGTTTACCCTGTTACAACAAACACAGTGATAGGCTATTCATCTAGCTCACGTCTCTGGGGATGACCATGTATATTAGAAAGGTTGCAATCAAAGGAGAGGCCAATTATTTTGGTGTGTGTGTGCGTGTGTCTGTGTGTGTGTTCGAGAGGGCTAACTGATTTCCACAGGGTTCCTTCAGAGGATAGTAGTAGTTTATCAGGAGCTTGTTGGCCCATTATAAGTCAATTGAACTGGTGACACATGAACTTTACAGTATGCAAGCTTTAAAGGCCATAGGTATACAGTTGAAGTCAGAAGTTTACATACACTTAGGTTGGAGTCATTAAAACTCGTTTTTCAACCACTCCACACATTTCTTGTTAACAATCTATAGTTTTGGCAAGTCGGTTAGGACATCTACTTTGTGCATGACACAAGTAATTTTTCCAACAATTGTTTACAGACAGATTATTTCACTTAAAATTCACTGTATCGCAATTCCAGTGGGTCAGAAGTTTACATACACTAAGTTGACTGTGCCTTTAAACAGCTTGGAAAATTCCAGAAAATGATGTCATGGTTTTAGAAGCTTCTGATAGGCTAATTGACATCATTTGAGTAAATTGGAGGTGTACTGTGGATGTGTTTCAAGGCATACCTTCAAACTCAGTGCCTCTTTGCTTGACATCATGGGAAAAAGAAATCAGCCAAGATCTCAGAATTTTTTTTTGTAGACCTCTACAAGTCTGGTTCATCCCTGGGAGCAATTTCCAAATGCCTGAAGGTACCACATTCATCTGTACAAACAATAGTACGCAAGTATAAACACCATGGGACCACACAGCTGTCATACCATTCAGGAGTTGAACGTACTTTGGTGCGAAAAGTGCAAATCAATCCCAGAACAACAGCAAAGGACCTTGTGAAGATGCTGGAGGAAACAGGTACAAAAGTATCTATATCCACAGTAAAACGAGTCCTATAGGCAAGGACTCAGCTTTCTGCAAAAGGTTCATTCAGCTTTATTCAGAGAACGTTCCGCCCAACATGCACAAAGATGTTCATTTTATCCTCTTTCTCCGCTTACGCACACACCTCCACACCAACAGTAGATAACCTATGCACACACATACGCACAGACAGTAGGTGAACAGTATCTCTTCCTTGACCTCCCACCACTGTTCCAGCACTGCCTGTTCCTTTCCCCATAGATTAGGAGAACCTTGAAGGCTACTCCCGGTATCTCACACACACATGTCTACTGCTCCTTTGGGGCCACTAAATACACACACACATTTCTCTCCCTCTCCAGCCTCTACTAGACTTTATGGGACTAACGTTCAGTACATTGATTATTCATTATCCATGCTACATAACTACTAATTCATAATGGATTATTGATTAATTTACCTTTATTAGATAATTCTCTTATCATAAACACAGTGTGTTAATCAGGTTAAACGTAGCGTGTTTTAAAGGTTAAACACAGCGTGTTGTAAAGGTTAAACACAGCGTGTTGTAAAGGTTAAACACAGCATGTTTTAAAGGTTAAATACAGCGTGTTGTAAAGGTTAAACACAGCATGTTGTAAAGGTTAAACACAGCGTGTTGTAAAGGTTAAACACAGCGTGTTGTAAAGGTTAAACACAGCGTGCTGTAAAGGTTAAACACAGCGTGCTGTAAAGGTTAAACACAGCGTGCTGTAAAGGTTAAACACAGCGTGCTGTAAAGGTTAAACACAGCGTGCTGTAAAGGTTAAACACAGTGTGTTGTAAAGGTTAAACACAGTGTGTTGTAAAGGTTGAAATCCTGGCCAATGGTGTGCCTATGACATGTACACACACACACGTGCTGTCTCATGCTTTATAGGGTCTTTATAGGGACCTCCTTGGATCCCACATGGAGACCTCCCTGTACAACAACTCTGTAGCGGACACTCAATTACCCACCTTCTTTAGTCATCTACCTCCTTTTCCTTGTTTTGTTAATCTGACGTCTTGCTCTTGACACTTCTCTCTCTGTCTCCCTCTCTCCTCAGAGTTGAAATGTATTTGGTTAAGGTGTACAGTTGAAGTCAGAAGTTTAAATATACACAATAGGTCTCTCCCTCTCTCTCCTCATTCTCTCTCTCAAACCCTTAGTTGTCTCCTCTGTCTCTCTTTCTCTCTCTCAATTCAATTCAATTCAAAGTGCTTTATTGGCATGGGAAACATGTTTACATTGCCAAAGCAAGTAAAATAAATAAACAAAAGTGAAATAAACAATAAAATATTTACAGTAAACATTACAGTTTCAAAGGAATATAACAGTGTTATAACGATTTGCAAATAGTTAAAGTACTTTTTCACATATGCACTGAGCAAGAGTGCTTCAGTGTGTATTAAGTTGCTTGTGTACAGCATATTGTATGGAAATAAAAAAAGGATACCTTGCATAGCGAGTGTTTGAGTCCCATGGGATGTGTTAAACTCCGGAGTGTATCAGTGTCAAGCTAACATACAACACCACACAGGACAGCGTGTTGATCAGGTTAAACACAGCGTGTTGATCAGGTTAAACACAGCGTGTTGATCAGGTTAAACACAGCGTGTTGATCAGGTTAAACACAGCGTGTTGATCAGGTTAAACACAGCGTGTTGATCAGGTTAAACACAGCGTGTTGATCAGGTTAAACACAGCGTGTTGTAAAGGTTAAACACAGCGTGTTGATCAGGTTAAACACAGCGTGTTGTAAAGGTTAAACACAGCGTGTTGTAAAGGTTAAACACAGCGTGTTGTAAAGGTTAAACACAGCGTGTTGATCAGTATCATATTCGTGAATATAGGTGGCAGGGAAGTCAGGCGCAGGAGAAACCAAGTTGGTTAAATATGGAGTATTTAATAAAAAACAAACTCCATAACCAAAGTAGAAAATAAGCTGGGTAAAGAATACCCGTCGCACACCGAAACACAAATCCATGTAACATAACATACAAACAATCACCGACAAGGACATGAGGGGAAACAGAGGGTTAAATACACAAGTAATTAATGGGATTGGAAACAAGTGTTTTTTATTTATTTTTTATATTTTTATTTCACCTTTATTTAACCAGGTAGGCTAGTTGAGAACAAGTTCTCATTTGCAACTGCGACCTGGTCAAGATAAAGCATAGCAGTTAGACACATACAACACAGTTACACTTGAAATGAACAAAAACACAGTCAATAATACAGTAGGAAAAAAAGAAAACTAAAAGTCTATATACAGTGAGTGCAATTTAGGTCAAATAAGGGAATTAAGGCAATAAATAGGCCATGGTGGCAAAGTAATACAGTATGGCAATTAGACACTGGAATGGTAGATGTGCAAAAGATGAAAGTGCAAGTAGAGATACTGGGGTGCAAAAGAAGCAGAATAAATAAATAAATACAGTATGGGGATGAGGTAGATAAATGGGCTGTATACAGATGGGCTATGTACAGGTGCAGTGATCTGTGAGCTGCTCTGACAGCTGGTGCTTAAAGCTAGTGAGGGAGATGGGAATCTCCAGCTTCAGAGATTTTTGGAGTTCGTTCCAGTCATTGGCAGCAGAGAACTGGAAGGAAAGGCGACCAAAGGAAGAATTGGCTTTGGGGGTGACCAGTGAGATATACCTGCTGGAGCGCGTGCTACGAGTGGGTGCTGCTATGGTGACCAGCGAGCTGAGATAAGGCGGGGCTTTACCTAGCAGAGACTTGTAGATAACCTGTAGCCAGTGGGTTTGGCGACGAGTATGAAGTGAGGGCCAGCCAACGAGAGCGTACAGGTCGCAGTGGTGGGTAGTGTATGGGGCTTTGGTGACAAAACGGATGGCACTGTGATAGACTGCATCCAGTTTGTTGAGTAGAGTGTTGGAGGCTATTTTATAGATGACATCGCCGAAGTCGAGGATCGGTAGGATGGTCAGTTTTACGAGGGTGTGTTTGGCGGCATGAGTGAAGGATGCTTTGTTGCGAAATAGGAAGCCGATTCTAGTTTTGATTTTGGATTGGAGATGTTTAATATGAGTCTGGAAGGAGAGTTTACAGTCTAGCCAGACACCCAGGTATTTGTAGTTGTCCACGTATTCTAAGTCCAGAGTAGTGATGCTGGATGGGCAGGCAGGTGCGGGCAATATCATGCATTTTGTTTTATTCGCGTTTAAGAGCAGTTGGAGGCCACGGAAGGAGAGTTGTATGGCATTGAAGCTCGTCTGGAGGTTAGTTAACACAGTGTCCAAAGAAGGGCCAGAAGTATACAGAATGGTGTCGTTTGCGTAGAGGTGGATCAGAGACTCACCAGCAGCAAGAGCGACATCATTGATGTATACAGAGAAAAGAGTCGGCCCAAGAATTGAACCCTGTGGCACCCCCATAGAGACCGCCAGAGATCCGGACAACAGGCCCTCCGATTTGACACATTGAACTCTATCAGAGAAGTAGTTGGTGAACCAGGCGAGGCAGTCATTAGAGAAACCAAGGCTATTGAGTCTGCCGATGAGGATGTGGTGATTGACAGAGTCGAAAGCCTTGGCCAGGTCAATAAATACAGCTGCACAGTGTGATGGAAGACAAGACAAAACCAATAGATAATGAAAAACTGATCAATGATGGCTAGAAGACCGGTGACGTCGACCGCCGAGCACCACCCGTGCAAGGAGGGGCATCGACTTCGGTAGAAGTCGTGACAATCAGGTTAAACATAGCGTGTTGATCAGGTTAAACACAGCGTGTTGATCAGGTTAAACACAGCGTGTTGTAAAGGTTAAACACAGCGTGTTGTAAAGGTTAAACACAGCGTGTTGTAAAGGTTAAACACAGCGTGTTGTAAAGGTTAAACACAGCATGTTGTAAAGGTTAAACACAGCATGTTGATCAGGTTAAATACAGCATGTTGTAAAGGTTAAACACAGCATGTTGTAAAGGTTAAACACAGCGTGTTGTAAAGGTTAAACACAGCATGTTGTAAAGGTTAAACACAGCATGTTGTAAAGGTTAAACACAGCGTGTTGTAAAGGTTATACACAGCGTGTTGTAAAGGTTAAACACAGCGTGTTGTAAAGGTTAAACACAGCGTGTTGTAAAGGTTAAACACAGCGTGTTGTAAAGGTTAAACACAGCGTGTTGTAAAGGTTAAACACAGCGTGTTGTAAAGGTTAAACACAGCATGTTGTAAAGGTTAAACACAGCGTGTTGATCAGGTTAAACACATCGTGTTGTATAGGTTAAACACAGCGTGCTGTAAAGGTTAAACACAGTGTATCGTAAAGGTTGAAATCCTGGCCAATGGTGTGCCTATGACATGTACACACACACACGTGCTGTCTCATGCTTTATAGGGTCTTTATAGGGACCTCCTTGGATCCCACATGGAGACCTCCCTGTACAACAACTGTGTAGCGGACACTCAATTACCCACCTTCTTTAGTCATCTACCTCCTTTTCCTTGTTTTGTTTATCTGACGTCTTGCTCTTGACACTTCTCCCTCTGTCTCCCTCCCTCTCTCCTCAGCCCTTTCTCCCTTTGTCTCCCTCCCTCTCTCCTCAGCCCTCTCTACTTCTGTCTCGCTCCCTCTCTCCTCAGCCTCCTCTCTCTCACATTATCTCTCTCTCTTTCTCACATCTCTCTCTCTCTTTCTCACATTATCTCTCTCTTTCTCTCTCATATTATCTCTCTCACATGATCTCTCTCTCTCTTTCTCACATTATATCTCTCTCACATTATCTCTCTCTCTCTTTCTCACATTATATCTCTCTCACATTATCTCTCTCTCACATTATATCTCTCTCACATTATCTTTCCCTCTTTCTCATATTCTCTCTCTCTCTCTCTCTCTCTCTCTCTCTCTCTCTCTCTGTCTCTCTCATTATCTCTCTCACTTTAAATTCAATTCAATTCAATTTGCATTATTGGCATGACGTAACAATGTACATATTGCCAAAGCTTATTTTGGATATTTACAATAAAAAATAAATAAAATGAGAATCAAAATTGTCAACGGGACAACAGTAATAACAACAATAACCAAGGGTCAAAATAAGCATACATTTAACAATAACAATAAGCATACAGTAGAGTACATGTGCAGGTTGATTGGTCTGTCAGACACTGTACCTCAACTTATGGCAGGCAGCAATGTAGTGCGCTGACAACCCACAGCTCTCTGCGTCCTCCCCCAACAGGACGGGTAGCCTATCCTCATCAGAGAGGTCTTTGAAACCTTGAATAAGGGTTTCAAATTTGGGAAAATGACACTCTCTAATTGTTTTATATTTTTGACATTTTGTAAGGAAATGCAGCTCCGTCTCAGGTTCTGCTGTGGTGCAGTGGTTGCACAGCCTTTCCTCTACAGGGAGCCAGGTTTTCCTGTGTCTACCCTTCTCAATGGCAAGGCTGTGCTCACTGAGCCTGTACTTTGTCAAGGTTTTTCTAAGGTTTTGATCAGTAACCATGGTCAAATATTTAGTCACGGTGTACTGTCGATTTAGGGCCAGATAGCACTGCATTTTGCTTTGTGTTTGTGCTTGTGTTTCCCAATAAGCAATGTAGTTTTGTTTTGATTGTGTTGTAATTTGGTATATTCTGATTGATTGGATGTTCTGGTTCTGAGGTTACAGTGTGTTAGTAGAACAGGTTTGTGAACTCAGCCCCAGGACCAGCTGGATGAGGGGACTCTTTTCTTTGCTCAGCTCTTGGCATTGCAGGGCTTGGTAATTATATGAGAGGGGGGTCACTGTATTTTAGATGTTTCCAAAACTTAATTGCTCTTTTTTGAGTTTTTATTATTAGTGGATATCGGCCTAATTCTGCCCTGCATGCATTGTTTGTAGTTTTCCTCTGGATATGTAGGACAATCTTACAGAACTCTGCATGCAGGGTTTCAATGGGGTGTTTGTCCCATTTGATGAAATCTTGTTTTGCAAGTGGACCCCACATCTCACTGCCATAAAGTGCAATTGGTTCAATGACATATTCAATTAGTTTTAGCCAAATTTTAATAGGTATTTCAATTTGAATTTGCTTTTTAATGGCGTAGAATGCCCTGCGTGCTTTCTCTCTCAGTTCATTCACTGCCTTATTAAGGTGTCCAGTTGAGCTTATTTTTAACCCTAAGTAATTGTAGTGTGTACAGTACTCTATATATTTTGTACCAATTGAGAACTTTGGTCTAATTCCCTGAGATCTGGATCTTCTCTGGAAAATCATTATTTTAGTATTTTTGGGGTTTACTGCCAGGGCCCAGGTCTGGCAGTACTGCTCTAGCAGGTCCAGGCTCTGCTGTAGGCCATGTGCTGTGGGTGACAGCTTGCATAGGTTATCTGCGAAGAGTAGGCATTTAACTTCTGAATTGTGGAGACTAACACCAGGGGCTGAGGATTTTTCTAGAATAGTGGCCAATTCGTTTATGTAAATATTGAAGAATGCAGGGCTCAGATTGCAACCCTGACGAAGGCCCCGCCCCTGGTTAAAGAATTCTGTTCTTTTCTTTCCAGTTTTAATGCTGCACGTATATCCAGTATATATTGATTTAATTATGTCATATGTTTTACCCCCTATACCACTTTCAATAACTTTGTAGAACAGTCCTGTATGCCAAATAGAATCAAATGCTTTTTGGAAGTGTAACGACTGTCGTAGAGAGGGGACCAAAGCGCAGCGTGTTGAGTGCTCATGATGAAATTTAATATAACTCAAAAACACTAAAGACAAAATAACAAACAGAAAACGAACACGCAAAGTTCTGTCAGGAACATAGACTAAACAGAATACAACTACCCACAAACACAGGTGGGGGAAACCCCTACTTAAGTATGATCTCCAATTAGAGACAACGAGGACCAGCTGCCTCTAACTGGAGATCATCCCAAAAAACCCAACATAGAAATAGAAAACTAGAACTAAACATAGATATAGAAAACATAGAAAAACACAAAACACCCCCTGTCACGCTCTGACCTACTCCACCATAGAAAATGACATCTTACTATGGTCAGGACGTGACAGGAAGTCGATAAAGCAAGCGTATATTTTGGTGGACATGTTTATCTATCAGGGTGTGTAGGATGTAAATATGATCAGTTGTGCGATGTTTTGGTATAAATCCAATATGGTTTTTACTCAAGACATTGTGCTTATTAAGGAAGTTTAGAATTCTTACATTTGAATGTTCCACATGCTAACTGATAGGGATTTCATGTTGCAAAAAGAAAGAATAGCAGTCAGAAATACAGTAACTATTAACTAATAAGTTGTTAAGAGTGAGATAAACAGGATAACAGCTAAAAAAATGTCTGTTATATATAAATATTCCTATTCATTGAACAAGTCAATTGTAGTACAATTGGTGTGTGTGTGTGTGTGTCTGTGTGTGTGTGTGTGTCTGTGTGTGTGTGTGTGTGTGTGTGTGTGTGTGTGTGTGTGTGTGTGTGTGCATGCGTCCGTGTGTGTTTAGTGCAGTTTAGTGCAGATGTATTGGAGGAGCTGTTTAATCTCACTCAATCCTACAGGGTTCTCCTGTCCTCTGATGACCTCTGCGTAGCTGCGCTGGTCCTGCTGTTGGGCCCTGTGGAGTGGAGGGGGGCCAGGTCTGGGCCGTGGGGCTGCCTCTCTGGTCTGGTAGAGGTGGTGGTCTGGTGTGGGGTAGTAGGCTGGGCCCTGTGGAGTGGAGGGGGGCCATGTCTGGGCTGTGGGGCTGCCTCTCTGGTCTGGTAGAGGTGGTGGTCTGGTGTGGGGTAGTAGGCTGGGCCCTGTGGAGTGGAGGGGGGCCAGGTCTGGGCTGTGGGGCTGCCTCTCTGGTCTGGTAGAGGTGGTGGTCTGGTGTGGGGTAGTAGGCTGGGCCCTGTGGAGTGGAGGGGGGCCAGGTCTGGGCCGTGGGGCTGCCTCTCTGGTCTGGTAGAGGTGGTGGTCTGGTGCGGTGTAGTAGGCTGGGCCCGGTCCAGTCTGGCTAAGCCGATGGAAGTGGTGATGCTCTGGTGGTGGGTGGGGCCTGTGGGGTGCGCTGGGTCTGGTGGGGTGTAGAGGGGGCCTGGGGCTCCTTGGTGGTGCAGTGGTCTGGTAGGGGTCTCTGGGTGGTCCTCTGGCCAGTACAGCATAGGGTGTTTGTCTACCAAGTGCCACGTCCTTTAGAGACTTGGCAAACATCCCTACTGTCTGCTTCCTCAGGTGGGAGTGGTCGTGCAGATGCTCTGGGGTAATTGTTGGATGGTGCGCAACATGCACGTTCGAGAGTAGGCCACACCCTCTGGTGATGTCAGCGTTGACTTTCTGAATGGTACGGGGATGAAAGTCTTTGCGGGGCAGCAGAGTGGAGATGGTGATGTGGGAGTTGGGGAACCACTCAGAGGCCCTCTCTGCTACTCTGTTGACCAGGCTGCCTACTCTCTCCTGCTCCTCTCACAGGTTGTTGGTGCCGGTGTGAATAATGAAGTGGCCTGGTGTGCCAAAGTCAGGCTGGGACAGGATGTGGAGTGCATCCTGTGTTTTTGGGCACCATATTTTACATACCTTGTGTTGGGGGAAGAGTTTATCTTCTTGGATGAATTTCCCATTTGAGTCAATGAGGGCCATCTCAGTGGGTTTTACCAGATTAGTGGGTTTACGGTCTGTGGCTGGGGTACACAGGGCCTGTGTACATGGAGGGGTGTGTGGATGTGTGTCAGGGGGGCCAGAGAGCTTCTCTCTATAGTAGGTGTCCCCATGTGAGCCTCCTTGTTGACTGGGTGTGTGGGTAAAGGGTTGTCGGTATGAGGGGGTAAAGGTGGGTCAGTGGGGTTGTTAGGGGTGGTGAGGGGATGCAGCTTCTCTCTAGGAGTCTCTACAGTCTGCTCTCTGTGCTGCAGCACCCTCTTGATGACAGACAACTCCTTTGCCATCTCCTCCTTTACCCGCACCAGCTCTCTCCTCATGGTGGCCTTTACCTCCTCAAGCACTGTGGTAAGGCTCTCTCCTCATGGCGGCCTTTACCTCCTCAAGCACTGTGGTAAGGCTCTCTCCTCATGGTGGCCTTTACCTCCTCAAGCACTGTGGTAAGGCTCTCTCCTCATGGTGGCCTTTACCTCCTCAAGCACTGTGGTAAGGCTCTCTCCTCATGGTGGCCTTTACCTCCTCAAGCACTGTGGTAAGGCTCTCTCCTCATGGTGGCCTTTACCTCCTCAAGCACTGTGGTAAGGCTCTCTCCTCATGGTGGCCTTTACCTCCTCAAGCACTGTGGTAAGGCTCTGTCTCAGCTCCTGGACAGAGTTCTTCAGCTGGGTCCTGCACTGTTTGATCTGGTTCTGTAGAAGGTCTGTGTCTGGGCTGGAGGTGGTGTAGCTGAGGGGCTGCTCCTTCAGTAACCCATACCTCTAACAGAGCCAGCCTGTCTCTCAGCAGGCTGATGGTAGTCTTGGCTCTGGTGGTTGTAGGCAGGCGGGAGAATAGACCTGTTGTGTGGGTGTAGGTCTGGGCCTGGGCTCCTGCTGTTGGGGTGCCAGAGGTGAGGGGAGAGATCGGGGTGCTGTCCTTGTCTTTTTTTGTTTCCTCTATCTTCCTTAGGGTGGGGAAGTCCTGCACAAAAGAGCTGAGTGCAGCCTCACTGCCCTGGACCATGACAGTACCGTTCTGGTACATGTTACCATCAGAAACCTGTTTTCCTGGTCCTTATTGCTGTCCTCAAAAATGTGGATTTGCCTTCCCTTGCAGATGCCTTTCTTTGTGGTATAGCTGAAATGCCTGGTTACAGCTGTATGCCAGGCAGTAGTGTGGTCTGTGTAAAATAACAGGTTTGTAACTGTCCTGTTGTGTGAGCAGTCGGTAAATAAAGTTTCCGGGTTCTCCCTCAGAATTCTGTGTTTAAAATTGCTTCTTCCCTTCTCTGATTTGATTTCTGCTGGAAATTTTAAAAAAGCAGGGGAAAGTCTCTCAGTCTCTGCTGCTGCTGCTGTTGCTAGCGCTGCCTCAGTGGCCATGTTGCTATGGTTACCACCAGTAAACAGTTGGAGCTAGACGGTAAACTAGCTGACAGATTTGAATTTGGCTAGCTAGCGCGATTAAGATTGGTCTTTTAACTCACTCTTTGTCAATCTTTTCTTCCTGTGTTGATCTTCAGTTGTACAATTTGATTACCTATACATTTTTTGCTAATTTAATCGTGTCAATCTCGCTCTCAACAACCAGAAAGTTATAACAAATCAGGAGCTGTTCTTCTGCATGACTTCTCTCTCTCACTTTATCTCTCTATCTCTCTCTCACTTTATCTCTCTCTGACTTTATCTCTCTATCACTCTCTCACTTTATCGCTCTCTCACTTTATTGCTCTCTCACTTTATCGCTCTCTCACTTTATTGCTCTCTCACTTTATCTCTCTCTCACTTTATCTCGCTCTCCTGGGCTGTCTACCCTCTCACCACAAAGCTTGGGAGCTGACTCCCCCTTCAGTCCTGTCACTCACTCAGGTGAAGGGGGTGCTCTGAAAGAGGACCTATAGTAGCTCCATCGAGCCCTCCATGCTCCAGGCTCCTTTAATGGGCCACACT
The DNA here is from genome assembly GCF_965601325.2 of Salmo salar. Lineage (NCBI taxonomy): Eukaryota > Metazoa > Chordata > Actinopteri > Salmoniformes > Salmonidae > Salmo > Salmo salar. Next base: position 171,456,013 of record NC_138291.1, read on the forward strand.
GGGTGGAAAGGCTGTCCCATAGCATCTACCATTGTCCCTTCCAACAACCCCCTCCTGCCCTCCCCTGGCAGCCAAAGAATGAGCCCCTGGTGAATAGAGGAGGATGTTCGTCTCTATTAAGGGGCATCTCTTCAGTCTGCTGCCCAACAAGGCTTCACACAAAGCTTTTAATTCACAGGGGCAAGCTTTTCTCCTCCTCCTCTTCCTCCTCCATCCTCCTCCATCTCCTCCTCCTTGCTTTTCTCTGGCTGTCCTCTTCTATTGCTCTCTGTCACTTGTTCTCTTTTGAGAGGAATTAGAGCCATTTTTGACGGATAGGGAGTTTTTTGTGTTGAATGTATCTTTGGGTTTTTGTAGTCGGCTAAAGGGGTTCATGCTGCTGTCAAGGTTTCTTAAGGTTGTGAATGGGTTTGACTGAGGTTTGCTCTCTGCAGGGTGTTTCAGTGTTTCTGGGCTTTGAGAGAGAGGTCGCAGACGGGGTCGAACCGAGGTCTGTCCATCCTGATACATACAAACGCTCTTGTGTTTGTGTGTGTATGTGTGTTTGTGTGTGTGTGTGTTTGTGTGTGTGTTCGTGTTTGTGTCATCTCTTACTTTGTTGATTGAGAAAAAGGATGCATTATTTATTATCATAAGTTATACATTCCTATTGCAATGTTTGCCCAGGACAACGTGGAGAACAATCAAAGCCAAGCTCCAACATCAGCAGAGCTGAGGCACGGTGGGGAAGATTGCCAGAGACCGGGAGAAGTGGGGAACCTTTGTTGCTGCGCAATGCGCCAGCCGATGAGACAGAGGAGTGAGCCATTACAATACTCTCTCCCTTTAACGTTTTCTACGGACAGAGAGAAATAGAGAGAGAGAGAGAGAGAGAGAGAGAAAGTGAAAGAGGAAGGCAGAGAGAAAGCGAGAGAGAAGAGATCAAGCGAGAGCGAGAGAGAGCGAGCGAGTGAAGAGAGAGAGAGAGAAGAGGGAGAGAGAGGAAGGGAGAGAGATAGCTCTGTTTTAGCACTGGGAGGGGTTGTGTACTGCAGTTGCATATTTGAGGTGTCAGCATAAATCGTGAGAGAACCAGAACCAGAGGGAGAACCAGAACCAGAGGGAGAACCAGAACCAGAGAGAGAACCAGAACCAGAGGGAGAATTAGAACCAGAGGGAGAATTAGAACCAGAGGGAGAATTAGAACCAGAGGGAGAACCAGAGAGAGAATTAGAACCAGAGGGAGAACCAGAACCAGAGAGAGAACCAGAGGGAGAACCAGAACCAGAGGGAGAACCAGAACCAGAGGGAGAACCAGAGGGAGAACCAGAACCAGAGGGAGAACCAGAACCAGAGAGAGAACCAGAACCAGAGGGAGAACCAGAACCAGGGGGAGAATTAGAACCAGAGGGAGAATTAGAACCAGAGGGAGAACCAGAACCAGAGAGAGAACCAGAGGGAGAACCAGAACCAGAGGGAGAACCAGAACCAGAGAGAGAACCAGAACCAGAGGGAGAACCAGAACCAGGGGGAGAATTAGAACCAGAGGGAGAACCAGAACCAGAGGGAGAACCAGAACCAGAGGGAGAACCAGAACCAGAGAGAGAACCAGAACCAGAGGGAGAATTAGAACCAGAGGGAGAATTAGAACCAGAGGGAGAATTAGAACCAGAGGGAGAACCAGAGAGAGAATTAGAACCAGAGGGAGAACCAGAACCAGAGAGAGAACCAGAGGGAGAACCAGAACCAGAGGGAGAACCAGAACCAGAGGGAGAACCAGAGGGAGAACCAGAACCAGAGGGAGAACCAGAACCAGAGAGAGAACCAGAACCAGAGGGAGAACCAGAACCAGGGGGAGAATTAGAACCAGAGGGAGAATTAGAACCAGAGGGAGAACCAGAACCAGAGAGAGAACCAGAGGGAGAACCAGAACCAGAGGGAGAACCAGAACCAGAGAGAGAACCAGAACCAGAGGGAGAATTAGAACCAGAGGGAGAATTAGAACCAGAGGGAGAACCAGAGAGAGAACCAGAACCAGAGGGAGAACCAGAACCAGAGGGAGAACCAGAACCAGAGAGAGAACCAGAACCAGAGAGAGAACCAGAACCAGGGTTAGAACCAGAAACAGAGGGAGAATTAGAACCAGAGAGAGAACCAGAGAGAGAATTAGAACCAGAGGGAGAACCAGAACCAGAGAGAGAACCAGAGGGAGAACCAGAACCAGAGGGAGAACCAGAACCAGAGAGAGAACCAGAACCAGAGAGAGAACCAGAACCAGAGGGAGAACCAGAACCAGGGTTAGAAGCAGAAACAGAGGGAGAATTAGAACCAGAACCAGAGGGAGAATTAGAACCAGCGAAGGCCCTTAATTAAAGATATGATATGCCAGTGTCAAACTGTACATCAACACACACAACAACAACAGTAAATAATGACCTTGTCATTTATGCATCACTTTTTCATTCCAGGAACATGAAGTCCTGCAAATGTCTTGACCAAATTAGCTAGCCAAATGTCACCTAAGTTTGTATGTGTGTGTCTGTGTGTGTGTGCACATGCACACAGATGTGTGTGTGTGTATGTGTGTGTCTGTCTCTGTTTCTCTGTGTGAGAGAATGTGTGTACATCTCTAGGACAAAGAATAATGAAATACACAATATATGCACATATACACACATTCACAAACATATTCTCCCATCCTGGGCTTCAAAGGTTCTTTGATCACGATGCTGTCATCTCATATCTCCAATCCTTCTTCATCAGAAGAATATCATATCTGACGGCTTTGACTTTCATTTGGCGTTCGCTCCTCAAACCTAGAATAAGAAGTCAGTTATGTTCCTGTGCATCTAGTCAAAGTTTTGTCACTTTAAGCCGCCCACGTCTACGGGAGAGTATGTACAGTAGGAAACAGAATAATATAATATAGAGCAATATAAAAAAAACGCACACAATCCCCCCACAGACAAACACACGCATACAAGTATGCATGCAAAACAACATGCATGCACGCATGCACACACACGCATGTACGCACACACGTACATACACAGGCCGTGTAGGAAAATCCATACTTTTGAGTATCCGAAAAAACTACGTTTTATAGTAAGTGAAATTTAAAAAATGTAGTATGCTTTAAATGCCAGGATGTCATTTTTCATCTAGTAGAATTTACTGCTAGCCAGCAGAGGAACCCAATCATGGTTACATTAAGACACTGTGGAGCCAGACTGCCTTTCTGGAATGGCAGTGTCAGTCAATTAGCTCCTTTGATTTTCAACGCAATGTGCCATTCCATAATGGCTGCTGTTACTACTGCTAGCTAGCATGAGGACGAAAAGGTACGTTTTCTGGGAATAACGGTAACATTTGGAGTACAGTGGCATATCCCATCCCTGCACTGAGGTACGTTTTCCGACCCATATCTCGCGCCGGCTCCACGGTGTCTAATTAACGCAACCAGGATTGCATTCGGACACAGTGCAGATCAATGCAGAAAGTTGTCAAAAGTAAGAGAGAATATCTTTAAACAATACACATTTATTTATAAAGCAGCTGTCACAAAATGCTTATACAGAAACTGAGTCTAAAACACCAAACAGCAAGAAATGCAGATGTCGAAGCACGGTGGTTAGGAAAAACTCCCTAGAAAGGCAGGAACCTTGGAAGAAACCTAGAGACGATCCAGGCTCTGAGGGGTGGCCAGTCCTCTTCTGGCTGTGCTGGGTAGAGACTAGAGTACATGGCCATTAAGGCCAGATTGTACAGTTACATTCTAGATGATTCTGTGCTTCCAAATTTGTGGCAACAGTTGGGCAAGGCCCTTTTCCTGTTTCAGCATGACAATGCCCCCTTGCACAAAGTGAGGTCCTTAAAGAACTGGCCTACAGAGCCCTGACCTCAACCTCATCCAACACCTTTGGGATGAATTGGAAGGCTGACTGCGAGCCAGGCCTAATCGCCCAACATCAGTGCCGACCTCACTAATGCTCTTGTGGCTGAATGGAAGCAAGTACCTGCAGCAATGTTCCAACATCTAGTGGAAAGCCTTCCCAGAAGAGTGGAGGCTGTTATAGCAGCAAAGGGGGGACCAACTCCATATTAATGCCCATGATTTTGGAATGAGATGTTTGACGAGCAGGTGTCAACATACTTTTGGTCATGTAGTGTAGATTATTGCAGCATAGATCTTTGAAAGGCCCCATTGTGCCATACCAATCAATCAATCAATCAATCAAATGTATTGATAAAGACCTTTTTACATCAGCAGATGTCACAATATGCTATACAGAAACCCAGCCTAAAACCCCAAACAGCAAGCAATGCAGATGTAGAAGCATGCAGTTACTGTAAGTGAGCATCTCAGTTGTGCTGTATGATCCTGAGAATAGTTTGTTTTCAACATTCCTAACAACCATTCTGATGAATCATGTCCACAAAAGGGGAAAACTAAGTTAGAATATGAAATGTTTTAAGAACACTGTTACATTATAATACCGCTATGCTGAGAGAAAAAGGAGAACCAGGTATCTAGCAATATATTACAATATTTCTTGGTGAGGCAAAGATGGCGATAGTGAGCCACCTGAGACAAGCCTTGATGAAGACAATGTGAGCAAAACACTTGTAAGACTACAGGAAATATGGGTTAGGCTGATCTGTCAGAATACATGTATGTATCATTCACCTCTAAAATAAACCCTTTACTGGAGTCAGTTTGTTCCCAAGGACACTACCAAACATCTATGAAACTTACCATACTTTATGTGATCCAAGACCTGTATGGTGGGGAAAACTATGAAGGGGAAAAGAGATCACTGTTACAGCGTAATAAACACACAAATCACATTATATAAACACTGGACATAAAGGTGACATATGTCAACAGTCAAGTTTTGTTGAAAAAATATATACATTTTGCGATTTTATCCACAGATAGGATAGTATTTGAGTTGGATTAGATAGAAGAGGGATATACTGTAGCATGGACCGTAAATTTGCATAGGCGAGGATTGAACCTCTGCCTTCAGGGCTAAGTGTAGACCAGGGGTGGCATGATCTTAATCAGTTTCTAAAACAGACCCCTTGACTTTTTCCACATTTTGTTACATCAAATCAAATCAAATGTATTTATATAGCCCTTCGTACATCAGCTGATATCTCAAAGTGCTGTACAGAAACCCAGCCTAAAACCCCAAACAGCAAGCAATGCATGTGAAAGAAGCACGGTGGCTAGGAAAAACTCCCTAGGAAAAACTCCCTAGAAAGGCCAAAAACCTAGGAAGAAACCTAGAGAGGAACCAGGCTATGAGTGGTGGCCAGTCCTCTTCTGGCTGTGCCGGGTGGATATTATAACAGAACATGGTCAAGATGTTAAAATGTTCATAAATGACCAGCATGGTCAAATAATAATAATCATAGTAGTTGTCGAGGGTGCAACAAGCACGTCCGGTGAACAGGTCAGGGTTCCATAGCCGCAGGCAGAACAGTTGAAACTGGAGCAGCAGCACGGCCAGGTGGACTGGGGACAGCAAGGAGTCATCATGCCAGGTAGTCCTGAGGCATGGTCCTAGGGCTCAGGTCCTCCGAGAGAAAGAAAGAAAGAGAGAAAGAGAGAATTAGAGAGAGCATATTTAAATTCACACAGGACACCGTATAAGACAAGACAACAGCCTTATTCTAAAATTGATTAAATAAAAAATTGTCCTCACCAATCTACACACAATATCCTATAATGACAAAGCAAAAAGATTTGTAGAAATGTTTGTGAATGTATAAAAAATTAAAAACAAATACTTTATTTACATAAGTATTCAGATTCTTTGCTATGAGACTCACAATTCAGCTCAGGTGCATCCTGTTTCCATTGATCATCCTTGAGATGTTTCTACAACTTGATTGTGTCATGGTTGTTGTAAGGAGAAGCGGACCAAAGTGCAGCGTGTGTGTTGTTCCACATTTTATTTGCACTGTGAAACTATGCAATACATAAACATAAACTAAAGAACAAAACAATAAACCGTGACGCAGAGGTGAAACATACACTACTCAAAAACAAACGCAGGTGGAAAAAAACCATACTTAAGTATGATCTCCAATTAGAGACAACGAGAACCAGCTGTCTCTAATTGGAGATCATCCCAAACAAAACCCCAACATAGAAATACAAAACTAGAACCTGACAACATAGAAATAGAAAACATAGGAAAAAAACCCTGTCACGCCATGACCTACTCTACCATAGAAAATAACATCTTTCTATGGTCAGGACGTGACAGTACCCCCACCCCCAAAGGTGCGGACTCCGACCGCACTTAAACAAAACAATAACAACAACCCCCCCCCCCCCCAAAAAAGGGAGGGTAGGGTGAGGAACTACTGTCTATGGCGGCTCTGGTGCAGTACACATAACCTTCTCATCCCGCGGATCCTCCAACAGAGGAGGCAGCTCCGGTTCGGGGCGTAACCCCCGCTCCACCCGCTGATCCCTCTGCTTCTGTGCCACCGGACTCTAGACCATCGCCGGAGGCTCTGTACTGCAGACCGCCGCCGGAGGTTCCGGGCTGCGGCCCGTCTCAGGAGGTTCCGGACTTCGGCCCGTCTCAGGAGGTTCCGGACTTCGGCCCGTCTCAGGAGGTTCCGGACTGCAGGCCGTCTCAGGAGGTTCCGGACTGCAGGCCCGTGTCATGACGTTGCCCTCTGGGTTTTCTATGCACCATCCCCCGACCTCTATACTTCTGACACAAGGCTGTGTGAAGGCGGTCGTAAATTCCAAAGGGAATGTCCTGCCTAACAGGCCACAGTAAAGAGACAGGGTGTTTTCATGGAGAGAACAAAGGATTCTTCCACCTCACAGAATTGGAGAACTGAACGACATTTATGTTCTGGAGAAGGTATAAAAGATCGGTGAAGAATCCAGCTACGAACTGATCCGCTTGGTACAATTTTATGAAACCCATGAGAGACAATATTGCCATATTACCATAATAATGTTTATATAATAGCCTCAGCTATGGGACTTACATCTAAATGGTTATATCAAATGTATTAATAAGGATAAAGCTATTTGGAATATGTTGAGATGCTATGTACTGATGTTAATGTGAGAGAATTGTATTTCTGTTCAAAAGCTTAACTAAGTCATCGGCACGCCCCCAGGGACACAGACAGGACAAGGCGTCATGTGACAAGCTTTTCTATGTTCAGTATAAACCCCCACCCAGAATTTCTTTCACCAGACAAGCTTACCTCAGAAGAGAGAGCCAAGGTTTGACCATGCATTCCTCGACTGAAGTTTAACCATACCACGTGGTTAAACTTTTAGACTATCGATACCGGCAGAATAATAACAAGTCTTTGATATTAATTAATAGTCTGCAGCTAGAAATTCGGTATCATTGAACGCGAAGACCGACAAAACATCCATTCTATTACAACATGAACGAATGTCGCTTTGAAAGATCCATTCTAACCGAGAGAGAGAGAGAGAGAGAACGCGGACAAAAACTCTCCAACAGGACAAAAACTTTCCAACAAGGATCCCAATGACACACTGAGCGTAAATATATATTGATTGCAATTGTCCCCGAATGAGTGAGCGTTCATGTGCAAAGGATTAGCATATCAATTGTTAATATTAAGGAACTCTGTTGTGCCTCCTCAGCTGCCCTTTATGACCCTTTGTTTAACAAGCCGCCATGCCGGTTTAGCCCACTAGGGCACATTACTCTACCATTTCTTTGTGACGATAATTACTGTTTGTATGCTTTCTGTGAATTACTTAGTTTAGTAAATAAATTATTTTAAGCCAATTGATGTATGGATGACTTAGTGAAGACTGGGTTCATGCAGATAACAACAATTTATGACGTTTGGAATGAGACTGGACGAGGTAAAGAATACACTATTTAAACCAGAAGATAATCGGTCAGATACTATAATATAATATAATGTTATAATATAGGAAAGTTATATTAGGAAAATTACAACTTTGTAATCTGAATATTTTCCTTGGTGCCCTGATCGCCTAGTTAATTACAGTTAAACGATTAATCAGTTTAATCGCGTAATAATAATTACAGGGAGTTATTTGATAAACATGTCTTCAGTTTAATGGTGCCCCAAAGACACGACACCCGTCTCAGGAGGTTCCGGACTGTAGGCCGTCTCAGGAGGTTCCGGACTGTAGGCCGTCTCAGGAGGTTCCGGACTGTAGGCCGTCTCAGGAGATTCCGGACTGTAGGCCGTCTCAGGAGGTTCTGGACTGTAGGCCGTCTCAGGAGGTTCCGGACTGTAGGCCGTCTCAGGAGGTTCCGGACTGTAGGCCGTCTCAGGAGGTTCCGGACTGTAGGCCGTCTCAGGAGGTTCCGGACTGTAGGCCGTCTCAGGAGGTTCCGGACTGTAGGCCATCCCAGGAGGTTCCGGACTGTAGGCCATCCCAGGAGGTTCCGGACTGTAGGCCGTCGCTGGAAGCTCTGGACAGGGAACTGTCGCCGGAAGCTCTGGATTGGGAACTGTCGCCAGAAGCTCTGGACTGGGAACTGTCACCGGAAGCTCTGGACTGGGAACTGTCGCTGGACGCTCTGGACTGGGAATGCGCACTGGAGGCCTGATGCGTGGGGCTGGCACAGGTGGCTCCAGACTAGTAACATGCACCTCAGGGCGAGTGCGGGGAGCAGGAACAGGACACCCCGGACTGGGCAGGCGCACTGGAGGCCTGATGCGTGGGGCTGGCACAGGATATACTGGGCCGTGGAGGCGCACTGGAGATCTCAAGCGTAGAGCTGGCACAACCCGTCCTGGCTGGATGCTCAACCTAGCTCGACAAATGCGGGGCGCGGGCACAGATCGCACCGGCCTGTGAATGCGCACTGGCGACACAGTGCGCATCATTGCATAACACGGTGCTTGCGTCGTCACTCGCTCCCCACGGTAAGCACAGGGAGTTGGCTCAGGTCTCCAACCTGACTCTGCCAATCTCCCCGTGTGCCCCCCCCCCCATTTTTGGGGGGGGCTGCCTCTCGCACTTGCCTCATGGTTGGTATAGTGCCTCGTAATATCGCCGCTCCGCTTTATCTGCCTCACTCTCCTCTTTCGGACGGCGATACTCCCCAGCCTGACTCCAGGGTCCTTTCCCATCCAGAATTTACTCCCAAGTCCATTCCTGTTTCTCCTGGGCACGCTGCTTGGTCCTTTGGTGGTGGGAGATTCTGTCACGGTTGTCGTAAGGAGAAGCAGACCAAAGTGCAGCGTGTGTGTCATTCCACCTTTTATTTACACTATGAAACTATGCAATACATAAACACAAACTAAAGAACAAAACAACAAACCGTGACGCAGAGGTGAAACATACACTACTCAAAAACAATCTCCCACAAACGCAGGTGGAAAAAAACCCTACTTAAGTATGATCTCCAATTAGAGACAACGAGAACCAGCTGCCTCTAATTGGAGATCATCCCAAACAAAACCCCAACATAGAAATACAAAACTAGAACCTGACAACATAGAAATAGAAAACATAGAGAGAAAAAAACTGTCACGCCCTGACCTACTCTACCATAGAAAATAACATCTTTCTATGGTCAGGACGTGACAGATTGGAGTCCAACTGTGGTAATTTCAATTGATTGGACATGATTTGGAAAGGTCCAACAGTTGACAGTGCATGTCAGAGCAAAAACCAAGCCATGAGCTCGAAGGAATTGTCCGTAGGCAGGATTGTGTAGAGGAACAGATCTGGGGAAGGGTGAAAAAAATGTCTGCAGCATTGAAGGTTCCCAAGAACACAGTGGCCTCATTCTTAAATGGAAGAAGTTTGGAACCACAAAGACTCTTCCTAGAGCTGGCCGCCCAGCCAAACTGAATAATCCGGGGAGTGGGGCTTTGGTCAGGGAGATGACCAAGAACCCGATGGTCACTCTAGAGTTCTTCAGTGGAGATGGGAGAACCTTCCAGAAGGACAACCATGTCTGCAGCACTCCCCCAATCGCATGACAGCCTGCTTGGAGTTTGCCAAAAGGCACCTGAAGGACTCTAAGACCATGAGAAACAAGATTATCTGGTCTGATGAAACCAAGATTGAACTCTGTGGCCTGAATGCCAAGTGTCATGTCTGGAGGAAACCTGGCACCATCCCTACGGTGGTGGCAGTGTTTTTCAGCGGCAGGGACTGGCAGACTAGTCAGGATCGAGGGAAAGATGAACGGAGCAAAGTACAGAGAGATCCTTGACGACAACCTGCTCCAGAGCGCTCAGGACCTCAGACTGGTGTCATGTATACACCCTCTCCGGCGCTTGAGGTCGTCAGGTTGCTCATTATTACGCACACCTGTCACCATCGTTACGAGCATCAGCGCCTCATCAGACTCACCTGGACTCAATCACCTGCCTGATTACCTTCCCTGTATATGTCACTCCCTTTTGTTCTTTCCCTAGGCATTATTGTTTCTGTTCCAGTGTTCATGTCTGTACGCTACCCGCGTTTCTTTTTTGTTTCTATGTTCATTTATTTATTAAATACACTCCCTGAACATGCTTCCCAACTCCCAGCGTACACGTTTACAACTAGGGTGAACGTTCACCTTCCAACAGGACAACGACCCTAAGCACATAGCCAAGACAACGCTGATTTGGCTTCGGGACAAGTTTCTGAATGTTCTTGCCAGAGCCCGGACTTGAACCCGATCAAACATCTCTGGAGAGACCTGAAAATAGCTGTGAAGCGATGCTCCCCATCCAACCTGGCAGAGCTTGAGAGGATCTGCAGAGAAGAATGGGAGAAACTCCCCAAATACAGGTGTGCCAAACTTGTAGCGTCATTCCCAAGAAGACTCGAGGCTGTAATCTCTGCCAAATGTGGCTTCAACAAAGTACTGAATAAAGGGTCAGAATGCTTATGTAAATGTGATATTGAATTTTTTTTTTCGACAAACGTGGTTTTGCTTTGTCATTGTGGTGTATTGTGTTTAGATTGATGAAGAAAAAAAACAATTTAATCAATTTTAGAATAAGGCTGTAACGTAATGTTTTTGGGGAAAATGTCAAGGGGTCTGAATACTTTCCGAATGCACTGTATTCTGATCAACTGGCTTGTTCTTGTGTCAGGAAAAATACCTAATTAATCAGATAATATACCTGGCCATTACAACAGATCAAAGGTTTTTGACCAAATTCGTAGTTACTGCGTTTTGCCTTTGTAGGGTAGTATGGTTCTTGCAGCATTTTGTATTTTCACAATTTTGAGGCACTACTAACAAATCTGTCCAATATGTTGCTGTTTTGAACAGGCTTCAAGGCAAATGAGCTGAAATCTGCTAGTAATGAACCTGTCATGTACACCATAATTCAAGCTGGCTGTTGTTAAAACACATCTGATTTTTTTTATTGTTACATTACCCACAGTACAACCTGAATAGTGTGTCTCAGCTAAAGGAGTCCCCGAAGTGAGTATTAAGGAAACAATGGTTCCCGCTTGATTCAGGCCCTATGTTTATTCTCCATTTACAAGCACTAAATGCACAGAGACACCTTAAATGCCATGTTGTTTTATTACACTCAGCCTTTGGGCTGCGCGCACCCCGAAAATAGCTCCCCCTGGACCTAAACATGCAGGAACCTTTTAGATCTGACAGCAAGGCTCTTTACAAAACCATTGGGCCTTTCCTAGAGGGACAGAGGCTAGGGGACATTACATTCATCAAATAGCTTGTTGTTTTTCTCCCTCTCTCTGAACTGGAAAAAGATGCCAACATCTCTGGATTAATGGAGAGATGGAAAGAGAGGGAGAAAAGAGAGAAAAGAAGGGGCTATCGCTGCTGGAGCCGCTGAAGATGGCCTAACATAACTGAAGGAAATTCTCTGAACATATGCTTGTGTTTTCATACATGTTGTTTTTGTTCCAGACAGTGTATACATGTAATTAAATGATACAATGTGATCCGCTATTCTGAATACAGTATTCATGCCATATGGTGTAAGGTTTTATTTCCCAGCGATTGATCTAGTTGACACTGTGAATGCACTGATGTAAATAGTTCCAGTGTAACCCTGCAATTAAAGACATGCTCCCGAATTTTGGCGATTAGCAAGTCTTTTTTAAACCTCCCGATTTGGGCTGGATGTGTCAAGGTGTAGTTCATACATGCATAATCTATAAGCAGAATTACTGTCTTACCTCAATTAGCCACAAAATCCCTAGATTGAATGCGGCTGTTTTCTGGAAGCTGTGCAGCACCATTTCCCCTACATTTTCTCACAATGGGCCTGCCCCCTAGCAATTTAAGTTCCAGCCAATGAGCTTCAGCCCCTCACCAACTGAGTGACAGCTAGCAAGATGCACACACAGAAGAGTGAGAGATCAAAGAAATGGTGAACATATATGCACATATGTGACGTAGTACACAATGTTCGGGGACCACTTTTGGCTCGTTTCAAGCTACTTCAGAACAACTGGCTAAAAAGTTGACAAAAGTACCTTCTTCAAGATGTTCAAATGTTCATAGATGACCAGCAGGGTCAAATAATAATCACAGTGGTTATAGAGGGTCCAACAGGTCAGCACCTCAGGAGTAAATGTCAGTTAGCTTTTCAAAGCCGAGCATTCAGAGGTCGAGACAGCAGGTGCGGTGGGGGGAGGGGGGTGGAGCATAACTTAGCTCACACAGGACACCAGATAAGTGGAAAATGCCGCCAACGGACAGGGCTACAGTGCTTCTAGCTCTTAGGAAACTTTGCAGTATTTTGTTTTTTATGTGTTATTTCTTGCATTATTAGCGCATTCATTTTTTTGTGTTATTACATACTGCCGGGAAGAACTTTTGGATATCAGAGCGACGGTAACTCACTAGCATTATCAGCATTACCAGCATTACGGAAAATAATACAGCTTTACCGAATCGGATCCTATGTTTGAACCCTCCAGGGCAATTGTACTGATTCCAAAGGCTGTTCCAAAACACCGCAGGTGGAAAAGAGGTACTCGGAGTGGACTTCTAGTCTGACTTAGGAGGCGCGCACACCACCCACCGCTTCCGAGTATATTACTCGCTAATGTCCAGTCTCTGGATAATAAAATTGACAAGCTTAGGGAGAGGATTTCCTTCCAGAGAGACATCAGGGATTGTAACATACTCTATTTCACGGAAACATGGCTCTCTCGGGATATACTGTCTGAGTCCGTTCAGCCAGTTGGGTTCTCAGTTCATCGCGCAGACAGGAATAAATATCTCTCCGGGAAGAAGAAGGGCGGGGGTGTATGTTTCCTGATAAACTACTCATGGTGTGATTGTGATAACATACAGGAACTCAAGTCCTTTTGTTCACCCGACCTAGAATACCTCACAATCAAATGCAGACCGTATTACCTCCAAAGAGAATTCTCTTATAGTTATTGTCACAGCCGTGTATATTCTCCCTCAAGCCGATACCACGACGGCCCTCAAAGAACTTCACTGGACTTTATGCAAACTGGAAACCACATATCCCGAGGCCGCATTTATTGTATCTTGGGATTTTAACAAAACAAATTTGAGGAATATGTTACCGAAGTTCTATCAACACATTGACTGCAGCACTCGCGCTGCTAAAACACTCGACCACTGCTACTCCAACTTCCGGGATGCCTACAAGACCCTCCCCCGCCCTCCCTTCGGTAAATCAGATCACGACTCCACTTTGCTCCTCCCGTCCTATAGGCAGAAACTCAAACAGGAAGTACCCGTGCTAAGGACTATTCAACGCTGGTCTGACCAATCGGAATCCGCGCTTCAAGATTGTTTTGATCACGTGGACTGGCATATGTTCCGGGTAGCCTCTGAGAACAACATAGACGAATACACTGGTGACTGAGTTTATCAGGAGGTATATAGGAGATGTTGTACCCACTGTGACTGTTAAAACTTACCCTAACCAGAAACCGTGGATAGATGGCAGCATTCGCACAAAACTGTGCAAACCATCGCATTTAACCATGACAAGGTGACTGGGAATATGGCCGAATACAAACAGTGTAGTTATTCCCTCCGTAAGGCAATCAAACAGGCAAAACATCAGTATAAAGAAAATGTGGATCCGCAAATTCAACAGCTCAGACACGAGCCGTATGTGGCAGGGTCTACAGACAATCACAGACTACAAAGGGAAAACCAGCCACATCGCGGACACCGACATCTTTCTTCCAAACAAGCTAAACACCTTCTTCGCCCGCTTTGAGGATAACACAGTGCAACCGACTGGATCGCTACCAAGGACTGTGGGCTCTCCTTCTTCATGGCCGATGTGAGTAAGACATTTAAGCATGTTAACCCTCGCAAGGCTGTCGGCCCAGATGGCATCTCTAGCCGTGTCCTCAGAGCATGCGCAAACCATCTGGCTGGAGTGTTTACGGACATATTGAATCTCTCCCTATCCCAGTCTGTTGTCCCCACTTGCTTCAAGCTGTCCACCATTGTTCCTGTACCCAAGAAAGCAAAGGTAACTGCACTAAATGACTATCACCCCGTTGCACTCACTTCTGTCATCATGAAGTGCTTTGAGAGACTAGTCAAGGATCCTATCACCTGTACCTTACCTGACACCCTAGACCCACTTCAATTTGTTTACCGCCCCAATAGATCTACAGACGATGCAATCGCCATCACACTGAAAATTGCCCTATCGCATCTGGACAAGAGGAAAACCTATGTCCGAATGCTGTTTATTGACTATAGCTCAGCATTCAACATCATAGTACCCTCCAAGCTCATCATTAAGCTTGAGACCCTGGGTCTGAACACCGCCCTGTGCAACTGGGTCCTGTACTTCCTGACGGGCTGCCCCCAGGTGGTGAAGGTAGGAAAAAACACCTCCACTTCACTGATCCTCAACACTGAGGCCCCACAAGGATGCATGCTCAGCCCCCTACTGTACTCCCTGTTCACCCATGACTGCGTGGCCACGCACGCCTACAACTCAATCATCAAGTTTGCAACGCATCACCGGGGCAAGCTACCTGCCCTCCAGGACACCTACAGCACCTGATGTCACATGAAGGCCAAAAAGATCATCAAGAACAACAACCACCCGAGCCACTGCCTATTCACCTTGCTATCATCCAGAAGGTGAGGTCAGTGCAGATGCATCAAAGCTGGGACCGAGAGACTGAAAAACAGCTTCTATCTGTAGGCCATCAGACTGTTAAATTGCCATAACTAGCACATTAGAGGCTGCTGCCCTATATACATAGACTTGAAATCACTGGCCACTTTAATAATGGAACACTAGTCACTTTAATAATGTTGACATATTTTGCATTACTCATCTCATATGTATATACACTGCATTCTATACTATTCTACTGTAACTTAGTCTATGCCGCTCTGACATTGCTCGTCCAAATATTTATATATTCTAATTCCATTCCTTTACTTTAGAGTGTGTGCATTGTTCAATATTACTTGTTAGATATTACTGCACTGTTGGAGCTAGAAACACAAGCATTTCACTACACCCGCAATACCATCTGCTAAATACAATTTGATTTGATTTGATTTGAAGACACAGGAATTACACAGACTGATACGACAGACTGACCCTAGCCCCCTGGCAAATACACTATATATACAAAAGTATGTGGACCCTCTTCACATTAGTGGATTCAATTTTCAGCCACACCCGTTGCTGACAGGTGTATAAAATCGAGCACACAGCCATGCAATCTCCATAGACAATCATGGCAGTAGAATGGTCTTACTGAAGATCTCAGTGACTTTCAAACTGGCATCGTCATAGGATGCCACCTTTCCAACAAGTCAATTCATCAAATTTCTGCCCTGCTAGAGCTGCCCCGGTCAACGCCATTACCAGAGAATATCTTTAAACAATACACATTTATTTATAAAGACCTTTTTACATCAGCAGATGTCACAATGTGCTATACAGAAACCCAGCCTAAAACCCCAAACAGCAAGCAATGCAGATGTAGATGCATGCAGTTACTGTAAGTGAGCATCTCAGTTGTGCTGTATGATCCTGAGAATAGTTTGTTTTCAACATTCCTAACAACCATTCTGATGAATCATGTCCACAAAAGGGGAAAACTAAGTTAGAATATGAAATGTTTTAAGAACACTGTTACATTATAATACCGCTATGCTGAGAGAAAAAGGAGAACCAGGTATCTAGCAATATATTACAATATTTCTTGGTGAGGCAAAGATGGCGATAGTGAGCCACCTGAGACAAGCCTTGATGAAGACAATGTGAGCAAAACACTTGTAAGACTACAGGAAATATGGGTTAGGCTGATCTGTCAGAATACATGTATGTATCATTCACCTCTAAAATAAACCCTTTACTGGAGTCAGTTTGTTCCCAAGGACACTACCAAACATCTATGAAACTTACCATACTTTATGTGATCCAAGACCTGTATGGTGGGGAAAACTATGAAGGGGAAAAGAGATCACTGTTACAGCGTAATAAACACACAAATCACATTATATAAACACTGGACATAAAGGTGACATATGTCAACAGTCAAGTTTTGTTGAAAAAATATATACATTTTGCGATTTTATCCACAGATAGGATAGTATTTGAGTTGGATTAGATAGAAGAGGGATATACTGTAGCATGGACCGTAAATTTGCATAGGCGAGGATTGAACCTCTGCCTTCAGGGCTAAGTGTAGACCAGGGGTGGCATGATCTTAATCAGTTTCTAAAACTGATGGGATTGGGTGTGTATACTTACTGCAGTCACGTTTTACCTCGTTTTGATGAATCACCCTGCTGTCTTCCCATTTATGCCATTTTGTCCTGTTTGGAACCCAAGGCAGCGTCAAGGCATGGCGGTCCTGTGACAATGATATGAAGAGGGAGAGGGGGGTGTATGTGGGCCTTTTAATGGTGAAGATATCACTCACATTATTCTAAGACCTTTCTTGTGGAGATGTTAGGAGTTGTTATTAGGCCTTTCGTGGATGCTGTTTTGGTACATCATTATGTTCAAAATCGCCACTTGACCTGGACATCATGCGCATAAGAAAAGATACGCAATTTATGGAGGCTTCATCGTACCACTGACCCAGAAAAACCTTTTCTAGATCCGGTGCGGCAGTACTTCAGTCCTCAGGGAGGTAGTAGCGACGCTAACTAAGCCATCCGCTTCATTTGGCAACAGTCTATCAGAGAGTGAGGTGTGTGTGTGTGTGTGTGTGTGTGTGTGTGTGTGTGTGTGTGTGTGTGTGTGTGTGTGTGTGTGTGTGTGTGTGTGCACATGTGCTTAGTCATGTGTTGCCTTAAGCAGCAGCAGCAGATTAGAAGCAGAGTGTGCTTCATTAGTTATTTTGAGAAAGGACAGAGCGAGAGGGGCAAAAGACAGAGAGAGGAGGAGGAATAGAGAGGAGGAAGAGAGAAGAGGAGGGAGAAGTGAGAGGAGGAGGAGGAGGAGGAGAGAAAAGAGAGAGGAGGAGGAAGAGAGGAGAGGAGGAGGGGAAAGAGAGAGTGAATTCAGCCAGAAGAGCTCTAGTTGTTGACAAGACACTCACCATGAAGAAAGCAACTGTAGGCCCTACTAGGTTGATAGCATGCCAACCAACTACATTACGGTAACATATTGGACTTTGATCCATCCAGGGCATCTGTCATGATTGATGTGAAAGCTTTGAATCTGTGACACCTGTGTAATCGGCTAATTTTGCCAAGTGACATAAACCATAGTGCCATTTTTACATTTTAAGAACCGACGTCACCCTTATTGCTACCATTAGCGCAATAGTGTTATGTCATTTGTCATAAACTAACTTCAAATCAAATTTTATTGGTCGCGTATACAGATTTGCACATGTTATTGCAGGTGAAGTGAAATGCTTGTGTTTCTTGCTCCAACAGTGCAGTGATACCTAGCAATTAAATGTACTAAACTATGCACACATAATAATTAAGAAATATAATAATGAATAATTAAGAAATATACACACATATATATATATATATACACAGTACCAGTCAAAAGTTTGGACACACCTACTAATTCAAGGGTTTTTCTATATTGCGGAATAATAGTGAAGACATCAAAACTATGAAATAACACATATGGAATCATGTAGTTACCAAAAAAAAGTGTTAAACAAATATATTTGATATTTGAGATTTGAGATTCTTCGAAGTGGCCACCCTTTGCCTTGATGGCAGCTCTACACCCTCTGTTTAACCCTTTTTGTTACTACATGATTCCATATGTGTTTTTTCATAGTTTTTATGTCTTCACTATTATTCGACAACGTATAATAGTGCTGCTTTGGCATTATGGGATATTGTGTGTATATTGGTGAGGATTTTTTGTTTTTTATATACATTTTAGAATAAGGCTGTAATGTAACAAAATGTGGAAAAAGTCAAGGGGAGTGTAAAGACAGTATTCGAATATAAAAGGTGTACAGCAGTAGTTATATGGGATAAGACATGAATAGAATACAGTATATACCGTACATTTAAAGTGGGTGAAATTGCATGTAAACATTATTAGTGACCAGCTGTTTCAAATAATCATCTCATCATCAAGCTTTGTGCACCCCTGGGAGGCCCCAGGACCGAGTTTGGGAAACCCTGTCCTACAGGATATGCAGGCCATGTTACTCATTCTTGTGTCAGAGACATTATGAGCAAGTGTCTGCTTGTCCTACCACTCGCCTCGAAAGCTGTGGGCCTCCGAATCAGTGCAATGCATCTAATTTTTCTGGTGAAAAATATGTTTCACAACATGCACAGCCCCAGGGCATACAAGGCATTACACAAATCACCAGAGCACAACTATTGGGAATATCTCTGAACAAGAGTTCCTTTATGAGAATGTATCTTTCCTTTAACTGTTGCTTGGCTAAAAGTCAGAGAGAAGTTAACATGTCAGTCTATCAATGCATAGCCTACTACAGAATGTACTGTACTGCACAGCTTTTTACAGTATGGACTCTATATCTGTTGGTAGTTTCGAAGGACACTGGGGTTATTGTACGGTAATTTTGACCTAATCATTTTTTTAAATGTTAATCTAATAGGCCAATAAGACAGGTCAACACACAAGATTACAGTTCAAAGAGATTTCTTGTAGATATTCTTGATGTAGAATGTCAAATTGAGTTGTATAACTACAGTTTTTATTGCCTTGATTTCACTTTTAAAATAAACAAATTCATTCAGTCAGGTGAGCTCTGACAAAACATATTTGCCAACTTATCCTCAGTCTGAAGTGTTGACACAAGATACTTTATGATAACCATCCTTCCTTGCATAGTTCTCAACCAATGACCTGCTCCTGAGTGGCGCAGCGGTCTAAGACACTGCATCTCAGTGCAAGAGGCGACACTACAGTCTCTGGTTTGAATTCAGGCTGAATCACATCCGGCTGTGTTTGGGAGTCCCATAGGGCGGTGCACAATTGGCCCAGCGTCATCCGGGTTTGGCTGGGGTAGGCCGTCATTGTAAATAAGAATTTGTTCTTAACTGACTTGCCTAGTTAAATAAAGGTTAAATATATATTTTTTAAAGATGTCTGAACATAGTCTATACAGTAATCGTTATATGCAGAATTCAAAACAGTCACATAGACTAATCTAAACAACCTATACGATCATACAATAATACAACAATACAAGTTGATAAATGAAATATGTTTGGTGTATATCATCAAGATAAAAAAGTGTGATTTGGAAGTTACATAAATTAACTTTGTAGGTGCTAAATTATATCTGTATCGAAAGTGCATGACCATGCTTCACGTGCCCTGACTGTATAACTATTAGGCCTACTCTGAAGGAAAAAAAGCAGGGTTTTGTGATAGTGGTTCAAAAATATATACTGTCTGCCATAACTTTATGAAACTGAGTAGGCTATAGATATGCTACATTGGCAAATATTCTTGCAGCCTATTCCTCTATTCATCAGTAATATGCAGTGGGTTGAGTTTCTGTGCTATTTGACGTTTGACCCAATTTTCGAAAAACATGCAGTCCATGTGACGTTGATTCGCGCCCTCGACTATTGAATTGACTGCACAAGCGACCTTCCTCCTACAGTTTCTTCTCCCGGTAAAAGAAGACGTGTGGTCAGATTCGTTTGACTGGCCTTCGTGGCATGCGACAGCAAAAGAGGCGCGGGACAGAGAGAGCGACGGAGAGAGAGAGAGAGAGAGAGAACTTTAGAGCTGTCGAAGGGGGAGTTGCACAACACGGATTAATCAAACTCTGTTTACACCTTCCTTATTCCAAAACGTCAGCGTGAAGAGAAAATACTCTGCAAAATCAGGTAAAATACTCAAACGTGTTGAATTCATTACATTTTTAGAACCATTGTCATTGTTACAAACTTGAAAACAGTCCAGCACTTGACTTGGTGACACAAGTTACAAAGTAGCGCGGGACTCGGCTGTCATTTCTGTTGCATATTTTGTTTCGTTCAGGGAGTGTTTACCAGTGTCTCCCTGTGTCTCATGCGTTCTGGGGAACTGTCAAAAAAAGTTATAAATCTAGATTTTGCGCTGAATCATTCGTCAAAGAATACTGTAGTTACAGGGTATGGAAGTTTGGCTGCCGTACTGACTGGCAGCATTGGACAAAAACAGGGTTGGTCAAATTCGACAACCATACTGTAGTTGCATATGTTGCGACAGTTTACCACACCAAACGTTGTGTTTTACGTTATTGTCCTGCTAAAAGGTGAATTGGTGGCAAGTAGACTGAACCAGGTTTTCCTCTGGGATTTTGCCTGTGCATTGCACCCTTCTGTTTATTTTTTATCCTGAAAAACATTCCAGTCCTTAATTAACGATTACATGCATACCCATAACATGATGCAGCCACCACTATGCTTGAAAATATGGAGAGTGGTACTCAGTAATGTGTTGCATTGGATTTGCCCCAAACATAACATGTTGTATTCAGGAAAAAAAGTTAATTGATTTGCCACATTTTAAGCAGTATTGCTTTAGTGCCTTGTTTTCGTTCTGTCACTTAGGTTTGTATTGTGGAGTAACTACAATGTTGTTGATCCATCCTCAGTTTTCTCCTATCACAGCCTCTGTAACTGTTTTAAAGTAATCATTGGCCTCATGGTGAACTCCCTGAGTGGTTTCCTTCCTCTCCAGCAACTGAGTTAGAAAATACACCTGTATCTTTGTAGTGATTGGGTGTATTGATACACCATCCAAAGTGTAATTAATAACTTCATCATGCTCAAAGGGATATTCAATGTCTGCCATTTTTTTATTTCCCCCCCATCTACCAGTAGTTACCCTTCTTTGTGAGGCATTGGTAAATCTCCCTGGTCTTTGTGGTTTGAATTTTTTTTTTTAAATACAAGTGAAACAACAGCGTTACTAATGTGTAAAGTAACAGGTTGTATTACACGTTCTCCTTTTCGACAACCAGAAAATGATAACCAGATGTTAGCCCAGGTTTCGATTTGAGAGATCCATTTGTTTACAGTGAAATCGGAGTATGATGCACATCATGGCGCTCCTGTTTATTTGTCATTGATGCGGTGGTATAAACTAATATGACGCGTGTTACCAGAGCAGGGGTGATCACTGAAGGGTTGGTATGAGGGGAACTGAGTGGTGGTTGGAGGTTGTTAGGATGCCTGGCCATACCAGGCCCAATACCTCGCTAGAATTAGTCACGTGTCAGCTGCGTTGCGGGTAGGTGCTAGTGGTGAGTGCTACAACAAGGGTCTAACACCACCAGCATGTAGAAAGCGAACAGCTCCTCTCGCCCTTTGGTTTGGAATAGTATTGGCATGACGTGCCAAGATGCAATGCACATTTCAGAGACCTTCATGCAATTCCCATGGGCTGCTACAATACATAGGCATCATGCTTCTGAAAAGGCTAGGAGGTAATCAAAGTTCACTGGGAAGTGACCTCTCCTTGTTTTGCACTGGTCTGGTGTTGATCCAGAGAACCAAAATGGCTGCTCCAAAAAGTTTTTTGACATTTGTTGCTATTTGCAGATGCTCATAGGTGGAACTAAAGTCCAAATATGTGTCTTTCTTTCCTGAAACCACTCTGAGCCTGTGTGAGTACAGAATCCTCTTGTCTCTTTCATAGAAAGCAGGCCGTGGACTGATGGCTTTTACAATCTGACGCAACGCAGCTGTCACACAGAACACTACATAAATGCAAAAGGAGTGACCAAGAGGCCCGATATAGACGCTTGTATTTTTAGACCATCTCACCCATACTTTAACTCATTGCTCTTTGGTAATTGGATATCGCCCACTTCCACCCGCCCCACTCACCCGTACGCATGGTTCGGCCCACTTGGGCCCTGGATGCAGTAAGGGCGTGTGTAGGACAGCGTTCTTAAAATGGAACAGGCCATTTCTGGAAGCCACTGTCATTCAAAACGGCACGAAAATACCCCATCGTCACTCGCAGTTATTTGAATAAACTGTAGACTGGGCACTGACAGTGTGTGTGATTGACGAAACTATGGCCAGGAGTTAGAGGTGAAATACCAATGCAACAATTTTGGCAACTGCAAGAGGATGGGCAAAACAAATGTGGCCTCCGTCAAGCAGATCAACAGGGACCCGCGTGTCTGAAGAATCAGGCCAGTTCAGTCGTGACGACGTACCCAAGCCTATTAAAGTCAATATCTGCTTCATCAGTGTTATGAAAGCAACATGTATTAGATAACATCTGTGGTTTGTGGAATATAACTCACACACACAACCACCAAAAGGGAACCTAAGACTGATCCTGGACTGAACTACACTTAGTGATCAAAAGATGTATGTCCTTATTACCAAGTTTTGAGCAGGTTGAAATTTATTGTCACGAGTCTTGTCCTGGAGGCAGAAGTGAGCAATTTCCCATAAGATAGGCCAGCTGCAAAGTCAAAATTGTCTATACTGTAAAGATTCATGAAAACAAAAATGTGCTTTAAGGTTAGGGTTAGGCATTAGAGTTAGTAGTGTGGTTAAGGTTACGAGTTAAGGTTAGGTTTAGGTTTAAAATCTGATTTGATGACTGTGGCTGTGTCAGCTAGTGACAACTCTGTCGAGCTGCCTCCGGAACAAGATTCATGACGAAAAACTCTAACATGCAAGTAATTATGTATATTTGACTTTGATGTTGTTTGTCTATAAACAACCGTTTAGTCTAGTATTAGCCAGGTTTATGTATCGAGCTCCTTACCATAAGAATGACTGAAGACCCATTTTTCACTATGTATCACTATGTTGATTGGTGAACCAAGCTCACTTGATGAGTAAACTTGCCTTAAACCTGAAGATTTGCATAAGCCCGCCTGAACTAATGCATAATCTTTTGCTCATAGGGCCAACACAGTCACGCATATGAGCTAGGTTCAAACCCCTGTCGGTCAAAACAACACATCATGCTACGCCATGGTAGGAAATATTTCCTATGATTTTCAGTACTTTTATTCAGAGATATCCGATGGCTAGTAGAGAAAGGGCAGTTTTATTTCCCTCTCTTCCAGTGCAGTTGCCAATAATATCATTAACGTTACCAAATGCACAAGGTGATAATAGTAAGAGAAGGTGAATATATGCGGTTCACAGAGTTACAAGGTCGGGAGGTGGGCTTTAAACTGGATGATGTTGACGGCACATCATCCAGTATAATGGACGAGTGTGGGGATGATGGACCAGTGAAGGATTGCTGGAGGGAGAAAGACTAATGTATGGGTATCTTTATGGAGGTATGGACCATAGCTACCTACCTCAGATGGTATTGCTGATATGATACACATTATCATTATGTGATAAAAGACCTCGTGCTAAATCAACCCAATCTTGCCGGTTCCTTCCAATCTGAAACCTACTTCCTATCATGCAAATGATCACTTCTTCACTGTCACTTCCCCTCTGATATCTGAGTCTGACTGCTCGGAAAATGAGTCTAAATCAACCAAGCATGCTAATTAAAATGTAACACAAGACAGAAGTGTTGCAAGAAAAACATGCAAAATAAGCTGTTTTTCTCCTCCTCTGTGGTAGAGGGCTGTGCCTCAGCCATTGATATCCGGAGAGTCCCCCGTCTGTTTTCCCCCCCTCAGAACTTTCCCAGGCATTCTTGGGAGGCTTGGAGTGTGTGGAGCTATGAGCTGACGGGAGAAGGGGAAACAGCTGCATGGGGCTGGAGCTGACACAATGTCACATATTAGTGTCGTCGCTAGCGCTCTGCGTCTTGCTTAGCTGCTCGCTCCCTTTTGAGCTTTCTTTTCACTGGTGGAGAGATGAAAGGAGAGTAGAAGACGAGCACCGTTTCTGGAAGGAACCTCCTGGAGTCTCCCCTGCTGTCATTGCCATGATTATTTATTTATTGATGTGTTTCTTTATTTGATCGGTTTAGAAGATTTAAAAGAGAAATTCCAGGGAAGATCTACTGCTGTAGTTGCCTTCTTGGAATATTATTTCTAAGATGTACAGGAAGATGTACTTTGACACATGATTACTGTGTAATAATTGTAATTTCAAAACATGTCCCAGCCAGAGGGTATCAAAGTAGAACCCAAGACAAACCCCGTGTAAAGGTTGCACAATGCCCAACCGCTACATGAGAGCCATAGCCTGCCGAGCTAAAGCCCAAGTCTGAAGCCCAAGTGCTAATTCCTCAATTAAACACCAAGTAGGGGACCTACAGCCACCACAATGGCCAAGTTAAATGCTTTGTAGCACCTCACTACACATGCATCTCTCTCAACATGTGCCCAACATCATGGCACCAGGCCCGGTTGTCATTTGTAACTAATCAACGGTTATTAATGCAGCTGTATTGGAGGTGCAGAGGAGGTTAAGGTCGCTTGCCAGTTGGCACCGGTCTCAGACTCCAGTAAGCGATTATGACTGACTCATCATCAGAGATCGGGAAAGAGAAAGATATAGAAGAAGAGAGAGAATGTAAGTCAAATGCAAAATAATGCTTTTAATGCTCGGAAGGACAGGAAAGACAAATCTCGGCACGCCCATGCTGTTATTGTTTAAGGAGCCATGTGTGATCCCTTTTTTTCTTAAGAACTGGATTTGTGACTCACGTTTTCTTCCAACAAACAAGATTGTTGGTCATTTTAATGTCATAAATAGTAATCTAGTCACATTTTCAGTCCTTATTTCCCCGACTGAGTGGAAAAAAAGCAACAGAACAAATACTCCCTCTGTGGAGGATTGCGAGGAACTAGAAAAGTGAGAAATATCTGCCAAACTGTCAAAAGGTCATGGACTGCTTCCCCCAGCTGAGTCTGGCAGGTCGCCCCGTCACCCTGGTGACCACCTCCCATTCGGTGTCAATGACCCAGTCCCAGGGCAAAGCCAAGCCAACTGGAAATCATTAATGTCGCTCAGGTACCACTAGGGATCCATTGTCCTCTCCGTGCAGGATGGAAGATGGAAGCAGGGAATCCAGGGATCTAGGTCAGGCCCAGAACCATTGGCAGCCAGTAGTGGCCCAGTGCTTTTAATTGCTGTAATCCTTACATCTAAGCTAACATATGGAATTGTTTTAAGATGGTCATACCAAGGATCATTTAGCTATTTTATTTTGAATCACAGGCAGGGTTCCCCAACTGGCCGCCCCCTAACTGGTTTTGTTTGGCCCCCCAAGTTTTCTGAGTAAAAATAAAAACATTTATATACTTTTGTATTTTTTTCATTGTTGGACATAAAAGACTGTAAAAACACCAGGAAATCAGATCCAATGAATCTAGCTATCAAACTATAGGCTCCTCACTACGAGACTAAGACTATTTGCAAATGCTAAAATCAATATCTATATATTTTTTTAATTAATTCATTTAAGAAATCTATTCCCATGCATAATAGAGACACGTGATCGTATACAAATGTAAACAAGGTTTGAAATTATTGTTTTAGTCAAACATTATATCTGTTTGGGCTTCTTATTCTTAGTTATGTTCCGGCCCAAAGACCATCCTGTCAAGAAGAAATTGGTCCACGGCTGAATCTAGTGGATGATCCCTGCCTTAAGGTATCAAAAAATATATATAAACAAATAATTTTATGAAACATTGAATTTGGACTTACTGCTATTAGCCCAAAGAAACGCAATGATTAACAGCGTCATAGGTAAAACAAATATATCCATAGGAAATTTGTGCTGAAGTGTCTGTCTTATATCTGAGAGATACAAGAAAGATCGGGAACCAATTTAATTTAATTTGTATTTTTTACATGTATTTATTTTAGGCACTAAACTATCTACATATATACAGTGCATTTGGAAAGTATCTAGACCCCTTGACTTTTTCCACATTTTGTTAAGTTACAGCCTTATTCTAAAATTGATTAAATAGTTTTTTCCCCTCATAAATCTACACATAATACCTCATAATGACAAAGCAAAAACTGTTTTTTAGAAATCTTTCAACAACAAAAAATACATATGGTCGGAAGTTTACATGCACAAAGGTTGGAGTCATTGAAACTCGTTTTTCAACCACTCCACAAATTTCTTGTTAACAAACTATAAGTTTGGCAAGTCGGTTAGGACATCTAATTTGTGCACGACACAAGTAATTTTTCCAACAATTGTTTACAGACAGATTATTTCATTTATAATTCACTTAATCACAATTCCAGTGGGTCAGAAGTTTACATACACTAAGTTGACTGTGCCTTTCAACAGCTTGGGAAATTCTTCAAAATGATGTCATGGCTTTAGAAGGTTCTGATAGGCTAATTTACATAATTTGAGTCAATTGGAGGTGTACCTGTTGATGTATTTCAAGGCCTACCTTCAAACTCAGTGCCTCTTTGCTTGACATCATGGGAAAATCAAAAGAAAAAAAAAATGTGTAGCACTCCACAAGTCTGGTTCATCCTTTGGAAATTGCTCCCAACGCCTGAAGGTACCATGTTCATCTGTACAAACAATAGTACGCAAGTATAAACACCATGCAGCCGTCATACCGCTCAGGAAGGAGAGGCATTCTGTCTCCTAGAGATGAACGTACTTTGGTGCGAAAAGTGCAAATCAATCCCAGAACAACAGCAAAGGACCTTGTGAAGATGCTGGAGGAAACAGGTACAAAGTATCAATATCCGCAGTAAAACAAGTCCTATATCAACATAACCTGAAAGGCTGCTCAGCAAGGAAGAAGCCAGTGCTCCAAAACCGCCATAAAAAGGCCAGACTACAGTTTGCAACCGCACATGGGGACAAAGGTCGTACTTTTTGTAGAAATGTCCTCTGGTCTGATGAAACAAAAATAGAACTGTTTGGCCATAATAACCATCGTTATGTTTGGAGGAGAAAGGGGGAGGCTTGCAAGACGAGAACACCATCCCAACCGTGAAGCACGGGGGGGGCAGCATCATGTTGTGGGGGTGCAAGAGGGACTGGTGCACTTCACAAAATAGATGGCATCATGAGGTAGGACAATTATGTGGATATATTGAAACAACATCTCAAGACATCAGTCAGGAAGTTAAAGCTTGGTCGCAATGGGTCTTCCAAATGGACAATGACCCCAAGCATACTTCCAAAGTTGTGGCAAAATGGCTTAAGGACAACAAAGTCGAGGTATTTGAGTGGCCATCACAAAGCCCTGACCTCAATCCCATAGAACATTTGTGGGTAGAAATGAAAAAGCGTGTGTGAGCAAGGAGGCCTACAAACATGATGCAGTTACACCGCTCTGTCAGGAGGAATGGGCCAAAATTCACCCAACTTATTGTGGAAGGCTACACGAAACGTTTGACCCAAGTTAACCTCTTACATCTAGACGTTCCGCTAGCGGAACACCTGCTCCAATATCCAATGATAGGCGTGGCGCGAATTACAAATTCCTCAAAAATACAAAAACTTCAATTTTTCAAACATATGACTATTTCACAGCATTTTAAAGACAAGACTCTCCTTTATCTAACCACACTGTCCAATTTCAAAAAGGCTTTACAGCGAAAGCAAAACATTAGATTATGTCAACAGAGTACCCAGCCAGAAATAATCAGACACCCATTTTTCAAGCTAGCATATAATGTCACAAAAACCCAGAAGACAGCTAAATGCAGCACTAACCTTTGATGATCTTCATCAGATGACACACCTAGGACATTATGTTATACAATACATGCATGTTTTGTTCAATCAAGTTCATATTTATATCAAAAAACAGCTTTTTTACATTAGCATGTGACGTTCAGAACTAGCATACCCCCCGCAAACCTCCGGGGAATTTACTAACAATTTATTAAATTACTCACGATAAACGTTCACAAAAAGCATAACAATTATTTTAAGAATTATAGATACAGAACTAAACTATGCACTCGATATGTCCGATTTTAAAATAGCTTTTTGGTGAAAGCACATTTTGCAATATTCTAAGTACATAGCCCAGCCATCACGGGCTAGCTATTTAGACACCCGGCAAGTTTAGCCTTCACCAAAATCAGATTTACTATTACAAAAGTTTGATTACCTTTTGTTGTCTTCGTCAGAATGCACTCCCAGGACTGCTACTTCAATAACAAATGTTGGTTTGGTCCAAAATAATCCATCGTTATATCCGAATAGCGGCGTTTTGTTCGTGCGTTCCAGAAACTATCCGAAATGGTAAATCAGGGTCGTGCGCATGGCGCATTTCGTGACAAAAAAATTCTAAATATTCCATTACCGTACTTCGAAGCATGTCAACCGCTGTTTAAAATCAATTTTTATGCAATTTATCTCGTAAAAACGCGATAATATTCCGACCGGGAATCTCCTTTTCGGCAAACAGAGGAAAAAACACAAAGACGGGGGCGGCCAGTGCACGCGCCTAAGCCCACAGTCCCTTGATCGGCCACTTGAGAATGGCGATAATGTGTTTCAGCCTGGGGCTGGAATGACGACATTCAGGTTTTTCCCGGGCTCTGAGAGCCTATTGGAGCCGTGGGAAGTGTCACGTTACCGCAGAGATCCTTTGTAATTGAATGAGATGTCAAAGAAAGACAATAAATGGTCAGACAGGCCACTTCCTGTAAAGGAATCTCTCAGGTTTTGACCTGCCATTTGAGTTCTGTTATACTCACAGACACCATTCAAACAGTTTTAGAAACTTTGGAGTGTTTTCTATCCAAAGCCAATAATTATATGCATATTCTAGTTACTGGGCAGGAGTAGTAACCAGATTAAATCGGGTACGTTTTTTATCCAGCCGTGAAAATACTGCCCCCTAGCCATAACAGGCTAAACAATTTAAAGGCAATGCTACCAAATACTAATTCAGTGTATGTAAACTTCTGACCCACTGGGAATGTGATGAAAGAAATAAAAGCTGAAATTGATAATTCTCTCTACTATTATTCTGACATTTCACATTCTTAAAATAAAGTGGGGATCCTAACTGACCTAAAACAGGGAATTTTTACTAGGATTAAATGTCAGGAATTGTGAAAATCTGAGGTTAAATGTATTTGGCTAAGGTGTATGTAAACTTCTGACTTCAACTGTATATATAAACTCAGGAAAAAAAGAAACGTCCATTTTTCAGGGCCCTGTCTTTCAAAGATATTTCGTAAAAATCCAAATATCTTCACAGATCTTCATTGTAAAGGGTTTAAACACTGTTTCCCATGCTTGTTCAATGAACCGTAAACAATGAATTAACATCCACCTGTGGAACGGTAGTTAAGACACTAACAGCTTACAGACGGTAGGCAATTAAGGTCACAGTTATGAAAACTTAGGACACTAAAGAGGCCGTTCTACTGACTCTGAAAATACCAAAGAGAGATGACCAGTGTCCCTGCTCATCTGCGTGAATGTACCTTAGTCATGCTGCAAGGAGGCATGAGGACTGCAGATGTGGCCAGGGCAATAAATGGTAATGTCCGTACTGTGAGACGCCTAAGATAGCGCTAGAGGGAGACAGGACGGACAGCTGATCGTGCACTCAGTGGCAGACCACGTGTAACAACATCCGCAGAGGATCGGACTGGACTGAGGGCTTGTAGGCCTGCTGTAAGGCAGGTCCTCACCAGACATCACCGGCAACAACGTCGCCTATGGGCACAAACCCACCGTCGCTGGACCAGACAGGACTGGCAAAAGGTGCTCTTCACTGACGAGTCGTGGTTTTGTCTCACCAGGGGTGATGATTGGATTCGTGTTTATCGTAGAAGGTATGAGCGTTACACCGAGGCCTGTACTCTGGAGCGGGATCGATTTGGAGGTAGAGGGTCCGTCATGGTCTGGGGCGGTGTGTCATAGCATCATCGGACTGAGCTTGTTGTCATTGCAGGTAATCTCAATGCTGTGCCTTACAGGGAGAACATCCTCCTCCCTCATGTGGTACCCTTCCGGCAGGCTCATCCTGACATGACCCTCCAGCATGACAATGCCACCAGCCATACTGCTCGTTCTGTGTGTGATTTCCTGCAAGACAGGAATGTCAGTGTTCTGCCATGGCCAGCGAAGAGCCCGGATCTCAATCCCATTGAGCATGTCTGGGACCTGTTGGATCGGAGGGTGAGGGCTTGGGCCATTCCCCCCAGAAATGTCTGCAGGTGCCTTGGTGGAAGAGTGGGGTAACATCTCACAGCAAGAACTGGCAAATCTGGTGCAGTCCCTGAGGAGGAGATGCACTGCAGTACTTAATGCAGCTGATGGCCACACCAGATACTGACTGTTACTTTTGATTTTGACCCCCCCTTTGTTCATGGGCACATTATTCAATTTCTGTTAGTCACATGCCTGTGGAACTTGTTCAGTTTATGTCTCAGTTGTTGAATCTTTTTATGTTCATACAAATATTTACACATGTTAAGTTTGCTGAAAATAAACGCAGTTGACAGTGAGAGGACATTTCTTTTTTTGCTGAGTTTTTATATTGTCTGAGGTACTGAGTGCTTTGGAGCAGGTTTTCATCAAGGATCTGTCTGTACTTTGTTCCGTTCATCTTTCCCTCGATCCTGTCTAGTTTCCCAGTCCCTGCCGCTGAAAAACATCCCCGCAGCCTGATGCTGCCACTATCATGCTTCACCGTAGGGTTGGTGCCAGGTTTCCTCCAGACCTGAGTTCAAACTTGGTTTCATCAGATCAGAGAATCTTGTTTCTCATGGTCTGAGTGTCCTTTAGGTGCCTTTTTGGCAAATGACAAGCGAGCTGTCACGTGCCTTTTACTGAGGAGTGGCTTCCGTCTGGCCACTCTACCATAAAGGCCTGATTGCTGTAGTTCTGCAGAGATGGTTGTCCTTCTGGAAGGTTATCCCATCTCCACAGAGGAACTCTGTAGCTCCTTCAAGAGTGACCATTGAGTTCTCGGTCACGTCCCTGACCAAGGCCCTTCTCTCCCGATTGCTCAGTTTAGCCTGGCGGACAGCTCTAGGAAGAGTCTTGGTGGTTCCAGACTTCTTCCATTTAAGAATGATGGAGGCCACTGTGTTCTTGGGGACTTCAAATGCTGCAGATCTGTGCCTTGACACAATCCTGTCTCGGAGCTCTACGGACAATTCGTTCGACCTCATGGCTTGGTTGACATGCACTGTCAACTGTGGGACCTTATATAGACAGGTGTGTGCCTTTCAAATCATGTCCAATCAATTTAATTTACCACAGGTGGACTCCAATCAAGTTGTAGAAACATCTCAAGGATGATCAATGGAAACAGGATGCACTTGAGCTGAATTTTGAGTCTCACAGCAAAGGGTCTGAATACTTATGTAAAAAAGGAATTTCTTTTAAAAATATATATATACATTTGCAAAAATGTATAAAAAGCTGTTTTCGCTTTGTCATTATGGGGCATTATGTGTAGATTGATGAGGGAAAAAATTATTTGAATACATTTTAGAATATGACTGTAACATATCAAAATGTGGAAAAAGGGAAGGGGTCTGAATACTTCCCGAATGCATTATACTTCCATTCATTTTTTAAACTGGCACCTGGCTACCTTCAGACTGGTATTGTGAGGCTTTTGTGTGTCCTAGAGCAAAACAAACAACGTGTACGTGTTCGTGAGAGGCCCACCTTTCCTGTTCGGACTCTACAGACAAAAGTTGGCAGATCGGCTGTACCGACTTTAGACAAGTCCCGTGGTGCTTGTGGGGGTCGTAGAGCAAAACTGAAAACACCATTGTGTTCGTGAGAGTCTCATCTTTCCATGGAGTTTGTTTTTCTAGGCCAAACCATTCGGACGCTACAGACGTTTTCGTGAGTATACCGATTTTTAGGATGTCTCATGGTCTGACAAACACCTCTCTAGCTCTGCCACCTTTCACCTCAGATGCGGAAGGCTGACCACGGCAGATGCGATTGATTGAGATGCAGCCCATGCAAAAAAACAGATATCTCTAGTTTAAACTGACTGATTCTTTATTATTATGCTAATTAGATTTCAATGGGGGCGCGGACATCGACTCTAGGGGGTTAATCAGAGGTGGGTTGGGGACAGGGGCGAGGGCGGAACATGGTTTACAGGGACCGTCCCCATTAATGCGTAACCCCTATCTATTAGATGTAGGAGTTGCCATTCATTTTGCTCCTCCATCACCCAGCAGTCACTGTGTGGTGAAATGGAGAGGTGGAGGGGGGGTGTACTGTATCTACTATGATGGAGTGTCTAATTAGGCTTGGTGGTTTAAATGTGTTTGTCCGTGTGTTTGGGTCATGTATCAATCACTGCATGTGGGTATTGTGGTTTTGTATGACTCGGTGTGTATGACTTGAGTGTATGTCAGAAGTAGCCTTGAATGCAGTACTGTTGTACAGGGTAGTGACTTGTCTGTCTGCCTGTCTTGTCTGTCTGCCTGTCTTGTCTGCCTGTCTGCCACTGGTCTTGGAAGCTTTTACATGGACAGCCTTTACTGTGGTGCTGTCGTGGATGTTAGGGTGTGTGTCTGTGGGGGGGCCCTGTTGAGGCCCTGTCACGAAAAGGAGAGAAGTGGAGTGAAAGCAGGCTGCATCCTCATTGACATTCAGAGGGAGAAGCAGCTGTGGTCCTTTGATCTGCCTAAAGAGGTTCTGGTCTTTACCAGGACACTGCAAACAAGTCTTAAAAAGCAGAAACAGAGCAGCTTTTAGCCAGCCCACTGTTTAGGAATGAAGCAGCTTTTAGCCAGCCCACTGTTTAGGAACAGAGCAGCTTTTAGCCAGCCCACTGTTTAGGAACAGAGCAGCTTTTAGCCAGCCCACTGTTTAGGAACAGAGCAGCTTTTAGCCAGCCCACTGTTTAGGAACAGAGCAGCTTTTAGCCAGCCCACTGTTTAGGAATGAAGCAGCTTTTAGCCAGCCCACTGTTTAGGAATGAAGCAGCTTTTAGCCAGCCCACTGTTTAGGAACAGAGCAGCTTTTAGCCAGCCCACTGTTTAGGAATGAAGCAGCTTTTAGCCAGCCCACTGTTTAGGAACAGAGCAGCTTTTAGCCAGCCCACTGTTTAGGAACAGAGCAGCTTTTAGCCAGCCCACTGTTTAGGAACAGAGCAGCTTTTAGCCAGCCCACTGTTTAGGAACAGAGCAGCTTTTAGCCAGCCCACTGTTTAGGAACAGAGCAGCTTTTAGCCAGCCCACTGTTTAGGAACAGAGCAGCTTTTAGCCAGCCCACTGTTTAGGAACAGAGCAGCTTTTAGCCAGCCCACTGTTTAGGAACAGAGCAGCTTTTAGCCAGCCCACTGTTTAGGAACAGAGCAGCTTTTAGCCAGCCCACTGTTTAGGAACAGAGCAGCTTTTAGCCAGCCCACTGTTTAGGAACAGAGCAGCTTTTAGACAGCCCACTGTTTAGGAACAGAGCATGCTTCATTATACAGCGGAGATGGGGGAGAGAGAGAGAGAGTCGAGAAGAGAGAGAGAATTGTGTGGTTGTGGTGTGCATATTTTTTTTGTGAGTGGTGTGTGTCTAATGGGTTTGCAAAGGGTTGGAAACTTTCCGGTAAATTTCATAAAAAAAGATAGCTTATAATAACAGTGAACCTTTTTTGTGGGGTACACATAAGGCAGTTCTAGGTCTTGTGGCATATTTTGGTTAAACTATCCCCAATTCAATGGAATTGCAGCCCTTTGCATGCACAGTGCACTCTTCCATCACATGTACAGCTGATTCTCAAGATCTTGCACACTTGCACACTAATGAGATGCTATTGAGCCCGCACTGCTGCACTGTCTGAGCCAAGGACTACATGCTTTCTGGTAAGTTTTGATTACAATACTGGGTGGGGTGAATATATTTCATATGACATACATTATTTTTTAGTTAACTAGTAAATAGTAGCCTACAGCAAAGTGTGTTTAAATCATTTCTAACTTGTTAACAATTTCTGCTAGTTAATTTTTGCTACCATGTGGGTTTTAGCTTGTTTGAGCCTGCTAACAGAGGAGTGTTAATTCACCTGTTTCCATACATGCTTCATTTTAAAACATTTATCTTACAAAGGAGTTGTTAGTAACTGCATAACTATTTATCTGTACATGGAGTTGTATTTGGTTTAAAAAAAAAAAAAAAATCTAATCTTTACAGGAAAATGCCACTGGCACTATCTGATGTGTGGAGACATTTCAATACAGCTAATGTAAAAAGGTAAAGCTGTGTACATTTGCAAATACTGTGCGAAATCATATGTGAAGAATGCAACAAAGATGCAGAATCATCTGGCCAAGTGCATAAAGTTCCCTCAGTGCTCACAACAAGCAACCTCTGACAAAAGTCCCTCTACTTCTATTCGACACCTTAACGATTGCAACAGCTCATGGTCCTCCTGGAATCAGAAGTGTTTTTGACTCAATGGAGGAACGTAGTCAGAGAAATGCTGATGAATGTCTTGCTCGAGCTGTGTATGCAACTGGTTCACTTCTGATGCTCACAGGCAATGTGTATTGGAAGAGATTTCTGAATGTTCTTCACCCAGCATACACCCCTCCAACCAGATGTGCTTTATCTCCTAATTTTCTGGATGCAGAGTTCAACAGAGTTCAAGTGAAGGTCAATCAAATCATAGAGAAACCAGACTGCATTGCAATCATCTCTGATGGGTGGTCAAATGTTCGTGGGCAAGGAATAATTAACTGCATCATCTCCACCCCTCAACCAGTATTCTACAAGGGACAACAGACACACCGGTCTCTACATTGCAGATGAGCTGAAGGCAGTCATCAATGATCCTGGACCACAGAAGGTATTTGCACTGGTGACAGACAATGCTGCGAACATGAAGGCTCCTTGGACTAAAGTGGAGGAGTCTTACCCTCACATCACACCCATTGGCTGTACTGCTCATGCATTGAATCTGCTCCTCAAAGACATCATGGCACTGAAAACAATGGATACACTCTACAAGAGAGCCAAGGAAATGGTTAGGTATGTGAAGGGTCATCAAGTTATAGCAGCAATCTACCTCACCAAGCAAAGTGAGAAGAATAAGAGCATCACATTGAAGCTGCCCAGCAACACCCGTTGGGGTGGTCTTGTCATCATGTTTGACAGTCTCCTGGAGGGGAAGGATTCTCCAAGAAATGGCCATATCACAGTCTGCCGATATGGACAGCCCCGTCAAGAGGATCCTCCTGGATGATGTAATTTGAGAGTGGTAAGCAACCTGAAAACCTATAGCAGTAGCCATTGCGTGGATTGAGGGAGACAATGCCATCCTGCCCTCTTCACTGTTGCTCCAAGCAGAGGAAACTGCAGTTCTGAAATACATCAAAAAGCGTGAAGACTTCTGCCTGAAGCCCATACACGCCGCAGCGTACAGCTTAGACCCCAAGTATGCTGGCAAGAGCATCCTGTCCGGTGCAGAGATCAACAAGGCCTATGGTGTCATCACTACCGTGTCTCGCCACCTTTGCCTGGATGAGGGCAAAGTTCTTGGCAGTCTGGTGAAGTACACTTCCAAGCAAGAGCTTTGGGATGGAGATGCAATATGGCAATTGTGGCAAAATATCTCATCAGCCACATGGTGGAAGGGACTTTATGAATCTGAGGCTCTTTCCCCTGTTGCCTCCATCACCCTCCAACTCCCACCAACGTCAGCCGCCTCAGAGCGCAACTGGTCCTTGTTTGGGAACACACACAGCAAAGACTTACCAATACAAGGGTTGAAAAGTTGGTGGCCATCCGGGCAAATTTGAGTCTTTTTGAGCCTGACAACGAGCCATCCTCAGCAAGGTTGGAAAGTGACAGTGAAGATGAGGCATCAGAGTGGACATTGAGGAGGTCCAGGAAGAAGACGTGGAAGCCTGAGAAGAAGACAACCAAAGCTTTAGTTTCTAGACTATCATTTTACAGATGTACAGTTGAAGTCGAAAGTTTACATACACTGAGATTGGAGTCATTAAAACGCGTTTTTCAACAATTCCACAAATTTCTTGTTAACAAACTATCGTTTTGGCAAGTCGGTTAGGACATCTACTTTGTGCATGACACAAGTAATTTTTCCAGCAATTGTTTACAGACTGATTATTTCACTTATCATTCACTGTATCACAATTCCTGTGGGTCAGAAGTTTACATACACTAAGTTGACTGTGCCTTTTAACAGCTTGGAAAATTCCAGAAAATTATGTCATGGCTTTAGAAGCTTCTGATAGGCTAATTGACATCATTTGAGTCAATTGGAGGTGTACCTGTAGATGTATTTCAAGGCCTCACTTAAAACTCAGTGCCTCTTTGCTTGACATCATGGGAAAATCAAAAGAAATCAGCCAAGACCTCAGAAAGAAAATTGTAGACCTCCACAATTCTGGTTCATCCGTGGGAGCAATTTCCAAATGCCTGAAGGTGCCATGTTCATCTGTACAAACAATAGTATGCGAGTATAAACACCATGGGACCACGCAGCTGTCATACCACTCAGGAAGGAGACGCGTTCTGTCTCCTAGAGATGAACGTACTTTGGTGCCAAAAGTGCAAATCAATCCCAGAACAACATCAAAGGACCTTGTGAAAATGCTGGAGGAAAACGAGTCCAATATCGACATAACCTGAAAGGCCACTCAGCAAGGAAGAAGCCACTGCTCCAAAACCGCCATAAAAAGGCCAGACTACGGTTTGCAACAGCACATGGGGACAAAGATCTTACTTTTTGTAGAAATGTCCTCTGGTCTGATGAAACAAAAATAGAACTGTTTGGCCATAATGACCATCGTTATGTTTGGAGGAGAAAGGGGGAGGCTTGCAAGCTGAAGAACACCATCCCAAACATGAAGCCCGGGGGTGGTGGCATCGTGTTGTGGGAGTGCTTTGCTGCAGGAGGGACTGGTGCACTTCACAAAATAGATGGCATCATGAGGTAGGACAATTATGTGGATATATTGAAGCAACATCTCAACACATCAGTTAGGAAGTTAAAGTTCGGTCGCAAATGGGTCTTCCAAGTTGCCAATGACCCCAAGCATACTTCCAAAGTTGTGGCAAAATGGCTTAAGGACAACAATGTCAAGGTATTTGAGTGGCCATCACAAAGCTCTGACCTCAATCCCATAGAATATTTGTGGGCAGAACTGAA
Organism: Salmo salar; assembly: GCF_965601325.2. Taxonomy (NCBI): domain Eukaryota; kingdom Metazoa; phylum Chordata; class Actinopteri; order Salmoniformes; family Salmonidae; genus Salmo; species Salmo salar. The sequence goes on from NC_138291.1 coordinate 171,493,430, forward strand.
AAAGAGTACGCGAGCAAGGAGGCCTACAAACCTGACTCAGTTACTCCAGCTCTGTCAGGAGGAATGGGCCACAATTCACCCAATTTATTGTGGGAAGCTTGTGGAGGGCTACTCGAAACGTTTGACCCAAGTTTAAACAATTTAAAGGCAATGCTACCGAATACTAATTGAGTGAATGTAGACATCTGACCCACTGGGAATGTGATGAAAAAAATAAAAGCTGAAATAAATAATTCTCTACTATTATTCTGACATTTCACATTCTTAAAATTAAGTGGTGATCCTAACTGACCTAAGACAGGGAATTTTTACTAGGATTAAATGTCAGGAATTGTGAAAATCTGAGTTTAAATGTATTTGGCTAAGGTGTATGTTAACTTCCAACTTCAACTGTATGTTGAAAACGTTTTTGGGAGATGCGATGGATCATTCAATATTCCCTTTCTTTTGTTGTTCAGTGAAATCATCCCATGTGAAGAGTCAACTCATTTAATTAAAGTTCAATTCGTAACTAAATCTTTTTAATTTTATTTATATTGTAAGGATTTCATCGTTTTCAATTATGTCTACTTATTATAAGGTAAAAGTTGTATGCTTCTGTCTCCATGTGATATGGTAAATATATCCAATGCAAAAAACATCTATATTTAAATGCAATTAAAATTTATTTGCATATATTTCCCTAAATTCCCATATATTACCGTTAATTCCCATATATTCTCGTTAATTCCCACGGAAAGTTTCCACCTCTGAATATTCCCCAAAGTATTCAACTTAGTGTCTAATACTCATGTTTGTCTGTGTTTGTGTGTTGGTGTATGTATAGCTCACATGTGGTGTGTGTGTGTTCGCTCACTGTAACTTGTGGTTGCTTCGCGTGATGTATTGTTGTCTCTACCTTTTTGCCCTTCGTGCTGTTGTCTGTGCCTAACAATGTTTGTAACATGTTTGGGCTGCTACCGTGTTGTTGTCATGTTGTGTTGCTACCATGCTGTGTTGTCATGTGTTGCTACCATGCTGTGTTGTCATGTGTTGCTGCCATGAAGTGTTGTTGTTGCCCTCTCTTTATTTAGTGTTGTGTTGTCTCTCTTCTCGTGATGTGTGTTTTGTCCTACATTTAAAAAAAAATGTAGCGCATAGCCTACAGTCGGAAGGGCCTGCAATTTGGGCAGAGTGCGTGGCAAATACCAAATACATGATTGTTGAGTTGCGACTGTCAGTGAAAAGCAGAGAGACCCAGCCAGGCATATCGTAATATTTAAAAATGCAATTACGGAAAAACAGTTTGTAAAACAAATGTCTATTGCTGGAAAGAGAAGACAATGAAAATACTCTAATCTGCCTTTTAGTTATCAAAATTCTCAACTTCATTGAGCGGAGAACATCAGCCATATACCTGGTTAGTGTGCACATTCACTGTCTTTATCATTGAGTCAATACCACTTTTGTTTGTTTTAGGACAACAATTTCCTCCTCCAGGTTAGATGGACGTCATATTGTATTTGTGTGTCCCCTTTTCATAGGCCTTATAAATGGATCATACGTAGTTTTTATTGATCAGTTTGTCAATGTCAGCAGAGTAGGCTACCCTGACATTTCTGTTGTATTAAAACAGATTCTGCTGATGTCTCCAGTCATATAAAGTGCAGTAGAATTGCATGAAATGTGTTTTTTAAAAGGCTAACATTTTCCTGTGAAAAGAAAGGTCTACTCTAAGTGGTGTGTGACACGCTGAAGCCTGCCTACTTGCCCATGGCAATTACCAGTTGAGAAATAAAAATAGTAGCTCTTTTTAATCGTGGCCATTGTTTTTTGTTTTTTTTACGCGATTGCCTTTAGAATTGTTGCACAAGGATTGTGCTTATTAAAGCAATAATGGTCTGGGGCTGTTTTTCATGGTTTGGGCTAGGCCTAATGCTGCAGCATACAATGACATTCTAGACGGTTCTGTGCTTCCAAAATTGTGGCAACAGTTTGGGGAAGGCTCTTTCCTGTTTTAGCATGACAATGACCCTATGCACTAAGCAAGGTCCATACAGAAATGGTTTGTCGAGATCGGTGTGGAAGAACTTGACTGGCCTGCACAGAGCCCTGACCTCAATCCCATCCAACACCTTTGGGATGAATTGGAACACTGACTGCGAGCCAGGCCTAATCGCCCAACATCAGTGCCCAACCTCGCTAATGCTCTTGTGGCTGAATGGAATCAAGTCCCCAAAGCAATGTTCCAATCTAGTGGAAAGCCTTCCCAGAAGAGTGGAGGCTGTTATAGCAGGAAAGGGGGACCAACTCCATGCCCATGATTTTAGAATGAGATGTTTGACGAGCAGGTGTCCACATACTTTTGATCATGTAATGTACGTTCCTCTGATTCCTTCAGGAAACAGAGGGAGAGAGAGAGAGAGAGAGAGAGATGATCAGAGGGGGAGAGAGAGCGAGAGAGTTCCAGAAACGTGGGGAAAATCCTGAGCTTTAGGGTCCACAGTTAACACTGCAAGCTTCTCTTTACTCTCTGCATTAGTATGGCAAGCTCTTAGAACCTGGCAGAGTATTTTGATCAACAGCTGTTGATCAGATCTTAAGTGGTCGACAGCATTTTGCTTTGAAAAACTGTAGCTACTGTTGTTTTGTTGCAGGGCAATTCCATGGTAACAGAATTATACTGAGTGAAAAATCAGTCTCGGCATAATTCCGTTACCGTGGAATTGCCCTGCAGTATACGGTTTGAGTTTAATTAATTCTGTAGGTATTTTAATTATAGACTGATTTCAAATATTTTCTATCTGCATGAGGAATTTCCATCTGGACCCACTCAGAAGACATCAATGCAACTACACGCTTAGACTTGGATTATACTGAGATGTAAATGCAAACCTAGATTCAAATTCCATACTGCAGGATAGCGTTCTTTAATCCTGGCCTCAGAATACCCAAGACCGAATTGCAAGAAAACACAAAAGAAAATACAATGTTGATGTTGCTAAGCAACTCCATGCCCACTGCTGCTGTAGTTTATAACAGTATGCTGCTGACTAAGTTCCAAGCGGCTACAGTGCAGTGAAGGGAAGGATCCAGACCTGGCTCTCTGTCTCATTGTCAAATGTCCGGGGTGCACGCCACCTCTCCCTCATCTGAGGATCATGTGCTAGTCAGCCTAAAACTTGACTCGAGTTCATTTGGAGGTAGAGAGGGAGAGAGACAGACAGGGAGAGGGAGACCAGGAAGAGCGAGAGAAAGACAAAAAGAGATCCTGTCTTCCTTCTCCTCTCTTACCCTCGGCTTGTCCGTCTCTGAGTTTAGATCTGCTATCTGCCAGAGGGATTTTAGGCACTAGTCCGACCAAGGCAGACTTGAACAATATCCATTTTGAAATGTTTCCTTGTAAATGGTGGCTGTGTGAGTCATTGGAGAGCACAAGATTATGTATGTGTGTGTGTGTGTGTGTGTGTGTGTGTGTGTGTGGGTGGGTGAGTGTGGGTGTGTGGGTTGTGTATGTTGGTGCAGGTGTGCATGTGTGTAGTATTTACACTGTGTGTGCGCACGTGTTCATACAGTACTGCTTCGGTTTGTGCGCTTTTGGGTGTATCAATGGTGTTGAGGGACGACGAATTAGGCTTGCTCCACTTGGCAAAGAAACCTTTAAAGGAATTGCAGCAACAAAAAATAGAAGAAAACCATGGTAGAACTAAAAGTACTAACCGCATGAGATAGAACCCAAAAATAGAATAAGGCCTCTGATTCACTGCATCACCTTTCCTTTATTGTCTCGAGATCAAACCGAACACTAGCATGTTCGTACAAGTCGAACAGTACTTAGAGTCCCACAAAAAGAGACTGTCTGTAAATCTTAAGAAAAAGGTAGCAGAGTTGCCTTTACCTAGGATGGATAGGTTTTACATCCGTGCATGACAAACTACAGTGTTTCTGGCCGACAGGCAGGTTGTGAGCACATACTCATTTCAACATCTAGCTACTATCTGTCTCTCTACCTACAAATCCCGCAGCTATATTCATGTCGACGAGCAAGTAGACTTGTGGCAAATGGGGTTGTACTGCAAATGGTCAAAACCCCCAAAATGTCTATCTACCCACAAATCTCTTTAATCCAATGAGTACCACATTGCAGCCTTTTCCATGTAGGAGGAACAGGAAGACTTGACCCAGATGCTATGTGGGAAGGGTTAGCCCACATTCTGGGAGTAGCGAAGGTAGTACGGGCCTAGCGGTAAACTGATACAAACAGCTGCATTCCTTAATAAACTACCCCACACCCCCTTTTTCACCCAATCCAAGAGGGCCCCCTGCATTCAAACTCAGCTTGGATCTATTATCAGACCACCGGGTTTGCTCTTTTCTCTCTTATTAGCAGCCATTTTATTTGAGGGACCTATCTACATCTGCTGGGAGATGACGCGGCACTAATGGACAGCCGTAAGGGTGTGTGGTGATGGAGATGTTGGTGGGGTGCGGTTGTAAAAAAAACACAGAAAACTATCCCTTAGCAGGGTTGAGCCATAACCCTTGATCCCCTAGCAGCACTGTACTATAGGTGTTAGCGAGTTATTGGACAGACCCAGTCAATTCCCATGAATTAATAACCCAGCATAGCTTCTGTCCATTAACTCACCACCCTGATAAGATTATAGTCATAGCCTGCTAATCCAGGTTAGCAAGCGCTAATGAACTAGCCTAGCATTGTTGTCAAAAAGTGAATGACTTTCACATAGGGAAATGGGTAAGATTGTTTTTTCACATTGCGGTGTGTGTGTACTTGTTTTCCTAATTTATCAGGACCCCAATGTCCTGACAGGGTTGGAAAACAATAACTTTTTTTGTGTCCAGAATTTGTTCAAATGCTATTTTAAGCTTAAGGTTTAGGGTTAAGGTTAGGTTAATGGGTAGGGTTAGGAAAAATAGGATTTTTAATTGTAAAAAAAGATGTACTCCCCCAAAAGTCCTGAAATGTCTTAAAAATAAAGCTGTGTGTGTGAATGTTCTCCCAGCAGTCCTGTACTCAGTACTCTGATGTCGTAAACTGTGCTAAGTTAGTAAGTGCAGGTTGTGTGGTGTTAGAGTATTGGGTTGACACTTGACAGTGAGGAACTTTTGAACTGATATTGACGTCAGTCACTGGTGTGCGTGAGTGAAGAGGGAGAGTTTGGTTAGAGCCACAAGTAAGAGCTTAATAATTTCTCTAATCTGAGGTCGCCTCGTGAGGTTTGGATTTCCGCGTACATCACGTTGACGAATTCCACTAATTTTGAAAGGAAACGCTGAAGAAAAGGTGTGAGCTGAGGCTAAAGAAAAAAGGTCAGGTGAACACGCTATTGGACTCTTTGTGAAGACTTTTTCACGTATACTTTACAAGTCTACAAAAAAAAGCAGTAGTGAAGAGAAGCATTGATGATATGTTGATGAGAATTCAATGCAATTAATATGCCCTGGTCTAAACGATACCTTACTTTTGAAGAGTTTTACTTGTGAAACTAATTTGTATGCCGTTCTATTCCCCTTGTATATCGCAATAGAAGACACACTGGATAAGAATGTGGGTTGTAAAATGACTCAAATATAAATGTTTGTTTTTTAGGCCTAGCTGAGACTTAAGTGAGAAACAAATCTCCTCACCACACCCACATTGTTATAAGGATGGCATAGAGCTTGTCGGGAAATGCCACAACACATGACAATGGATAGATGGATTTGATCATTAAAGGAAAAAAAATTGTGTATTATAGATCTGTTTTTCTCATTGAAAGCAAGTCTAAGAAGTGGTAGATCAGTTCTATGTGCACTATTTCTATGCTTCCCGTTCTTACGTTTTTAAGCAGTACAATCCTCCATAGCAATTTCAATGACCAAGATTAAGGCTGGAAGACCTGAAAGTTTCAGACGTTGAGCTACTTTTACTTGGTTCCCCTTTTATCGCTCTGTCTCTCTCCCTCTCATTTCCTCGATCGTTACCATAGAAGTTCTGATATTAACCACCTGCGTGTGTGTGTGTGTGTGTGAAACTTCCGTGCATCATCGCAATGACTGTGTGGTTAGAAATGACGTGTGTGTATAAAAGGCCATGCACCCTTTTAGTCCAGCGGTGAAACCCCACAATGAAACTTCTGTGAGCGGTGGCTTGCAGCGTTGCACCATGCAACTCTCGATTGGCGTCATCCACCTCCCTCCAATCACACCACCGCACGCACACAGTACCATTGTCCTTATGTAGGCACAGTTGGTGCCTGGGCCAAGGGAATTCACCAGATGGTCCGCTCACCAATCCCTTGGGCCAAGAGAATTCACCAGATGGTCACAGATCTGTCTTGCTATTCCCTATTCCTATTATCATTACCATGCAAAACAGTCTGGCCTCATAGCAATCTCAATGATGGTTATGATTATGATGGTTGATGGTGATAATGTTAATGGTGATGAGGAAGATCATGGTTGATGGCTATGATTATGGTGATGATGATGACGGTTGATGGTTGATGGCTATGATGATTATGATGATGATGGTTGATGGCTATGATGATGATGGTTGATGGTTGATGGCTATGATGATTATGATGATGATGGTTGATGGCTATGATGATTATTATGATGATGGTTGATGGCTATGGTGATGATGGTTGATGGTTGATGGCTATGATGATTATTATGATGATGGTTGATGGCTATGATGATGATGGTTGATGGTTGATGGCTATGATGATTATTATGATGATGGTTGATGGCTATGATGATGATGGTTAATGGTTGATGGTTGATGGCTATTATGGTTGATTTCCATGGTGATGGTTGATGGCAATGATGGTGATGAGGAAGATGATGGTTGATGGCCATGATGTTGATGGTGATAATGATGACGGTTGATGATTATTAGGATGATGATGGTTGATGGCGTTGATGATGATGAGGAAGATGATGTTTGATGGCAAGGGGATGAAGATGATGAAGGTTGTAAACTCTATACTCCACTGGATTTAACAGCTTCCTAAGCATTATTCTACTGTATTATGAAAACGGTCCTATCACTGACTTCCCAGACTGGATTATGTTATGGCTTTCCAGACCCACTGAGAAGTACAAGTCTGCCAAAGTCAGCACAACATGGTCGTAGGGATAAGAGTTCAGTGCATTCCTGTCTCGATAATGTTCCTAGGCCCACAGAGAGAGCGAAGAATACAATGGTAGGCAGGGTAAATTCAGGAGACTGTGTGTGTGTGTACTTGTAATTATAAAATCCTTGTATATCCAATTTTGTATTATTGAGGGGTTGAGAAGTCATGTAATGCATTCAGTATGTATGTCATGTGTCCTATGTGTGTGTGTGTGCGTCAGGGTGTGTGTGTGTGTGTGTGTGTGTGTGTGTGTGTGTGTGTGTGTGTGTGTGTGTGTGTGTGTGTCAGGGTTTACGTTAGCTGGCTTTTGGCCGATTGAAAAAAATACATTTATAGAAAGCTGATAAATAAAATTGCCGCTAGCTAATTGTCCGGGAGAAGAAGAAAAAATTCAATTTGAAAATGCTGCTTTTTAGCCTCTTCAATGATGGAAATACCAGTTGATGGAAATACATTTAACTTGTCATGCTTATCGGTCTATAGTTTAATTTACATAATTTTGTGGAAGTAAATTGGTGCGTGTACAGTAAATTTGTTATGTATCTTATTTAGCACATGCATACAGATACAGAGCCTTTGAGCAGAAAATCTGTCAGACAGCACAAGAACTACTGCTACAGTATCTCAAACAGAAAATGTAGGCAATGGAAGGCAGGCTTCATCAGTGTGTCACATACCACTTTGCAATTAGCTGGAGGGAGGATGCATTTTGAAAACATATACTTAATTGTTTGAAATCTGAATATTTTACCACGTCTTACCTTGCTTCAAAGTAGCCTTTGAATCGGACCATATACTTTCTTTCATTGTCCAGTAGCCAAAGCCACAATCGTAGTCATATTAGGAAAGGAAAGGGGGATACCTAGTCAGTTGTACAACTGAATGCCTTCAACTGAAATGTGTCTTCTGCATTTAACCGAACCCCTATTAGAAACCCATGCTAGTTGTTGCATATTAGATCTCCCCTTTTTCCCCAAAAATGTGTTAGTTTTACCCATTTTTCATTATATCCAATTGGTAGTTACAGTCTTGTCCCATCGGTGCCACTCCCGTACAGACTCAGGAGAGGCGAAAGTCGAGAGCCACGCGTCCTCCAAAACACAACGCTGCCAACCTGCACTGCTCCTTGACACACTGCTCGCTTAACCCGGATGCCAGCCGCACAAATGTGTTCGAGGACACACTGTACAACTGCCTACTGTGTCAGCGTGCATGCTCCCGGCCCACCACAAGGAGTCACTAGAGCACGATGGGACAAGGACATATCGGCCAGCCAAACCCTCCCCTAACGATGCTCATTTTATTTATTTATTTCACCAGGTAGGCAAGTTGAGAACAAGTTCTCATTTACAATTGCGACCTCATGGGTCTCCTAGTCACAGCCGGCTGCAACACAGCCCGGGATCGAACCCGGGTCTGTAGTGACGCCTCAAACACTGTGGTGCAGTGCCTTAGACCATTGCGCCACTCAGTAGGCTCTTTTTCTACATTTCTAATAGGGTATTTTCATCTCTGTCACATGAAACTGCTTGCATGTGCCGATCTGTTCCATCAGACTAATTGCTTTAAAAAAAAAAAAATGTATGTAGCCTAGGCCTACTGGTTTGAATGGTATGAATTTGGGATCGTCCAAGAACTGTCCCAGAGTCTGTTTGGAATAGGCTATTTATTTATTTATTGACAAGCTGACCAATAGAATAGGTGAACGTTTTTACTATGGGGGATAGTAGATTGACAGGCTAGCCACACGGGTCCCGTGTGGCTCAGTTGGTAGAGCATGGTGTTTGCAACGCCAGGGTTGTGGGTTTGATTCCCACGGGTGACCAGTACGGGGGGGAAAAATGTATGAAATGTATGCATTCACTACTGTAAGTCGCTCTGGATAAAAGCGTCTGCTAAATGACTAAAAATGTAAATGTAAAAATGATTTTGCTGTTTGTTACTCATCTTGTTGGCTGAGGAAAAGTAAATGTGGACAGTTAATCTAACATGTTCAAAGTGCACATCAGAATTCGGTAAGAAGGGACCACACATAGTTTCTCCCTCGACTTGCATGTTCTGTTAATATGAATTACCATAATCTAAATGTGATTTCTGTCATTCTGAGCACTATGGGTGGACTCCCTAATCAGGTTACTCATCCAGTGCATATGGGTCCGGTAAATTTCTTAAATGTCCAGTAAATTAAAATACTGCCGGTCAAATGTCCGGCGCCAGATTTTCCGAACGGAAACCCTGGTTTGTGTGTGTGTGTGTGCGTGTGTGTGTGTGTGTTTCATGGCCTGCTTAAGAGGATGTGAGGGTGTTCTAGCAGTGCAGCTTTAAAGGAAGCAGGAAGGGGAAATGATGGCTATGGTGATTAGATTGGAGCAGAGAGGTGAGCTCCAGCATAGAAGGATGTCATACTGTATATAATTTAGTAGTCTTAGAGGGCTGAATCCTAACTTAATACTAGACTTAGAAGGCTGAATCCTAACTTAATACTAGGTTTAGAAGGCTGAATTCTAACTTAATACTAGTCTTAGAGGGCTGAATCCTAACTTAATACTAGTCTTAGAAGGCTGAATCCTAACTTAATACTAGTCTTAGAGGGCTGAATCCTAACTTAATACTAGTCTAACATGGAACCCAAACCGGCTGCGCGCGTGCGCCATCGTGCATAAATGTATTTTGTCCCCCCACACCAAACGCGATCACGACACGCAGGTTAAAATATAAAAAACAAACTCTGAACCAATTACATTAATTTGGGGACAGGTCGAAAAGCATTAAACATGTATGGCAATTTAGCTAGCTAGCTTGCACTTGCTAGCTAACTTGTCCTATTTAGCTAGCTTGCTGTTGCTAGCTAATTTGTCCTGGGATATAAACATTGAGTTGTTATCTTACCTGAAATGCCCAAGGTCATCTACTCCGCCAATTAATCCACACATAAAACGGTCAACCGAATCGTTTCTAGTCATCTCTCTTCCTTCCAGGCTTTTTCATCTCTTGACTTTATATTGCGATTGGCAACTTTTCATAAATTAGGTGCATTACCGCCACTGACCTCGTTCGTCTTCAGTCACCCACGTGGGTATAACCAATGAGGAGATGGCACGTGGGTACCTGCTTCTACAAACCAATGAGGAGATGGGAGAGGCAGGACTTGCAGCGCGATCTGCGTCAGAAATAGAACTGATTTCTATTTTAGCCCTTGGCTACGCAGACGCTTGTTGGCGCACGCGAGCAGTGTGGGTGCAATAATTGAATAACATGGATTTCAAAATGTATTTTGCAACACGTGTGGTCAGCCTATTAGCAGGCTGAATCCTTACTGAATACTAGTCTTAGAGGGCTGAATCCTAACTTAATACTAGTCTTAGAGGGTTGAATCGTAATTTGCGATCGTCATTTTGGTGTTAACCTCTTGACGGTCGCCTAGGATAGGGGGCGCCACAGCGATTTTTGAAAAAAATTAGTGCCCATTTTAAACGGCCTCCTACTCAAACTCAGAAGCTAGGATATGCATATAATTAATACTTGTGGATAGAAAACACCCTAAAGTTTCTAAAACTGTTTGAATGGTGTCTGTGAGTATAACAGAACTCATATGGCAGTCAAAACCCCGAGACAGATCGTAACAGGAAGTGGAATTCTGAATTGCGGACTCAACTTCATCACTTTGCCTATAAATCACACCGTGAGCAATGGTTCATTGAGCACTTCCTATTGCTTCCACTAGATGTCCCCAGTCTTTACAAAGTGGTTTGAGCCTTCTACTGTGAAAACTGACACAATGAGAGTCTGTGGAACGTGGTCACATGGAGGGCCATCACCATTATGACGCCGGCGCCCCTGGCTACCCTCCCCTTTCGAAACATTTTGAAAGACAATGCAATCGTCCCCCTTGAATGTTATTGGAGCTCTGGTTGAAAAAGGCCCTAAAGATTTATGTTATACAACGTTTGACATGTTTGAACGAACCTAAATTTAAAAAAAAATGCATTTTGTTGAAAGAGGAGTCCCGCGGCCGACGGAACTTTTGGAGCAGCCTTCAGAACGCGCTAACAAGAACAAGCTATTGGAACATAAAGGATTAACTTTTTCGAACGAAAATACATTTGTTGTGGACCTGGGATTCCTGGAAGTGCTTTCTGATGAAGATAATCAAAGGTAAGGGATTATTGCCAATAGTATACAAGAGTAGATTTGATATGCGATTGTTCCAAGATGGCGCTGACCTGTAACGGTAGCCTATTTTTCTGAGTATCGCATCCCCTTTTATCGCAAAGTGTGATTACCCAGTAAAGTTATTTTTAAATCTGGCATTACAGGTGCTTTCAAGAGATATTCATCTATAAATCTTAGAATGACAATATTACATTTTAAAAATGTTTTCGAATAGTAATTTAGTAAATTGTAGCGCTGTTTCACCGGATGCATTTGAGGGAAAATAGTTAGTCAACTGTAACGGCTGTCTTCAGGAAAGGACCAAAATGCAGCAGAGTTAGTATTCATCCTTCAATTTAATTGGAAAGAACACTATACAAAAACAAAAACAAGGAAACTGACAGCCAACAGTCCTGTCAGGTGCAACCACACTAAACAAGAAACAATTACCCACCAAAACCCAAAGGAAAAACATGCTCCTTATGTGTGACTCCCAATCAACCACAACCCTCTACAGCTGTGCTTGATTGGAAGTCACACGGCCAAAATCAATGAAACAATAAAAAACACACACTCCCTTCTGCCACGTCCTGACCCAACTACACCCTCTACTGGTCAGGACGTGACAGTACCCCCCCCTCAAGGTGCAGACCCCGGGATGCACCTAAAAAAAGAACACACAAGAAAATCCCCAACAAAAAGGAACACCTAAACAATAAGGGAGGGAAGGGAGGGTGGCTGCCGTCACCGACGGCACTGTGCTACACCCTCCCTCCCCAACCCATCTATCCTGGAGGTGGCTCAGGTGCAGGACGTGGACCTCGCTCCACCTTCGGCGTCGCCCACTTTGGTGGCGCCGATAGCTGCGCCGGGCAGACGGGCCACTCGGGCTGACCCTGGCAGACAGACCACTCGGGCTGGGCCGGAGGACTGGAGGGCCACTCGGGCTGGGCCGGAGGACAGGAGGGCCCCTCGGGCTGGACCGGAGGACAGGAGGGCCCCTCGGGCTGGACCGGAGGACAGGAGGGCCCCTCGGGCTGGGCCGGGGGACAGGAGGGCCCCTCGGGCTGGGCCGGGGGACAGGAGGGCCCCTCGGGCTGGGCCGGGGGACAGGAGGGCCCCTCGGGCTGGGCCGGGGGACAGGAGGGCCCCTCGGGCTGGGCCGGGGGACAGGAGGGCCCCTCGGGCTGGGCCGGGGGACAGGAGGGCCTCTCGGGCTGGGCCGGGGGACAGGAGGGCCCCTCGGGCTGGGCCGGGGGACAGGAGGGCCCCTCGGGCTGAACCGGGCAGGCGGGCACCTCTGGCAGAACCGGGCAGTCTGGCCACTCTGGCAGAACCGGGCAGTCTGGCCACCCTGGCAGAACCGGGCAGTCTGGCCACCCTGGCAGTTCAGGGCAGTCTGGCCACTCCGGCAGTTCAGGGCAGTCTGGCCACTCCGGCAGTTCAGGGCAGTCTGGCCACTCCGGCAGTTCAGGGCAGTCTGGCCACTCCGGCAGTTCAGGGCAGTCTGGCCACTCCGGCAGTTCAGGGCAGTCTGGCCACTCCGGCAGTTCAGGGCAGTCTGACCTCTCTGGCGACTGTTGACTGGCGGGCAGCTCTGGCGACTGTTGACTGGCGGGCAGCTCTGGTGATGGTTGACTGGCGGGCAGCACTGACGACTGTTGACTGGCGGGCAGCTCTGACGACTGTTGACTGGCGAGGCTCGGTTGACACACTAGACTCCTGATGCGTGGGGCTGGTATAGGACGTGCCAGCCTGGAGACACGCACCTCCATGCTAGTGCGTCTGGAGGGAAACACCGGACCGAAAGGGTGCGCTGGCGGTCTTGATTGCAGGGTTGACATCCCCACTTCCGGCTCGATGCTCACCTTGCCCTGGCACCTGCGGGGCGCTGGTACTGGGCGAACTGGGCTGTGCGTCCGTATAGGCGAGATGGTGCATACCTCAGCGTAACATGACGCCCTCCACCTCCTATGCACCTCCCTGTAGTCACGGGTAGCTGGCTTACGGCTCTTCCCTGGCCTGGCCAAGCTACCCGTGTGCCCCCCCCAAAAAAAATCTTGGGGCTGCCTCTCGGGTTTCCTAGCCAACCGTGTTCCAGCGTAACGTTCCCGATGGTTCCTCTGTCCAGCTGCCTCCACTCTCCTGAGTGCCTCCACCTGTTCCCATGGGAGGCGATCCCTTCCGGCCAGGATCTCTTCCCAGGTGTAGGCTCCCTTGCCATCCAGGACGTCCTCCCATGTCCATTCCTCCCTTTTTCTCTCCTGTCGCTGCTCCCTCCTCTTCCGCTGCTTGGTCCTTGTTTGGTGGGTAATTCTGTAACGGCTGTCTTCAGGAAAGGACCAAAATGCAGCAGAGTTAGTATTCATCCTTCAATTTAATTGGAAAGAACACTATACAAAAACAAAAACAAGGAAACTGACAGCCAACAGTCCTGTCAGGTGCAACCACACTAAACAAGAAACAATTACCCACCAAAACCCAAAGGAAAAACATGCTCCTTATGTGTGACTCCCAATCAACCACAACCCTCTACAGCTGTGCTTGATTGGAAGTCACACGGCCAAAATCAATGAAACAATAAAAAACACACACTCCCTTCTGCCACGTCCTCACCCAACTACACCCTCTACTGGTCAGGACGTGACAGTCAACGTCACGCGCCGATGTAAAATGCTGTTTTTATATATAAATATGAACTTTATCGAACAAAAGAATGCATGTATTGTGTAACATGATGTCCTAGGAGTGTCATCTGATGAAGATTGTCAAAGGTTAGTGCTGCTTTTAGCTGTTTTTTGGTTATTTGTGATGCATGTGGTTGGTCGGAAAATGGCTATGTGGCTACTTTTACGATATACTCCTCTAACATAATCTAATGTTTTGCTTTTTCTGTAAAGCCTTTTTGAAATCGGACAACGTGGTTCGATTCAGGAGAGGTGTATCTATAAAACGATATAACATAGTCCTATATTTGAAAATAATATATATATTAAATTTTGTTATGCTAATGGCGATAGGATTTTTCGCTGGATGATTTAACCTCGCCGCCCAGAGGTTAAAAATAAAGTATTCAATTTCCCTTTAGGAGCCCCTTGGCAAGGTCATTACAAGGTCATTGTCTCACACCAGCAGCGCAGGCACACCTCAATGTATATCATATGGATGGATTTGCTACATATGCTTCAGGCCTTTTCAAATACTACTGTCAGTTGAAGCGGTCACACTTTTTAAACAAAGTATATTCTATGTAGGCTTTATAAAGGGTTTATGAAGGCTTTACTCAGCTTTCATAAGATAAACTTTGTTCAAAGTTTCACCGTTGAACCTTACGACCCCTAAGAAGACAGGGAACTCTTTTTGAGGAAATTGTGTACCAAAACGATTTAGCTACATTCGTTGGTGATTCGTCTTGAAAACGATACTATGTTCTTTCAAAAGACTCGGGACACAATAATATCTTTGAAAATGCCATAAATTCCAATAACTCCCAGAAGATGTTGATAAAACGCAAAGTCCAAGGACACATTCTTTTATCTGCCCTGGAAGAATGGATCATATTTTCTTGCTGCTGCAACCGTAACGGCTACAATGTTAGTACAGAAGCAAATCCTGTAACACACACACACACACACACACACACACACACACACACACACAAGACCTGCATTCAGATACTGTTTATTGTATTTCAATTACTTTCACATATATTTTAAAGTGAGTACATGTATTTGGAAAAAATGTATTTGAAAATGCAAATAGCTGAATATTGGAATGTATTTGAAAACACATTTGGAAAGGATTGGCATGTATTTGAAAATAATCAAATGCATACAAATATTGAAATACTCCATGCATTTGAACTCATGCCTGTTTGGGTATTTTAAATGTATTTGGAAATAAGTATTTAAAAATAGTATTTTTATAGGAAATTATTAGAAAATACTTCAGATAGACAGAAAATAAGTGTTTAAAATACAATTCGTTAAATTTGAAGGTATTTTAATCTAGGTCTGACACACGCACGCACACACACGCACACACAAATAAAAGACTGAAAATACAGGCAGGTATTTACAATATTCAAAACCTGTGAATAACTGCATAGACTGGAATAGACACACACATACCCACACTATCAAACTGCTCAGTGGTGTAAAGTACTTAAGTAATAATACTTTTAAAAAACTACTTTACTATTGATATTTTTGACAACTTTTACTTTTACTCTGCTACATTCCTTCCATACATTTTCCCTGACACTGAAAAGTGCTCGTTCCATTTTGAATGCTCAGACAGGACAACTATATGGTCCAATTCACACACCTATCAATATTAACGCTCTGTCATCCCTAATGCCTAAACCCTAAACACATAAACGCATACCGCGTTTGTAAATTATGTCTGAGTGTTGGAGTAAAAAAACGATGACAATTTAGTGCTTTTTCCACCACTGTACTTTTTTAAATCCGTTTTTTAGGGGGTGGATCAGGTTTAATATTGCAAATATATTGTGGCTTCTATCAATGTAATTGTCTGCATCATTTCCAATCCCCCATTAATACATATATATACTGCTCAAAAAAATAAAGGGAACACTTAAACAACACATCCTAGATCTGAATGAAAGAAATAATCTTATTAAATACTTTTTTCTTTACATAGTTGAATGTGCTGACAACAAAATCACACAAAAATAATCAATGGAAATCCAATTTATCAACCCATGGAGGTCTGGATTTGGAGTCACACTCAAAATTAAAGTGGAAAACCACACTACAGGCTGATCCAACTTTGATGTAATGTCCTTAAAACAAGTCAAAATGAGGCTCAGTAGTGTGTGTGGCCTCCACGTGCCTGTATAACCTCCCTACAATGCCTGGGCATGCTCCTGATGAGGTGGCGGATGGTCTCCTGAGGGATCTCCTCCCAGACCTGGACTAAAGCATCTGCCAACTCCTGGACAGTCTGTGGTGCAACGTGGCGTTGGTGGATGGAGCGAGACATGATGTCCCAGATGTGCTCAATTGGATTCAGGTCTGGGGAACGGGCGGGCCAGTCCATAGCATCAATGCCTTCCTCTTGCAGGAACTGCTGACACACTCCAGCCACACGAGGTCTAGCATTGTCTTGCATTAGGAGGAACCCAGGGCCAACCGCACCAGCATATGGTCTCACAAGAGGTCTGAGGATCTCATCTCGGTACCTAATGGCAGTCAGGCTACCTCTGGCGAGCACATGGAGGGCTGTGCGGCCCCCCAAAGAAATGCCACCCCACACCATGACTGACCCACCGCCAAACCGGTCATGCTGGAGGATGTTGCAGGCAGCAGAACGTTCTCCACGGCGTCTCCAGACTGTCACGTCTGTCACATGTGCTCAGTGTGAACCTGCTTTCATCTGTGAAGAGCACAGGGCGCCAGTGGCGAATTTGCCAATCTTGGTGTTCTCTGGCGAATGCCAAACGTCCTGCACGGTGTTGGGCTGTAAGCACAACCCCCACCTGTGGACGTCGGGCCCTCATACCACCCTCATGGAGTCTGTTTCTGACCGTTTGAGCAGACACATGCACATTTGTGGCCTGCTGGAGGTCATTTTGCAGGGCTCTGGCAGTGCTTCTCCTGCTCCTTCTTGCACAAAGGCGGAGGTAGCGGTCCTGCTGCTGGGTTGTTGCCCTCCTACGGCCTCCTCCACGTCTCCTGATGTACTGGCCTGTCTCCTGGTAGCGCCTCCATGCTCTGGACACTACGCTGACAGACACAGCAAACCTTCTTGCCACAGCTCGCATTGATGTGCCATCCTGGATGAGCTGCACTACCGGAGCCACTTGTGTGGGTTGTAGACTCCGTCTCATGCTACCACTAGAGTGAAAGCACTGCCAGCATTCAAAAGTGACCAAAACATCAGCCAGGAAGCATAGGAACTGAGAAGTGGTCTGTGGTCCCCACCTGTAGAACCACTCCTTTATTGGGGGTGTCTTGCTAATTGCCTATAATTTCCACCTGTTGTTTATTCCATTTGCACAACAGCATGTGAAATTTATTGTCAATCAGTGTTGCTTCCTAAGTGGATAGTTTGATTTCACAGAAGTGTGATTGACTTGGAGTTACATTGTGTTGTTGAAGTGTTCCCTTTATTTTTTTGAGCAGTGTATATATATACCACCCCTCCCCTAATTGGAGTAAACTAATGGACAACAACACTTAGGCTTCTACTTCCAGCTTATACATACTATATACATTTTATGGACACAGTATATTTTACAATAGTTATCTTTTGTTTGTATTTAGTCCCATCCTTCAGCTACCCTCAACCCCTCCCATCTATCTATGAAGACCATCCAGTTTTGATTTCTATTTGCCATATATTTTTCAACTGTGCTGTGATGTTTTGAACCTATATATATTTTATGGACACAGTATATTTTACATTAGTTATCTTGTTTTTTTGTTATTTGAAATGTTTTTTTTTGCATTGGATAAAAGTAGAGACTCAGCGCTCTGGCACACTCAGACGAGAGTGCTCTAAAATCAGAGTAGATAGCCAGAGCAAATTTACCAGCTACGTCTATCGACAGTTGTCGCAGTGACATCATAAACATTCTATTGAAATAGTTACTTGCATAGTGGAGTCTTTTGTTTAGACATGTAGCTAGCTAGCTAAACAATTAACCATAATCCCAACTCATAACGTTACTACCCTGCATGAATCTGCAGGTAGCTAACCAACCAGGTTCAATGTTAGCTAGCTAACATTAGGCTATATCTAGCAATGCAAATTGCTCTGAGATACAAATATTACTACACGTTGGCTAGCTAGCCAGCCAGTTAACGTTAGCTAGCTAGCTAACAGTACACTTTAACTTGAAATGAAAACAACTTTCATGACAAAATTAGAAATGTGTAATATCTGAAAATGTAGCTTACTAGACTCTCTTACCTGTATACATGGATGGACGCTTCTCCATCTCTGTCACGGATGCCATGGTTGCCCTTAGTTTGAAGATGTAATCCGGAGACAGGTGTTTTATACAACAGCCTTCTGTGTGTTCTCTTTTCGACTCCGTCTGCATATTTACAATCATAAGCCAGAATTTTCTCCATCTCAGCTATCATACTATAATTCCACTGATTTCAAAACTCGGTCCTCCAGCCCACTCATTATCTCAGCAATTCATGGCTAGCGGGAAGGTTGCTGACTTTTTCCATGGCTAAACCAACTAGGCTCGTAATGTAACAATTTTATTGTATTTACAGATGGCATACAAGTTTGTTAGTAAGGCACATGAAAGGTCACATGTTTCAGAAGGCATTTCTGCCAAAAACTGCATTTTGATAAAAAAAATCATAATTTTACTTTCAAATGGCACTCCTGTGAAGTAGTGACGTGCGACGTACGCCTAGTTTCCTGAAACGAGTCACATATATTTATAACATTCTATTGGTTGCAAGCATTTTGTACAATTTGCATATTCGGATCAAAATGATTGTTAATTAATATCATCACCCCTTGAGTTTTTGGGGCCGTTGGAGAAGTATATTTCACCCATCCAGTCCATTTTCCACACAACTTCATCTAAAATTGTTGAATGAGTTTCCTGTAAACAATAGATATTATATTCCTTCTCTTTTAGCTAGGTAAATACTGATTGTATTTTCTTATTATCTGCTGAGCCATTACAATTATAACTGGCTATACTTATTTCACCATTTACAATAATGAGATACAAGTTTAAATTCTATTTATCATAATACAGTATATGTTTGTAAACTTACCATTAAAAAAGTACCATGGTGATTGAGTGTCCATATAGCTGTACCATGATATTTGCACTGCTATTGAGTAAACGTCCAATTTTTGTCCACTATTCCACTTGCTAAAACCTCCCCCCATCCCAAGTTGGGTTGTCGTCCCAGTGACTGGCAGACCACCCTTGTCCACCTGGATCCTAGGGCGTTTGAGAGATGGGGACCCATCCTTTAAAAAGAGCACACAGTGCCACCTACCGAACAGAAGCAGATTAACTTCCAAATACATTTCCAATGCCCTCACCCCGATGTTATTGTATACTGTTTTTTTTTATTAAAATAAATAAATACATAAATCTTGCATATCTTAATTTATTTCCATATCTTAATTTATTAACAAATAATATGTGGAATAATGTAGGCACTTCATATGAAGGATTGTTACCTATAACCAGACATAACTGGCATAACAAAAATTACAGTTTTTGGCAAGCAATTATTATTTTGGGAGAAAAAAAATTCTGCTTCACACCCTCCCCACAAACAACCACAAGCTCAGATGTTCAACAGTTGTTCCATCCTTGAGCCCAAAAAAGAAGACTTGATGTGCGAATGCATATACAGTTGTAGCTGTTTAGAAGACATGTAACATTGAGCAAGAATGGGGAGATTTGCTTAACCAATGTCAAGTCCTACCTGATGGAGGTCAGATACGCCCCTTTCCCCTGAAACACACACATGCTGGTCCCCCGTTGTGACCATTTTCCCAAGCATCTCTGAGCAGTCAGACCTTTTGATTATTTTGTACCGCCAGGGTCACAATAATTTGCTCCCTCTCTGATTGTCCGAGTGTGACCCCCTCCCCATGGGTTACTGCAGCTAGTGTCACCAGCACTGCCACTACCTGGGTGGAATACCCACCGACTAGGGACAAGGTACATTTAAAATTAGATACCTTTAGACTTTTACTCAAATAGTATTTCACTAGGTAAAATCAAATCAAAATTTGATTTGATTAGGTGCATTTGACTTTTACTTGAGTCATTTTCTATTACCGTATCTTTACTTTTTCTGAAGTATGACAATTTAGAACTTTTTCCACCCCTGAAAGCGCTAGCCCGGAACTCTTTCCTCAGAAATCCTTTTCTAAGAACTGAATGTGATGCAGTGTTCAGTTTCTCTAAACTAAGATGAAATTGTTTCCATTCTGTGAAGTCAGAGGTGCAGAATAAAATGTGAGTGTTGTTGTGGTATCCCACAGGCCAGATTTCAATTATAAGATGAGCGACGAACCCTGTGTGAGCCACACGTTACAGTTCTCTGTGAAAGCAGACACACACACATACACACATCTGCACATACACTCACACACATCCGCTCAAACACACACACACCCACTCAAATATACACACACCCACTCAAACACACACATACCTGCTCAAACCCGTGCAGTGATTTTGAGTTGCAACCACTGCCCATCCTCTGCTTTAGTGTATAGTCACACTCTTTTTCTAAATTTTTCTCTCTTTTATCAATCTCTCATTTGTACCTCACACGGAACAAATCTGTTTCTCTGTACTGTATATCTCCAATCTCTTCCGATAAGTCAGACAAAGATGAGCTCAGAAAAACTGATAAAACATCAACCCCTCACCCCTCTACCTCCATTGATTACGAATTGAAAACGTATCCTTCTAGAGAGCTCAATGAGAGTCTCAAAAAAAGACCTTGGGCTTAAGCCCTTAACCCTCAGGCACACACAGAGTATAATCATATATTAAACAAAAAAGCTGAATCACCCCTACAAGTATCCGTTCCAGGCTGGTCGTATGGCTTCTCACAGCCGTGCATGTTCAGGTCTATAACAGTTTATCTAGAGCCCTCGCAGATATGGCAGATATGGATATTGTGTGTGTGTGTGTGTGTGTGTGTGTGTGTGTGTGTGTGTGTGTGTGTGTGTGTGTGTGTGTGTGTGTGTTTTCATTCATAAGTGTCCATATACACTACCATTCAAAAGTTTGAGGTCACTTAGAAATGTCCTTGTTTTTGAAAGAAAAGCACATTTTTTGTCCATTAAAATAACATCAAATTGATCAGAAATACAGTGTAGACATTGTTAATGTTGTAAATGGCCCCGGTGGACAACTGAGCAAGAGGACAAGTACATTAGAGTGTCTAGTTTGAGAAACAGACGCCTCACAAGTCCTTAACTGGCAACTTCATTAAATAGTACCCGCAAAACACCAGTCTCAACGTCAACAGTGAAGAGGCGACTCCGGGATGCTGACCTTCTAGGCAGAATTGCAAAGAAAAAGCCATATCTCATACTGGCCAATGAAAATAAAAGATTAAGATGGGCAAAAGAACACAGACACTGGACAGAGGAACTCTGCCTAGAAGGCCAGCATCCCGGAGTCGCCTCTTCACTGTTGACGTTGAGACTGGTGTTTTGCGGGTACTATTTAATGAAGCTGCCAGTTCTCATGTTCTCTCCTCTTTCTATTCTGGTTAGAGACAGTTTGCACTGTTCTGTGAAGGGAGTAGTACACAGCGTTGTACGAGATCTTCAGTTTCTTGGCAATTTCTCGCCTGGAAAAGCCTCCATATCTCAGAACAAGAATAGACTGACGAGTTTCAGAAGAAAGGTCTTTGTTTCTGGTCATTTTGAGCCTGTAAATAAACCCACAAATGCTGATGCTCCAGATACTCAACTAGTCTAAAGAAGGCCAGATTTATTGCTTCTTTAATCAGACAACAGTTTTCAGCTGTGCGAACATAATTACAAAAGGGTTTTCTAATGATCAATTAGCCTTTTAAAATGATAAACTTGGATTAGCTAACATAGCATGCCATTGGATCGCAGGAGTGATTGTTGCTGATAATGGGCCTCTGTACACCTATGAAGATATTCCATAAAAAATCTGCCATTTCCAGCTACAATAGTCATTTACAACATTAACAATGTCTACATTGTATTTCTGATCAATTTGATGTTATTTTAATGGACAAAAAAATGTGCTTCTCTTTCAAAAACAAGGACATTTCTAAGTGACCCCAAACTTTTGAATGGTAGTGTATATCCATGACCTGTGAAATGTTTGAATCCTTCTTGACTGTGACTTGATTTGTGGATTCAAATAAATAATGTGTGTTAAAAGCCCGCGGTGGACCAGTCATTCTTTACAAGGTTGTCCAGTAATCTGTTATGACTCTAGCTAGTACAATAGTGTCTACTATTTTAGATGTGGCTCTTTCTGCCAGTTGAGTTCAGATTTGTATTGCTCCACATTACATCACAGGGTCAGGGTTAGACTGTTAGGTTGCAGTTTACTCAGTTCAGCGCTTTGGAATAAGGTCTATATAACTGTGGCATGATGATGATGATAATGTAAGTCGTAAGATTATGTAATGTCGTTCAGTGTCTTGCCAGCTCATGGCAGAAGTAGGGCTGGGCTCTATACTGTATTGAACGATATACCCTTATTGATGCACAGATCAGTTCATTTTTTTTACTTTACCTCCTATAACGGTATTTGCATGTTTGGTTTGTTAAATGTGATACGCCATGTTTAATGTACATTTTTAGTAGTTTAGTCGTTTTTTATAGTTTACTTCGTTACTTGAGTCATCTCTCTCCGCTCACTCTCTCTCCATCAACGTGTGGGTGGGGGGGGGGGGGGTGTGTGCATGGCCTTGGTTTTGTATAATCTGCATTTTCTGCTGACGCCTTCACAATGTGGCCCACTTCCTCAGCTCTGTAAATAGGGTGTAAAAGTGTGTACTCGGCAGAAAAATAAATGTGTGTGTGTGTACACAGATACATAGGGATCTCATCATTCATTGGACTATTATCGTATATGGACGTATGTTTTACATTCACTTTGGGTTACTTAGGTAGATAATACATATCTGTGTGTTTTGGTATGTGTGTAGCTGTTTGGCTTATTGACCTGTCTATCCTCATGTGGGTATAGGATGCTGTGTGTCTTTGGCAGTCTAATCTGTCAGAGGCAGTGGGTATAGGATGCTGTGTGTCTCTGGCAGTCTAATCTGTCAGAGGCAGTGGTATAGGATGCTGTGTGTCTCTGGCAGTCTAATCTGTCAGAAGCAGTGGGTATAGGATGCTGTGTGTCTCTGGCAGTCTAATCTGTCAGAGGCATTGGGTACAGGATGCTGTGTGTCTCTGGCAGTCTAATCTGTCAGAGGCAGTGGTATAGGATGCTGTGTGTCTCTGGCAGTCTAATCTGTCAGAGGCAGTGGGTACAGGATGCTGTGTGTCTCTGGCAGTCTAATCTGTCAGAGGCAGTGGTATAGGATGCTTTGTGTCTCTGGCAGTCTAATCTGTCAGAGGCAATGGTATAGGATGCTGTGTGTCTCTGGCAGTCTAATCTGTCAGAGGCAGTGGTATAGGATGCTGTGTGTCTCTGGCAGTCTAATCTGTCAGAGGCAGTGTTATAGGGGTAAAGCCCTGTACTGGCTTTTCTTTGTTTTACGGCCACTTTTCCGGTCTGCAAATTGATTTTGATTTTGAAGAAATCACTCAGACAAAATGATTGCCCACCCCTGGACTGACTCTATGCAAGGAGTCCCCATGGCTCAGAATAAGACTAGCTACACTTCTCACTCACACACACACACACACACACACACACACACACACACACACACACACACACACACACACACACACACACACACACACACACACACACTCTCAACCACGGCTAAGTTAGTCTCTTGTCTCTACCAGGGGTGAAGGGGCCTGGTACTGTATGCCAAGTCCACCATGGAGGCACAGAACAGCCATCACCAGCACAACCTAGACAACCAGAACAAGAACCTCTACAAGATGCCTGGACAAGATCAGGTGAGACGTCATATTCTAGTCTACACTGGTGTGCGTGCGTGCGTGCGTGCGCATTCATGTCTGCTTTTGAATAAACTAATTACAGTTAATTTTTACATTTTACAACATCACATAATTTGTCTGTTGTTGTTTGTTGCGTTGTTTTCGGACCTAAGTGTAATGCTAATAGATAAACGCAAAATGCAGTTTCACAATGCTTCAAAGAGCATAGAAGGACTTAAGATGATTGACTGGGATGGAAAAAACAGCTCAGGTTTTTAACAGTAGTCAAAGCCTGCTCTTGACTCTGCACATAATAAGTGGTAATTGTTGAAGAAATTAGCCTTAATCGCCTCTTCATTGGCTTTCAACTGCGTGAGGGCGATTATGTGACAAATTGTTGTGCCGGGTAGATAGTGAGGTAATGGATGTTGTTGTGTTACTTAGTGGCGCGGTGCGGAGTCTGTCATTACATAGTGTTTAAGTGCAATTAGCCAATGATATTGAACATCTGCTATGGTGATAGGAAGAAATGAAAACCTGTTCTGTTTAGCGTAATGCCATCATCATTTTCCATGATGGTACCTCTCTGACCACCTCTACCCCTTCTTCCTTCCTCCCTATAGTTGGGGCTTTTCAATGTGATGAGAGGGTCAAACCTCAGCGTTTTGCCACAGATTATAGCCACTGAAGCACAGAAGCCACTGAAGTTAAGAATTTGGTGACTGAAAATGTTCAACCTCAATTACTTCAGTATTGATGGTATCGATGGTCTTTTCATTTGTTTTTTGAGGATTTTACACATTTTATCAAATAAGTTCCCTAACGGCATTAATCTGTGTCAAGTCAAATACCAGTCACCCTCCACCTAAATACAGGAATCGACCACTTACAACAATTGCGCATTTCTGCGGCCAACCCTTGAAACATCATCAGGGAGTCTCCCACAATCATTGCAGCACGGCAGCTGCCAGATCTGACACAGCACGTCACCGCCACTGCAGCAGCTAGCAAAGAGTACTTGAGTTAACACCACAGCCCAACGAGCCAAAGACCAATCAGCCAACGTCACTCTGGATTAGCTAATAGCGTCTCAGGACTCGGGGAGATCCGTTATGGCAAAGCCATTTGTTTCTCTTGATGCTGATTTTATGACGCTCCAAAGGCCAGAGAACGTAAAAAGAAAAGAAAGAGGGAAAGAAAAATGATGTTGATAGCGTTAGGAGCTATTGAGATTCTGGAAGAGCTTTTCCAGTTCACCCCGGGCTCTCGCCGTCAGTCGCAGTACAAAGTGATGAAGCACATGTGGATTGGAGCGGAGAGCTGAAAGCTGGGAGCTGGAGGGAAGTCAAGGGCTTTGACTCTATAATTCTCTGCCTCTCTGTTTCTCTGTGTCTCTCTCTCTGTGTCTCTCTCTCTGTCTCTCTGTCTCTGTGTCTCTCAGTTTTGAGCAGTGTAGTAAGTCCCCCCCAGTAATCCACAGGGCATGCTCTACTGTTTCAATAGCCCAATGAATGGCTAAACCCTCTTGAATGTCAGGAGTAATATGCAGCCCCTGAGATTTTTCTTGGCCAGTGAGAGGAATTGAGAAAAGGAAAGAAAAATACAATTTTGCTTTATGGTATGTAATGATTTAATGTTAACTTCAGGCCTTTTTTGTGATGCACATTCAAGGAACAAAGACCCCATTGAGTCAAGGATACGTTTTGTTGACGTGTCGATGCTGACAAGTGAATGCCAGATCAAGTATGGTAGATAAAACCGACATTTTTATTCGCTGTTGTTGTTTCGTAGTAGATGATAGGGCTGTTTTCTGCAGAGGTGATAGGTTCAAATGAAAGCCATTGTTTAAGTCAGCACTGGACCACAATGTAATTGAACAGGACATGCAGGCCAATTGTGCACCGCCCTATGAGTCTCCCAGTCATGACACAGCCTGGGATCAAACCCCAGGCTGTAGAGATGCCACAACACTGTGATGCAGTGCCTTAGACCACTGCGCCACTCGGCAAAGGCAAACCAGATAGTATACAGTGAGTCGACGAGTAATGAAGGTTCCCACAGAGCACAGGTGTGTCAACATTCATCTAGTCCAGTCTGGCTAGTCCAGTCCAGTATTAAGCTGTTGCTGTCTTTGGTCAGCCCACTGAGCACTGAGAGGATAACTTCAACACTCTCAGCTGTCCATACTAGGCCCTAGAAACAAACAGGGGGACAAAGTACCATGTGCATTCCAGTTCAAGTTATTGTTAACCCGTAGTGTTGCCCTAGTTGCATTACAAACATGTAAAGATAAATTCTAAAGGACATGACTCTCCAACTCAAGCATAGTAGAAGTGTATGTATTTAGTGAGCAGAGCAAACCTCCTTGCTGTCCTGCCATGTTTGTCTGAACCCATCCTGGATGAATGGAGCAGCACAGAATTCCCTCTTGCTCCGGGTCATGCTCTGTAAGGTCAGGCTCTGAACTCTGCCCCGTCAGC
Organism: Salmo salar; assembly: GCF_965601325.2. Classification (NCBI taxonomy): domain Eukaryota; kingdom Metazoa; phylum Chordata; class Actinopteri; order Salmoniformes; family Salmonidae; genus Salmo; species Salmo salar. The sequence goes on from NC_138291.1 coordinate 171,519,777, forward strand.
TCAGGTGTGTTGAATGGACCCCAGGTTTGAGGAGATGTAATCAATGTTTGGGGGATGTAAGTCTGCATATCCTAGTACTTTTTAAAGCATCCCACTAATAGTGAGGTTTACTTCACAAACAACTTGTCACTCTTCAGTGACACAGATTTCTCCTCTATTGCTTTGTAATTAATTGATGGGAAAAAAGAAAAATAACAGTTGTAGGTAGTGTTATACCAAACATGACAGAGCCACCGTTTTGGAGTATGGGGTTATATAATGACTAATCTAGGTAAAGATAGCAGCCCGGCTAGCATATTAGCATATCAGGCTAGCTCTAATTAGCAGTGGCACTCTGTAATAGAGCATGCTAATCTGGGTCAGGGCATATGTAAATGAGCAGCTGGGAATATTCCATGGCGCCAAGCATCAGAGTGTGTGTCACCCAGGGTTTGTGTCCTTCAGTATTAGCATCGACACACACAGACACACCCCAGCCCTCCCCTCGAAACAATTACGGCAATTACAAATGGCGTCAATAACGGCTGTCTGTCTGTCAAAGAGGGGAGCCGTTGGGAAGCTTGTGCCACCGAGACAGAAATGACCACAGATGCTTTGCTTTACCAACTGAACCACCCAGCTATGCTGGTCCTATGTTGCTCAGTTGGTAAGAGAGTGACACCAGCAATATCAAGGTTGTGGGTTCAATTCCCGCTTGGATCACATACTCAAAATGTATGCACTCACTTTCCTGGATAAAAGTGTCTTCTAAGTGGCATAAAGGGAGATACTTTCCTCTCAGCATTTTATCTTGCCCTAGAAACCCATCTTGCCATAGAAACCTTCTTGCCCTAGAATCCATCTTGCCCTAGAATCCATCTTGCCCTAGAAACCATCTTGCCCGAGAAACCTGGGTGTGACAGTGGCCACTATGGAACTGTATACAGCATGCACATTGTTGTGTGAACTGATTTGAATTGGAACCTGAAATGTGACATGGTCAGGAACATTTGGTTGGCTGGGTACATGTACTGTGTGAACGACTGATGCTCTGTGTAAATGGAAGACAAACTGAACTATATTTTCAGCATGTTATCCAGTGTCAACACTGTGATACAGTATGAGTGAGAATCTTTTACGGAGTGACTGAGTGGCTTGCGGACCCTTAGCTGTGCCATTTAAACTCAGCAAAAAAATAAACGTCCCTTTTTCAGGACCCTGTCTTTCAAAGATAATTCTTAAAAATCCAAATATCTTCACAGATCTTCATTGTAAAGGGTTTAAACACTGTTTCCCATGCTTGTTCAATGAACCATAAACAATTAATGATCATGCACCTGTGGAACGGTCGTTAAGACACTTACAGACGGTAGGCAATTAAGATCACAGTTATGAAAACTTAGGACACTGAAAAGGCCTTTCTACTGACTCTGAAAAACACCAAAAGAGAGATGCCCAGAGTCCCTGTTCATCTGCGTGAACGTGCCTTAGGCATGCTGCAAGGAGGCATGAGGACTGCAGATGTGGCCAGGGCAATAAATTGCAATATCCGTACCGTGAGACGCCTAAGACAGCGCTACAGGGAGACAGGACAGACAGCTGATTGTCCTCGCAGTTCCAGACCACGTGTAACAACACCTGCACAGGATCGGTACATCCGAACATCACACCTGCGGGACAGGTACAGGATGGCAACAATAACTGCCAGAGTTACACCCGAACGCACAATCCCTCCATCAGTGCTCAGACTGTCCGTAATAGGCTGAGAGAGGCTGGACTGAGGGCTTGTAGGCCTGTTGTAAGGCAGGTCCTGCCCATAGGCAACCATGCCTATAGGCACAAACCCACCATCGCTGGACCAGACATGACTGGCAAAAAGTGCTCTTCACTGACGAGTTGCGGTTTTGTCTCACCAGGGGTGATGGTCGGATTCGTGTTTATCGTTGAAGGAATGAACGTTATACCGAGGCCTGTACTCTGGAGCGGTATCGATTTGGAGGTGGAGGGTCCGTCATTGTCTGGGGCGGTGTGTCACAGCATCATCGGACTGAGCTTGTTGTCATTGCAGGCAATCTCAACGCTGTGCTTTACAGGGAAGACATCCTCCTCCCTCATGTGGTACCCTTCCTGCAGGCTCATCCTGACATGACCCTCCAGCATGACAATGCCACCAGCCATACTGCTCGTTCTGTGTGTGATTTCCTGCAAGACAGGAATGTCAGTGTTCTGCCATGGCCAGCGAAGAGCCCGGATCGCAATCCCATTGAGCACGTCTGTGACCTGTTGGATCGGAGGGTGAGGGCTAGGGCCATTCCCCCCAGAAATGTCTGGGAACTTGCAGGTGTCTTGGTGGAAGAGTGGGGTAACATCTCACAGCAAGAACTGGCAAATCTGGTGCAGTCCCTGAGGAGGAGACGCACTGCAGTACTTAACCTCTATGGGCTAGGTGGGACGCTAGCGTGCCACCCGTGGTGCACTCCATCAACAGCAGGTGCATTTCAAGAGCGGCAAATTTGAATCCAAATAAATGTCAAAATTCAAATTTTTCAAACATACAACTATTTTACACCCTTTGAAAGATAAACATCTCCTTAATCTAACCACGTTTTACGATTTCAAAAAGGTTTTACGGCGAAAGCATAAATTTAGAGTATGTTAGGACAGTACATTTACAAGAGTTGTGTGTAATGTTTTGTCAAGTCAAAGACAGGGTCACCAAAACCATAAAACCAGCTAAAATGATGCACTAACCTTTTACAATCTCCATCAGATGACACTCCTAGGACATTATGTTAGACAATGCATGCATTTTTAGTTCTATCAAGTTCATATTTATATCCAAAAACAGCGTTTTACTATGGCATTGATGTTGAGGAAATCGTTTCCCTCCAATAACCGGCAGTCAAGTCAGCGTCACAAATTAAATAATTAAAATTAGAAAACATTGGTAAAATATTATATTGTCATTTAAAGAATTATAGATTTACATCTCTTGAACGCAATCAACTTGCCAGATTTAAAAATAACCTTACTGGGAAATCACACTTTGCAATAATCTGAGCACTGCGCCCAGAAAAATACGCGTTGCGATACAGACTAGACGTCATGTTGGGGAGATCTAAAATCGAAAATACTATGTAAATAATCCATTACCTTTGATTCTCTTCATCAGATGTCACTTCCAGGTATCACAGGTCCATAACGAATGTAGTTTTGTTCAAAAAAGCTCATCATTTATGTCCAAAAATCTCCGTCTTGTTAGCACATGATCTAAGCCAGCCGGACTTCTCGTCATGAACGAGGGGAAAAAATATATTTACGTTCGTTCAAACATGTCAAACGTTGTATAGCATAAATCATTAGGGCCTTTTTTAACCAGAACATGAATAATATTCAAGGTGGACGAATGCATACTCTTTTATAACGTATTGGAACGAGGGTACCCAACATGAACTCGCGCGCCAGGTGTCTAATGGGACATCATCGTTCCATGGCTCTTGTTCGGTCAGATCTCCCTCCAGAAGACTCAAAACACTTTGTAAAGGCTGGTGACATCTAGTGGAAGCAATAGGAAGTGCCAAAATATTCCTCAGCCCCTGTGTTTTTCAATGGGATAGGTTTAAAGTCAATACAACACATCAGGTATCCACTTCCTGTCAGAAAATGTCTCAGGGTTTTGCCTGCCAAATGAGTTCTGTTATACTCACAGACACCATTCAAACAGTTTTAGAAACTTTAGAGTGTTTTCTATCCATATATAATAAGTATATGCATATTCTAGTTACTGGGTAGGATTAGTAACCAGATTAAATTGGGTACATTTTTTTTATCCAGACGTGCAAATGCTGCCCCCTAGCCCTAACAGGTTAATGCAGCTGGTGGCCACACCAGAAAACTGACTGTTATTTTTGATTTTGACTCCCGTTTTGTTCAGGGACACATTTCAATTTCTGTTAGTCACATGTCTGTGGAACTTGTTCAGTTTATGTCTCAGTTGTTGAATCTTGTTATGTTCATACAAATATTTACACATGTTAGGTTTGCTGAAAATAAACGCAGTTGAGAGGACGTTTCTTTTTTTGCTGAGTTTAATTCCTAGAACTAACAGACATGTTTAGTACACAAAAACGTTTGCTACTCTTCTACATTTTTCAGATGGGTTTTAGTTACTGTTGTGTCGCTCAAGGATGCTACACACATACCAGTGCATGTATGTCCAACCTTGGAGAAAACTGTAGCCATTGTCAAATGTTAATGCCACTGTTTATATGAATAACTCACCTGAGTAATATTAAGGCACATTTATTCAAATCCCAGACAACTGTCACTCACGCACATATATAGATGTGCCAGTCCTATCCAAGCCAACATGGGCATATGAACCTTCTCTATCAACAGGTTACTTCAGTATTTCTCCCTAACTAAAACTGTCCATTCTTCTTTCCCTCACTGAGAAACATGCAGAGCCACCAGTACTGCTGCACGCTGGCCAACTTCCGCATTGAGAAGAAGATTGGCAGGGGCCAGTTCAGCGAGGTCTACAAAGCCACCTACCTTCTGGAGGGCCAGCATGTGGCTCTGAAGAAAGTCCAGGTACTATATTGAGTCCTATCCTTTTTGGCATTTACTTTATAGGTACATCTCAGTAGTCTAAAGTGTCTTTCTCTCCTTGTCTACCCTCCTTCATGTGCACTGCTCTGTGAAACATAGAAAAGGGGAAGACGATATGGTGAATACCTGGCTATACCAAACCAGCTATTTGTTTCACTGACATCGTCCTTTCACATCAGTGCTAATCAAGGACTATTGAGATACAGCCAAGGGTTGGCAAAGGCGGTGTAGTTCACGTCTGGACCAGGAAGGCCACAGTGTGTGCAGTTTTCTCCCCAGCCTAATGCTAGAAACCACTGAACCATGTTGGTTAGTGTTTGGATGAGAGGCCTAGACACACTTCTGCTCTACAGGACTAGATGTGAAAATCACTGGTGTTACGCTGGGAACTGGGGTTTTGTGTTAGAGCTGTCTGAGGATTCTATGGAATACCTCTGACAATGTAGTCAGATAACGTTACAAACTTTGTTGTTCTTTTCTTTAGATATTTGAAATGATGGACGCCAAGGCTCGCCAGGACTGCATCAAGGAGATTGACCTGCTGAAGGTAAGGCTGGTGGAATTATTTCTCAGTGGGTGAATCTCAATTGCATTTCCTTGATTCCTTGAGGCCTCTTTCCTCGCCTCCTTCTCAAAACTCATTGGATGAGAAGGTCAGAGGTTCCTCATCCAATCGGTTTTGAGAAGGAGGCAAGGAGAGAGAACGTGAGGAATCAAAGAAATTAAATTGAGATTCTCTCTGGCTAGGTCTCTTCAGGGGTTTCTTATAATCTGGTTTAACTGTAGGATGCACTTGAATCCAGCTGGTGTAGGTAAGGAAGCATTTTAGAGATGAGGGTGATAGTGTCAGGGTGCTTGAGTCTTATGCCAGTGAAATGGTAAGGTTTTAGATTGCTATGGCCCTTTGTCACAGGATCTGGGCCGAACGTGTGTGTTGGGGCAGCCTTTGTGTGGTTGTGACTGTGAGTGGGCCTGTGTCAATGTATGTGTTTGTAGTTAATAATACACACAGTCATATAAACACATTCATTGACACACACATACAGGCTTGTGCAGTGGCAGATATATATACAGTACCAGTCAAAAGTTTGAACACACCTACTCATTCAGGGATTTTTCTTCATTTTTACTATTTTCGACATTGTAGAATAATAGTGAAGACGTCAACTATGAAACGTCAACTATGAAATAACACATATGGTATCAGGTAGTAACCAAAAGTGTTAAACAAATCAAAATATATGTTATATTTGAGATTCTTCAAACGCGCCACCCTTTGCCTTGATTACAGCTTTGCACCACTCTTGGCATTCTCTCAACCAGCTTCATGAGTTAGTCACCTGGAATGCATTCCAATTAACAGGTGTGCCTTGTTAAAAGTACATTTCCTTCTTAATGCGTTTGAGCCAATCAGTTGTGTTGTGACAATGTAGGGTTGGTATACAGAAGATAGCCCTATTTGGTATAAGATCATGTCCATATTATAGCAAGAACAGCTCAAATAAGCAAAGAGAAACAACAGTCCATCATGACTTTAAGACATGAAGGTCAGTCAATCCGGAAAATTTCAAGAACTTTTAAAGTTTCTTCAAGTGCAGTCACTAAAACCATCAAGCGCTATGATGAAACTAGCTCTCATGAGGACCACCACAGGAAAGGAAGACCCATACTTACCTCTGCTGCAGAGCATAAATTCATTAGAGTTGCCAGCCTCAGAAATTGCAGCCCAAATAAATGCTTCACAGAGTTCAAGTAATAGACACATCTCAACATCAACTGTTCAGAGGAGACTGAGTGAATCAGGCCTTCATGGTCGAATTGCTGCAAAGAAACCACTACTAGAGGACACCAATAAGAAGGAGAGGCTTGCTTGGACCAAGAAACACGAGCAATGGACATTAGACCGGTGGAAATCTGTCCTTTGGTCTGATGAGTCCAAATGTGAGATTTTTGGTTCCAACCGATGTGTCTTTCTGAGACGCAAAGTAGGTGAAAGGATGATCTCTGCATGTGTGGTTCCCACCGTGAAGCATGGAGGAGGAGCTGTGATCGTGTGGGGGTGCTTTGCTGGTGACACTGTCAGTTATTTATTTAGAATTCAAGGCACACTTAGCCATAATGGCCACCGCAGCATTCTGTAGCGAAACTCCATCCCATCTGGTTTGCGCTTAGTGGGACTATAATTTGTTTTTCGACAGGACAATGACCCAAAACACACCTCCAGGCTGTGTAAGGGCTATTTGACCAAGAAGGAGAGTGATGGAGTGCTGTATCAGATGACCTGGCCTCCACAATCCCCCGACCTCAACCCAATTTAGATGGTTTGGGATGATTTGGACCGCAGGGTGAAGGAAAAGCAGCCAACAAGTGCATATGTGGGAACTCCTTCAAGACTGTTGGAAAAGCATTCCAGGTGAAGCTGGTTGAGAGAATGCCAAGCTGTCATCAAGGCAAAGGGTGGCTACTTTGAAGAATCTCAAATACAGTTATTTGGTAACTACATGATTCCATATGTGTTGTTTCAAAGTTTTGATGTCTTCATTATTATGCTACAATGCCTAAAATAGTAAAAATAAAGAAAAACCCTTGAATGAGTAAGTGTGTCCAAACTTTTGACTGGTACTGTATATATATATCTATATATAACACACACACACACACACACACACACACACACACACACACACACACACACACTTATGCACACCTGTGTTTGGAGTATTGTTAAGTGTGTATAGTCCTCCGTCTGTTCACGTGTGTGTGTTACTCTTTGTCATTGTACGGGATCAAAGAGAGCCTCTGTTCTGACACTCCAAGTGTGTTTGCTGTCATCTCACGCTGACTGTGAAGCTCTGTTTAGAGTCGGCAGTGTGTGTGTGCGTTTATGTCATCGCAAGGTGTGGGGGGAGGGACAGCCACAGAAAAAGCCATGAGAGGACGAGAAAGAAAGAGAGGGAGAAGAAAAAGGAGGGAGGTGGCCCTGTCAGGTCCTTGATCCCGCCCGCCTGTCAATGCCGCCTGTCACTTTAACAACCCGTCAAATCACACGCCCCATCTGCTGCTTGTTACGCCTCCCGGAGTGATTGGCGGCTGCGCTGGCAGTTGGGGTTTTACGGTGGCATAAATTAAAGTGGTTTGTTGTCATCATCATCAGGGGTGACATTTGTTTTGGGGCGGTGTGCGAGGCGGCCGGGCGCTAAAGTGGAGTTTATGACAGGGACTTGAAGTGTGCATCTGTGGGCAGAGACCCCTGTCAGGAAGAGTGGGTCAGATTAGCATACAAAAAGACTGACGTTTGTGTGTGTGTGTGGCTGCCGTGATAAAGGAGCACATCACCACCAGTGCTTAATTTGAGCCTCTCAGTTTTGGACTGTTTCGTTCCGGAACCCATTTGACTCCTCTGTAATTCTCCTGCCCCCTAAAGAACATCATGTGAAAACGTACCTGATATTCTAAGAATTGACATTTGACTCCTCTGTAATTCTCCTGCCCCCTAAAGAACATCATGTGAAAACGTACCTGATATTCTAAGAATTGACATTTGACTCCTCTGTAATTCTCCTGCCCCCTAAAGAACATCATGTGAAAACGTACCTGATATTCTAAGAATTGACATTTGACTCCTCTGTAATTCTCCTGCCCCCTAAAGAACATCATGTGAAAACGTACCTGATATTCTAAGAACTGCGCAACATTGTAGCCTATAGGGAATACATACAGGGAATACCAGTACCAGATCAATGTGGAGCTACATACAGGGAATACCAGTACTAGATCAATGTGGAGCTACATACAGGGAATACCAGTATCAGATCAATGCGGAGCTACATACAGGGAATACCAGTACCAGATCAATGTGGAGCTACATACAGGGAGTACCAGTACCAGATCAATGTGGAGCTACATACAGGGAATACCAGTATCAGATCAATGCGGAGCTACATACAGGGAATACCAGTACCAGATCAATGTGGAGCTACATACAGGGAGTACCAGTACCAGATCAATGTGGAGCTACATACAGGGAATACCAGTACCAGATCAATTTGGAGCTACATACAGGGAATACCAGTACCAGATCAATGTGGAGCTACATACAGGGAGCACCAGTACCAGATCAATGTGGAGCTACATACAGGGAATACCAGTACTAGATCAATGTGGAGCTACATACAGGGAATACCAGTACCAGATCAATGTGGAGCTACATACATGGAATACCAGTACCAGATCAATGGGGAGCTACATACAGGGAATACATACAGGGAATACCAGTACCAGATCAATGTGGAGCTACATACATGGAATACCAGTATCAGATCAATGTGGAGCTACATACAGGGAATACCAGTACCAGATCAATTTGGAGCTACATACAGGGAATACCAGTACCAGATCAATGTGGAGCTACATACAGGGAGCACCAGTACCAGATCAATGTGGAGCTACATACAGGGAATACCAGTACCAGATCAATGTGGAGCTCCATACAGTGAATACCAGTACCAGATCAATGGGGAGCTACATACAGGGAGTACCAGTACTAGATCAATGTGGAGCTACATACAGGGAGTACCAGTACCAGATCAATGTGGAGCTACATACAGGGAATACCAGTACCAGATCAATGTGGAGCTCCATACAGTGAATACATACAGGGAGTACCAGTACCAGATCAATGTGGATCTATATACAGGGAGTACCAGTACTAGATCAATGTGGAGCTATATACAGGAAGTACCAGTACCAGATCAATGTGGAGCTACATACAGGGAATACCAGTACCAGATCAATGTGGAGCTCCATACAGTGAATGCATACAGGGAATACCAGTACCAGATCAATGTGGAGCTATATACAGGGAATACCAGTACCAGAGCAATGTGCAGGGGTTCAAGGTATTTGAGGTAGATATGTACATTAGGCAGGGTAAAAGTGACAAGTCATTAGGATATAATAATAATAATAATAATAATAATAATGAGAGTAAAATAACCAACAGAGTAGCAGCAGCAAATGTAAAAGTGTGTGAGTGTATGTAATGTATGTATGTATGTATGTATGTATGTATGTATGTATGTATGTATGTATGTATGTATGTATGTATGTATGTATGTATGTATGTATGTATGTATGTATGTGTGTGTGTGTGTGTGTGTGTGTGTGTGTGTGTGTGTAGTGTATGGGAGTTATGTGGGGGAGTGTCGGTGTGTGTGTGTGTGTGTGTGTGTGAGAGAGTTTGGCTAACCATGTAATTAACTTATTTAGCAGTCTGGCTATTCTTATGGCTCGGGGGTAGAAGCTGTCTCAGAGTCTGTTGGTCATTTGACTCTATACGAACGAAGAGAGGGCACACACACACACACACACGTACACACACACAAACACACACACACGTAAATCATGTGCACAGGCTCACGGACCAACACTATATCTTCACACGATCACACTTACCCAGACGCTCACACACACACACACACCCGTAGGTGAGATTGCTATAGTATGATCCTGATTTCCTATCCCAACCAAACGCTTCAGGGATTTCTGAGTGATGTACGGGCTGATTCTGACAGCCCAAACAGGGTGATAATATGGTCTACACCTCCTACAGCACCTTTGATGCCACACAGGCTACTGAATGCAGTAATCGCTTCACTGCATTAGGGAGTAAGTAAGCCTTGTCTGAGTCAGAACGGCCCATAGGGCAGGATCCCATCTCCTGTTTCTGTAGCGTGCGGCAGTTTGATGTACAAGTACTACCCCTGGATAGCACACTAGTCTGTCGTAAGGCCTTACCCCCAATTCTTCTACTTAGTGCCAAGCAGAAAGGCATCAGGTCCAGTATTCATAAAGCTTCTCAGAGTAGGAGTTCTGATCTAGGATCGGGTTCTTCCCGCCCATACAATCATATTCATTATAATCTAAAAGTCTAAACTGATCCTAGATCATCACTCCTACTTTCAAATCAAATCAAGCTTTATTTATACAGCACATTTCAGACATGGAATGCGACGCAATGTCCGTCACAGGAAAAAACGAATAAAAACAATTAAAATAAAAACTTGAATATTTACTACACAACAAACATAAGAGGATAAAAACAAAATAATAACAATAAAAAATGAACGACTACCAAGCACAGTAAGGAAAAGCAAAGCTAAAAAGGTGTGTTTTAAGATCTCTTTTAAATATGTCCACAGTTTCAGACCTCCTCATGTTCTCTGGCAGGCTATTCCAGAGGCTGGGGGCATAATAACTAAAGGCTGTCTCTCCATGTCTCTTGGTCCTAGGCTTTGGGATTGTTAAAAGGCCAGTGGCAGAGGACCTGAGGGACCTACTGGGTACATAACTTAAAAGCATGTCTGACATGTATTGGGGTGCACAATCGTGGATTGATTTAAAAACCAATAAAAGAATCTTGAAATGAATTCTAAAACTTTGAGATGCTTGATACATATGGGCCCTGGTCTCATTTTAAGAGTCTTTGGTATGACTCAACCTGAGCTTCACTGTATTGGCTTACTGTTTATTTTGTTAGCTGTGTATTACCCCACCTAGCCTATAGTGTCATATTCCTATCAGTCACTGTTTGGCGTCACTAGGCTCTCTCATTGAGGAGGACCTCATTGAAACCTCCATGATTTTTTTTAATGGGAAGTCAACCATCACTCAGACTTTCAACAAAGCTCAGGACGGTCATGTTATTATGAGCCATAATACTCTCTTCAATGGAGGTTAGTCATTGAACGTGTACAACGACTGGCTATCATGCTGCACTTGTTGTGGTGTACTGTGGCTATATTTGTCCAGCGGGGACATGTTAATACATTTGAGTGAGGACAACAAGACATGTTAACCTTGTCTAACTGGAACAGTTTGGTTCGTCTGATTTGAGATAGAAAACCCCACCTTCTCAAACAGACATGACTGTAGAACCTGAACTGGCATGCTGTTTTCTTCTCCTCACAGCATTTGACTGTAGAACCTGAACTGGCATGCTGTTTTCTTCTCCTCACAGCATTTGACTGTAGAACCTGAACTGGCATGCTGTTTTCTTCTCCTCACAGCATTTGACTGTAGAACCTGAACTGGCATGCTGTTTTCTTCTCCTCACAGCATTTGACTGTAGAACCTGAACTGGCATGCTGTTTTCTTCTCCTCACAGCATTTGACTGTAGAACCTGAACTGGCATGCTGTTTTCTTCTCCTCACAGCATTTGACTGTAGAACCTGAACTGGCATGCTGTTTTCTTCTCCTCACAGCATTTGACTGTAGAACCTGAACTGGCATGCTGTTTTCTTCTCCTCACAGCATTTGACTGTAGAACCTGAACTGGCATGCTGTTTTCTTCTCCTCACAGCATTTGACTGTAGAACCTGAACTGGCATGCTGTTTTCTTCTCCTCACAGCATTTGACTGTAGAACCTGAACTGGCATGCTGTTTTCTTCTCCTCACAGCATTTGACTGTAGAACCTGAACTGGCATGCTGTTTTCTTCTCCTCACAGCATTTGACTGTAGAACCTGAACTGGCATGCTGTTTTCTTCTCCTCACAGCATTTGACTGTAGAACCTGAACTGGCATGCTGTTTTCTTCTCCTCACAGCATTTGACTGTAGAACCTGAACTGGCATGCTGTTTTCTTCTCCTCACAGCATTTGACTGTAGAACCTGAACTGGCATGCTGTTTTCTTCTCCTCACAGCATTTGACTGTAGAACCTGAACTGGCATGCTGTTTTCTTCTCCTCACAGCATTTGACTGTAGAACCTGAACTGGCATGCTGTTTTCTTCTCCTCACAGCATTTGACTGTAGAACCTGAACTGGCATGCTGTTTTCTTCTCCTCACAGCATTTGACTGTAGAACCTGAACTGGCATGCTGTTTTCTTCTCCTCACAGCATTTGAACCACCCCAACGTGATCAAGTACCTGGACTCCTTCATCGAGGACAACGAGCTCAACATCTTGCTGGAGCTGGCGGATGCCGGCGACCTCTCTCAGATGATCAAGGTGAGAGGTCAGACACCGGCTGGTCACTGGTGGCTGGTCTCAGGTGGTGCATGGCAGAGTGAGGCTAAACCTTCACGGGTTTGAATAGCATCCCCCTGGCTCGCCTGCTGGGATGGACAGGGCCAGGAGAGAGGGACTGGGAGTGGGGAGAGGGGGATGTGTGTGTGAGAGAGAGACAGAGATCAGGGGAGAGGAGAAAGAGAGAGAGAGATGAAGAGAGAGCGATAGACCAGGGGAGAGAGATGAGAACAGTCCCCCAGGCTCTGACAGCCTGCACTGACAGACACAACCTCTACTTAGCCTCTCTGTACCTCCACCGGCCTGACGCTGTCACGCCCCATCCACACACACACACACACACACACACACACACACACACACACACACACACACACACATAAAGATGCACATAAAAATCATATATCCTCCACACGCTTTCCCTCTCCGCATCTACCTCGTATCTCTTTTTTCCTTTCTTCGTCTCTCTTTCCTCTCCTCGTCTCTCTTTTTCCTCTCGTCTCTCTTTCCTCTCCTCATCTCTCTCTTTCCTCTCCTCATCTCTCTCTTTCCTCTCATCTCTCTTTTTCCTCTCCTCGTCTCTCTTTTTCCTCTCCTCGTCTCTCTTTCCTCTCCTCGTCTCTCTTTTTCCTCTCGTCTGTCTTTCCTCTCCTCATCTCTCTCTTTCCTCTCCTCATCTCTCTTTTTCCTCTCCTCGTCTCTCTTTCCTCTCCTCGTCTCTCTTTCCTCTCCTCGTCTCTCTTTTTCCTCTCCTCGTCTCTCTTTTTCCTCTCGTCTGTCTTTCCTCTCCTCATCTCTCTCTTTCCTCTCCTCATCTCTCTTTTTCCTCTCCTCGTCTCTCTTTCCTCTCCTCATCTCTCTTTCCTCTCCTCGTCTCTCTTTTTCCTCTCCTCGTCTCTTTTTCCTCTCCTCGTCTCTTTCCTCTCCTCGTCTCTCTTTCCTCTCCTCGTCTCTTTTTCATCTCCTCGTCTCTCTTTTTCCTCTCCTCGTCTCCTCGTCTCTCTTTTTCCTCTCCTCGTCTCTCTTTTTCCTCTCCTCGTCTCCTCGTCTCTCTTTTTCCTCTCCTCGTCTCTCTTTTTCCTCTCCTCGTCTCCTCGTCTCTCTTTTTCCTCTCCTCGTCTCTCTTTTTCCTCTCCTCGTCTCTCTTTCCTCTCCTCGTCTCTCTTTTCTCTCATCATCATTCTTTCCTCTTTCCTTTCCATCTTTTCTCTCCTCGTCTCTCTTTCTCCTCTCCTCGTCTCTCTTTTCTCTCAGCATCATTCTTTCCTCTTTCCTTTCCTCGTCTCTCTTTTTCCTCTCCTCGCCTCTCTTTTTCCTCTCCTCGTCTCTTTTTTCCTCTCCTCGTCTCTCTTTCCTCTTCTCGTCATTCTTTCCTCTTTCCTTTCCTCATCTCTTTCCTCTCCTCATCTCTCTTTCCTCTCCTCGTCTCTTTTTTTCCTCTCCTCGCCTCTTTTTCCTCTCCTCGTCTCTCTTTTTCCTCTCGTCTCTCTTTCCTCTCCTCGTCTCTCTTTCCTCTCCTCGTCATTCTTTCCTCTTTCCTTTCCTCGTCTCTCTTTCCTCTCTTCGTCTCTCTCTTTTTCCTCTCCTCGCCTCTCTTTTTCCTCTCCTCGCCTCTTTTTCCTCTCCTCGCCTCTTTTTCCTCTCCTCGCCTCTTTTTCCTCTCCTCGCCTCTTTTTCCTCTCCTCGCCTCTCTTTTTTTCCTCTCCTCGCCTCTCTTTTTTTCCTCTCCTCGTCTCTTTTTTCCTCTCCTCGTCTCTTTCCTTTTCCTCTCCTCGTCATTCTTTCCTCTTTTCTTTCCTCATCTCTCTTTCCTCTTCTCATCTCTTTTTTTCCTCATCTCTCTTTCCTCTCCTCGTCTCTTTTTCCTCTTCTCATCTCTTTTTTTCCTCTCCTCATCTCTCATCTCTCTTTCCTCTCCTCGTCTCTTTTTCCTCTCCTCGTCTCTCTTTTTTTCCTCTCCTCGTCTCTTTCCTTTTCCTCTCCTCGTCTCTCTTTTCTCTCCTCGTCTCTCTTTTTCCTCTTCTCGTCATTCTTTCCTCTTTCCTTTCCTCGTCTCTTTTTCCTCTCCTCGTCTCTCTTTCCTGTCCTTGTCTCTCTTTCCTGTCCTTGTCTCTCTTTCCTCTCCTTGTCTCTTTCCTCTCCTTGTCTCTTTCCTCTCCTTGTCTCTTTCCTCTCTTTCCTCTCTTTCTTCTCCTTGTCTCTTGCTTGTTCCTCATCTTGTCCTCTCCTTGTCCATCTGTCTTTTTCTATCCTCTCATTCCCAAAAAGTTTAAATCCCAAACTAATCCCTTTCCCATCTTCAGTTTGACTTTATTGTTGTCTTATCTTTTTAAGGCATCATTATAATGATGTAGAAAGAGATTCCTAATTCCAAGCTCTCAATTCAACCGATATGCAGATCACAGTCAAAAACATCTTGCTGGCGGCAAATGTCCTTGTAATTAAAAAAGGTGTTTTCTTCCAAAAAACCTGAAGAAGTTTGGGGAATGGAGAAAAAAAAAGTTGAAAGAAAATACTAACATTTGTTGTTTTGGGGCATTAAACAAAGTTTTGGCAGTTTAATTAGCCAGATTATTGTTAATTAGGTGCTTGGCTCTGTGCGCTGGCAGTGTCAACTCTCGTTAGGCTACCTCTCCCAAATGGCTTCTCATTACACACTCAAATACAGGGTAAATGGTAATGCACAGATTCATTCTTTAGATGTTCCGCACTGTTTTGGGGGCTGTCTGACATTGAATCAGGGGGTTTTGAGGCGAGTGTGTGTGCACTTGTTGGGGAGAGAGGGAAGGCAGTGTGTGTGTTTGTGGGTGCGCGTGTGGGATGTGTGTGTGTGCGCGTGTGGGATGTGTGTGCGTTGGAGAGAGAGAGAGAATCCAGGCTTTACTCACAGCTCTGTTTCTGTCTATTTTCCTAACTTCTCCTCTCTCTCTCGCAGCACTTTAAGAAGAAGAGGCGGCTCATCCCGGAGAGAACAATATGGAAATATTTTGTCCAGCTGTGCAGTGCCCTGGAGCACATGCACTCCCGTAGAGTCATGCACCGCGGTAAACAACCACTTTCATTAACTCCTATTCCTTTCTCACTTATTACCTTCATTCTTATCTATTAACCTTTTTTCTCTAATCCCCCTTTTCGTTTCCCCCTCTTTTTAATCAGTCCCACCTTTCCTCTCCCCCCTTTCCCCTTCTCTCATTCTACACCTACACTGGCAGCTTCATTAAATAGTACCTGCAAAACACCAGTCTCAACGTCAACAGTGAAGAGGCGACTCCGAGATGCTGGCCTTCTAGGCAGAAAAATCCATATCTGAGACTGGCCAATGAAAATAAAATATTAAGATGGGCAAAAGAACACAGACACTGGACAGAGGAACTTTGCCTAGAAGGTCAGCATCCCGGCATCGCCTCTTCACCGTTGACGTTGAGACTGGTGTTTTGCAGGTACTATTTAATGAAGCTGCCAGTTGAGGACTTGTGAGGCATCTGTTTCTCAAACTAGACACTCTAATGTACTTGTCCTCTTGCTCAGTTGTGCACCGGGGCCTCCCACTCCTCTTTCTATTCTGGTTAGAGCCTTCTGTGAAGGGAGTAGGACACAGCGTTGTACGAGATCTTCAGTTTCTTGGCCATTTCTCGCATGGAATAGCCTTCATTTCTCAGAACAAGAATAGACTGACGAGTTTCAAAAGAAAGTTCTTTGTTTCTGGCCATTTTGAGCCTGTAATCGAACCCACAAATGCTGTTGTTGATCATTAGAAAAAGGGTTTTCTAATGATCAATTAGCCTTTTAAAATGATAAACTTGGATTAGCTAACACAACGTGCCATTGGAACACAGGAGTGATGGTTGCTGATAATGGGCCTCTTAACGCCTATGTAGATATTCCATTAAAAATCAGCCATTTCCAGCTACAATAGTCATTTACAACATTAACAATGTCTACACTGTATTTCTGATCAATTTGTATTTCTGATCAAAAATGTGATTTTCTTTCAAAAACAAGGACATTTCTAAGTACCCCAAACTTTTGAATGGTAGTGTATAAATCTGATCATTTCAATACGTATGCAAACATTCCTTTACATATCTAGACGTGGCAACAACTCAACAACAATGTATCTATAAACACATGAAAAACAAAGTAAATGTAAACAATATTTTGGGTTACTCATGTTGGATATTGTGACCAATGATGCGAATAAATCCTGGATGACCGACAGGGGGCGCTGTATTGAAGCCGCCGCGCAGCCATCTTGGTACTCCTCAATCGTAAAAAAATATATTTTGGAAGCTATAGAAATGCATGTATTAATGTCTACATTCATTTTTGACACATTTATTCTATTACAAATACCTCAATGCATACTTTTAAATGATATTATGTGAGATAAACAACAATAATTTCCTTAAAGTATATTGTTTTAGAGAGTACTAATGTTACTTTCCCCACTACTACAAAAAAATACTTAAATAAATCTAATTGAATTGAAGTACTGTGGAATTCCATTCATTCCTATGGAGGACTGCAACTACAGTCGTGGCCAAAAGTTTTGAGAATGACACAAATAATAATTGTAATGAAGAGTGATCAGATGAATTGCAATTAATTGCAAAGTCCCTCTTTGCCATTCAAATGAACTGAATCCCAAAAAACATTTCCACTGCATTTCAGCCCTGCCACAAAAGGACCAGCTGACATCATGTCAGTGATTCTCTCGTTAACACAGGTGTGAGTGTTGACGAGGACAAGGCTGGAGATCCCTGTCATGCTGATTGACTTCGAATAACAGACTGGAAGCTTCAAAAGGAGGGTGGTGCTTGGAATCATTGTTCTTCCTCTGTCAGCCATGGTTACCTGTAAGGAAACACATGCCATCATCATTGCTTTGCATAAAAAGGGCTTCACAGGCAAGGATATTGTTGCCAGTAAGACTGCACCTAAATCAACCATTTATCGGATCATCAAGAACTTCAAGGAGAGCGGTTCAATTGTTGTGAAGAAGGCTTCAGGGCACCCAAGAAAGTCCAGCAAGCTCCAGGACCGTCTCCTAAAGTTGATACAGCTGCGGGATCGGGGCACCGCCAGTACAAAGCTCGCTCAGGAATGGCAGCAGGCAGGTGTGAGTGCATCTGCACGCACAGTGAGGCGAAGACTTTTGGAGGATGACCTGGTGTCAAGAAGGGCAGCAAAGAAGCCACTTCTCTCCAGGAAAAACATCAGGGACAGACTGATATTCTGCAAAAGGTACAGGGATTGGACTGCTGAGGACTGGGGTAAAGTCATTTTCTCTGATGAATCCCCTTTCCGATTGTTTGGGGCATCCGGAAAAAAGCTTGTCCGGAGAAGACAAGGTGAGCGCTACCATCAGTCCTGTGTCATGCCAACAGTAAAGCATCCTGAGACCATTCATGTGTGGGGTTGCTTCTCAGCCAAGGGAGTGGGCTCACTCACAATTTTGCCTAAGAACACAGCCATGAATAAAGGATGGTACAACACATCCTCTGAGAGCAACTTCTCCCAACCATCCAGGAACAGTTTGGTGACAAACAATGCCTATTCCAGCATGATGGAGCACCTTGCCATAAGGCAAAAGTGATAACTAAGTGTCTCGGGGAACAAAACATCGATATTTTGGGTCCATGGCCAGGAAACTCCCCAGACCTTAATCCCATTGAGAACTTGTGGTCAATCCTCAGGAGGCGGGTGGACAGACAAAAACCCATAAATTCTGACAAACTCCAGGCATTGATTATGCAAGAATGGGCTGCTATCAGTCAGGATGTGGCCCAGAAGTTAATTGACAGCATGCCAGGGCGGATTGCAGAGGCGTTGAAAAAGAAGGGTCAACACTGCAAATATTGACTCTTTGCATCAACTTTATGTAATTGTCAATAAAATACTTTGACACTTATGAAATGCTTGTAATTATACTTCAGTATTCCGTAGTAACATCTGACAAAAATATCTAAAGACACTGAAGCAGCAAACTTTGTGCAAATTAATATTTGTGTCATTCTCAAAACTTTTGGCCACGGCTGTACTGGGGAGTGCCAATATGGCCGACCGGTGGCTTCAAAGCCTTTCATTGGCCAATACATAGCATCAGCAATCCAGGGTTTATATACATCATTGGTTGTGAGTTTTAATATTTATTTCACCTTTATTTAACCAGGTAGGCCAGTTGAGAACAAGTTCTCATTTACAACTGTGACCTGGCCAAGATAAAGAAAAGCAGTGTGACAAAAACAACACAGAGTTACACATAAACAAACGTACAGTCAACAACACAATATAAAAAAAATCTATGTACAGTGTGTGCAAATGTAAAAGAGTAGGGAGGTAAGGCAATAAATAGGCCATAGAGGCGAAATAATGAAAATTTAGCATTAACACTTGAGTGATAGATGTGCAGATGATGATATGCAAGTACAGATACTGGGGTGCAAAAGAGCAAGAAGATAAATAACAATATGGGGATGAGGTAATTGGGTGTGCTATTTACAGATTGGCTGTGTACAGGTACAGTGATCGGTAAGGTGCTCAGACAGCTGATGCTTAAAGTTAGAGAAGGAGATAAGTCTCCAGCTTCAGTTATTTTTGCAATTCATTCCAGTCATTGGCAGCAGAGAACTGGAAGGAAAGGCGGCCAAAGGAAGTGTTGGCTTTGGGGAGTCACAGATAAAAGGATAAATGCGGGCGAGTTCTTTTTTTATTTTTATTTATTTCACCAGGTAGGCTAGTTGAGAACAAGTTCTCATTTACAACTGCGAACTGGCCAAGATAAAGCAAAGCAGTGCGACACAAACAACAACACATGGAATAAACAAACATACAGTCAATAATACAATAGAAAAAGTCTTAATACAATGTGTGCAAATGAGGTAGGATAAGGGAGGTAGAGGCAATAAATAGGCCATAGTGGCAAAATAATTACAATATAGTAATTAAACACTGGAGTGATAGATGTGCAGAAGATGAGTGTGCAAGTAGAGATACTGGGGTGCAAAGGAGCAAAATAAATAACAGTATGGGGATGAGGTAGTTGGATGGGCTATTTACAGATGAGCTATGTACAGGTGCAGTGATCTGTGAGCTCTAACAGCTGGTGCTTAAAGCTAGTGAGGGAGATATGAGTCTCCAGCGATTTTTGCTGTTGGTTCCACTGGTGACCAGTGAAATATACCTGCTGGAGCGCGTGCTACGGGTGGGTGCTGCTATGGTGACCAGTGAGCTGAGATAAGGCGGGGCTTTACCTAGCAAAGACTTATAGATGACCAGGAGCCAGTGGGTTTGGCGACGAATATGAAGCGAGGGCCAGCGAACGAGATCATACAGGTCGCAGTGGTGAGTAGTATATGGGGCTTTGGTGACAAAACGGATGGCACTGTGATAGACTGCATCCAATTTGCTGAGTAGAGTGTTGGTGGCTATTTTGTAAATAACATCAAAGTCAAGGATCGGTAGGATAGTCAGTTTTACGAGGGTATGTTTGGCAGCATGAGTGAAGGATGCTTTGTTGCGAAATAGGAAGCCGATTCTAGTTTTAATTTTGGATTGGAGATGCTTAATGTGAGTCTGGAAGGAGAGTTTACAGTCTAACCAGACACCTAGGTATTTGTAGTTGTCCACATATTCTAAGTCAGAACCATCCAAGTAGTGATGCTGGACGGGCCGGCAGGTGTGGGCAGCGATCAGTTGAAGAGCATGCATTTAGTTTTACTTGCATTTAAGAGCAGTTAGAGGCCACGGAAGGAGAGTTGTATGGCATTGAAGCTCGTCTGGAGGTTAGTTAACACAGTGTCCAAAGAAGGGCCAGAAGTATACAGAATGGTGTCGTCTGCGTAGAGGTGGGTCAGAGAATCACCAGCAGAAAGAGCGACATCATTGATGTATAGAGAGAAAAGAGTCTGCCCGAGGATTGAACCCTGTGGCACCCCCATAGAGACTGCCAGAGGTCCGGACAACAGGCCCTCCGATTTGACACACTGAACTCTGTCGGAGAAGTAGTTGGTGAACCAGGCGAGGCAGTCATTTGAGAAACCAAGGCTGTTGAGTCTGCCGATAAGAATGTGGTGATTAACAGAGTCGAAAGCCTTGGCCAGGTCGATGAATACAGCTGCACAGTATTGTCTCTTATCTATGGCGGTTATGATGTCGTTTAGGACCTTGAGCGTGGCTGAGGTGCACCCATGACCAGCTCGGAAACCAGATTGCATCGTGGAGAAGGTACGGTGGGATTCGAAATGGTCGGTGATCTGTTTGTTAACTTGGCTTTCGAAGACCTTAGAAAGGCAGGGTAGGATAGATATAGGTCTGTAGCAGTTTGGGTCTAGAGTGTCACCCCCCTTTGAAGAGGGGGATGACCACTGCAGCTTTCCAAACTTTGGGGATCCCAGACGATACGAAAGAGAGATTGAACAGGCTAGTAATAGGGGACGCAACAATTTCGTCAGGATAATTTTAGAAAGAGAGGTTCCAGATTGTCTAGCCCGGCTGATTTGTAGGGGTCCAGATTTTATTTCTCACAACTGCATGGGTTGTTTGACACTGAACTAAAAGACATAGCTCAGGTATTTAACAGGGGAAATTGGTTGCAGGTGTGCTCATAGCGTAGAGATGCAAAGAGGACTCTAGTGCCCAAAAGCCTGTATTAGTATGGGCAGCGCCATTGAGGACTAATAAGTTGCGATATTTATACATCTCTATGGCTCAGAGGTGCCTGCAGTTAAAGGGACAGTTAACCGAAATTAAAGGAAAAGTTAACTAAAAACCATTTTCTACACACACCACAGTGCCCGACACACACACCACAGTGCCCGACACACACACACACCACAGTGCCCGACACACACACACCACACACACCACAGTACCCCACAGCGCCCCACACACAACAGTGCCCCACGCCCCACACACCACAGTGCCCCACACACCACAGTACACCACAGTGCCCCACACACCACAGTACACCACAGTGCCCCACACACCACAGTGCCCCACACACCACAGTGCCCCACACACACACACACCACAGTGCCCCACACACACACACACCACAGTGCCCCACACACACACACACCACAGTGCCCCACACACACACACACCACAGTGCCCCACACACACACACACCACAGTGCCCCACACACACACACACCACAGTGCCCCACACACACACACACCACAGTGCCCCACACACACACACACCACAGTGCCCCACACACACACACACCACAGTGCCCTACACACACACACACCACAGTGCCCCACACACACACACACCACAGTGCCCCACACACACACACACCACAGTGCCCCACACACACACACACCACAGTGCCCCACACACACACACACCACAGTGCCCCACACACACACACACCACAGTGCCCCACACACACACACACCACAGTGCCCCACACACACACACACCACAGTGCCCCCACACACACACACACCACAGTGCCCCACACACACACACACCACAGTGCCCCACACACACACACACCACAGTGCCCCACACACACACACACCACAGTGCCCCACACACACACACCACAGTGCCCCACACACACACACCACAGTGCCCCACACACACACACACCACAGTGCCCCACACACACACACACCACAGCGCCCCACACACACACACACCACAGCGCCCCACACACACACACCACAGCGCCCCACACACACACACCACAGCGCCCCACACACACACCACAGCGCCCCACACACACACCACAGCGCCCCACGCACACCACAGCGCGCCCCACGCACACCACAGCGCGCCCCACACACCACAGCGCCCCACACACCACAGTGCCCTACACACCATCAAGGGAAAAGTGTTGCCATAGCCAACTATACCAAAGTCAACTGCCAGTGCACAGACCTGAGGTTGAGAAACACTGACCTAGGACATTGATTGAATTTATTTGATAATTTGAAATGCTCCTAAAACTACCATGCCAATGCAGAGAACATAGATGACCTACATATTGTGGCAAACCTCTTCAAAGTTAGGAGCGTTTGTCACAAATTAAGTGGGAAACTGTCACCAAAGTCAGCCCAGAATGAAAGTTCTTTCGAACATGACAGTACCTGTGTGTTTGTTTCGCTGTCCTGGTCCACCCAGGCCACAGGTAAGGTCAAGGATAGCAGGGTTCGGTACACAAATCTGGTTCTCGGTAGGTCCAGGTCTAAACGCCAACAGGTAAGTCCAAAACAGTCCAGCTCGTACACGGTAAATCCAGCCAATTCAGAGTCTCTTTCTCTATGGTTCATAGATCCTTCCCGCCCTCTCTCTCTCTTCCTGGTTTTTCTTGACCTTTTATCTGTGGGTCGGCTCCACCTTCTGAGGGTTCCCCTTGCTTCTGGGAATTGTAGTTTTGGCAGTCGGCCATTTTGTGATCTGTAGTTCTGATCGGGGTGGCCATTTTAGTGATCGGGCAGAGCCCGTTTATTAGTTCTGCCCTCACATATCTGCCATTTATCACTCGACCCCCTTCTTTGCCACAATATATAAACCCAGTATTGTTAACAGCCTTGATAAATAACATGAACTGTTTTCTCTTTCTTTGAGACAGACATCAAGCCAGCCAACGTGTTCATCACTGCTACAGGAGAGGTGAAGCTGGGAGACCTGGGACTGGGACGCTTCTTCAGCTCCAAGACTACCGCCGCACACTCCCTAGGTAACACACACACACACAGAAACAGAAACAGTCATACACAGGAACACACACAGGAAAGTACACACAAACGCACAACAACAAAAAAACACGTGAAATCTCATTGAAAAACACAAAAAAATGCCAGGGACAGGCATTTGAATTCAGTAAACATCTACTCACTGTACGGAAAGCACACACACACGACTCCTCTAACAGTCGTAGGCCTATGGCAAGTGACTGCGCTATAGGCAAGTGATTTGGCACACATAAACACACACACACACACACACATATTTACTCTACGTTGTTCATGTGTTTCACATAACCTCATGACCAAAAAAGTCTTCAGTGGTGTTATGTGGACTGTGTCAATCAGTGGAGGCTGCTGAGGGGAGAACGGCTCATAATAATGGTCAGAATAGAGCAAATGGAATGGCATCAAACACCTGGAAACCATGTATTTCATGTATTTGATACCATTTCACTGATTCCTATCCAGTCATTACCACAAGCCCGTTCTCCCCAATTAAGATGTCCTGTGGTCTATGTGTGCATTCCATAGGAAGTGCCCCCCTATTGATAAAACTAACACAAATGTATGTTTGTATTGGACATGTGAGGCTTGCACTTCTATGTTTCTGTTCCATTCTCTGGATGATTCCGACTGTGTATCTCTCTTAGTTGGTCAGGATATCAAGCCTGAAAACATATCAACCCTGATAACATATCCTGATAACATATCAACCCTGATAACATACCGACCCTGATAACATACCCTGATTACATATCAACCCTGATAACATACCGACCCTGATAACATATCAACCCTGATAACATACCCTGATAACATATCAACCCTGATAACATACCCTGATAACATATCAACCCTGATAACATACCGACCCTGATAACATACCCTGATAACATATCAACCCTGATAACATACCCTGATAACATATCAACCCTGATAACATACCCTGCTAACATATCAACCCTGATAACATACCGACCCTGATCACATATCTTGCCTGATAACATACCCTGATAATATATATCAACCCTGATTTTATATATCAACCCTGATAATATATCGACCCTGATAACATATCGACCCTGATAACATACCGACCCTGATAACATACCGACCCTGATAACATACCGACCCTGATAACATACCGACCCTGATATCATACTGACCCTGACAACATAACATACCTTGATTCATTACATACCATGATAACATAACATACCCTGAAGACACTAACATACCCTGATAACATATCAACCCTGATAACATATCAACCCTGAAGTCATACCCTGATATCATACTGACCCTGATAACATACCAACCCTGACTACATAACATACCCTGATAACATATCAACCCTGATAACATGGTCTTTAACCCATTAGATATTAATAAAGAGTAAATATAAACAATAAATATAATCATTGTGTTGATTCAAATTTCCTGAGATTTACCAGAGATGAGTCTATCACTTGTGATTACTATAATGTTAAGCAATTTAACAACCTGTATAGCAGTTGATCTAATTTCAAGACAAGCTTATTTTCTATCTTTCATTTGAACATTCGCAGTCTTCCTAAAAATCATGACCACCTTGTTCATTATCCGTCTTCTCTCAATCATTCCATTGTTGCCCTTTCAGAAATATGGTTGACTGAAGAGACAACCAAGCTTTATGACTTGTCTCCTAATAATGCTGTTCATCACTGTACAACCTCAAGAGTGGGAGGAGGGGCCATTTTTGTTCATAAACGTTTTAAATTCTTTGTAGGAGAGGACCTCGCACTTACATCTGATAACATTGATGTTGAATCTCTTTTCATAGAAATTCCCTCCTGTTCATTTTTTTGGGAGTAAAAAAGTGGTAATTAGATGCATCTATCGGCCACCCGATTCGAACATTGGTAGATTCATGTATATCCTTGCATCAACCTTGGATTTCATTAATAATTCAAATAAAATGTGTTTTCTATTGGGTGATTACAACAAACTTATTTAAAAGTGAGAACCACTCACTGACATCTGACTTTTTGAATATTTTATCTGTATCTCCTCATCTACAGTTGAAGTTGGAAGTTTACATACACTTAGGTTTCAACCCAAAACATCTCTTGCCTTAGGTTCCAATATACAATACATGATAATCTATTACATTACATGAAGATCATATTGTAATTTTTCCTATAGAGTGCTGTAATGCATTTTAATTGTCAGCCATAGGGTATAGTTGAAGTCGGAAGTTTACATACACTTAGGTTGGAGTCATTAAAACTCGTTTTTCAACCACTCCACATATTTCTTGTTAACAAACTATAGTTTTCGCAAGTCGGTTAGGACATCTACTTTGTGCATGACACAAGTAATTTTTCCAACAATTGTTTACGGACTTATAATTCCCTGTATCACAATTCCAGTGGGTCAGAAGTTTACATACACTGAGCTGACTGTGCCTTTAAACAGCTTGGAAAATTCCAGAAAATGATGTCATGGCTTTGGAAGCTTCTGATAGGCTAATTGACATCATGTGAGTCAATTGGGGGTGTACCTGTGGATGTCTTTCAAGGCCTACCTTCAAACTCAGTGCCGCTTTGTTTAACATCATGGGAAAATCTAAAGAAATCAGCCAAGACCTCAGAAAATAAATGGTAGACCTCCACAAGTCTGGTTCAACCTTCAATTTCCAAACATCTGAAGGTACCACGTTCATCTGTACAAACAATAGTACGCAAGTATAAACACCATGGGACCACACAGCCATCATACCACTCAGGAAGGAGACGCGTTCTGTCTCCTAGAGATGAACGTACTTTGGTGCGAAAAGTGCAAATCAATCCCAGAACAACAGCAAAGGACCTTGTGAAGATGCTGGAGGAAACAGGTACAAAATGATCTATATCCACAGTAAAACAAGTCCTATATCGACATAACCTGAAAGGCCGCTCAGCAAGGAAGAAGTCACTGCTCCAAAACCACCATAAAAAAGCCAGACTATGGTTTGCAACTGCACACGGGGGACAAAGATCATACATTTTGGATAAATGTCCTCTGGTCTGATGAAACAAAAATAGAACTGTTTGGCCATAATGACCATCGTTATGTTTAGAGGAAAAAGGGGGAGACTTGCAAGCCGAAGGACACCATCCCAACCGTGAAGCATGGGGGTGGCAGCATCATGTTGTGGGGGTGCTTTGCTGCAGGAGGAACTGGTGCACTTCACAAAATAGATGGCATCATGAGGTAGGACAATTATGTGGATATATTGAAACAACATCTCAAGACATCAGTCAGGAAGTTAAAGCTTGGTCGCAAATGGGTCTTCCAAATGGACAATGACCCCAAGCATACTTCCAAAGTTGTGGCAAAATGGCTTAAGGACAACAATGTCAAGGTATTTGAGTGGCCATCACAAAGCGCTGACCTCCATCCTATAGAACATTTGTGGGCAGAACTGAAAAAGCGTGTGCGAGCAAGGAGGCCTACAAACCTGACTCAGTTACACCAGCTCTGTCAGGAGGAATGGGCCAAAATTTACCCAACTTATTGTGGGAAGCTTGTGGAAGGCTACCCGAAACGTTTGACCCAAGTTAAACAATTTAAAAGGCAATGCTACCAAATACTAATTGAGTGCATGTAAACTTCTGACCCACTGGGAATGTGATGAAAGAAATAAGAGTTGAAATAAATCATTATCTCTACTATTATTCTGACATTTCACATTCTTAAAATAAAGTGGTGATCCTAACTGACCTAAGACAGGGAATTTTTAACTTCAACTGTTGAAGTCGGAAGTTTACACCTTAGCCAAATACATTTAACCTCATTTTTTATATATATATATATATATATATATATACACATATATATACACATATACATATATATATATATATATATATACTGCTCAAAAAAATAAAGGGAACACTTAAACAACACAATCTAACTCCAAGTCAATCACACTTCTGTGAAATCAAACTGTCCACTTAGGAAGCAACAGTGATTGACAATAAATTTCACATGCTGTTGTGCAAATGGAATAGACAACAGGTGGACATTTTAGGCAATTAGCAAGACACCCCCAATAAAGGAGTGGTTCTGCAGGTGGGGACCACAGACCACTTCTCAGTTCCTATGCTTCCTGGCTGATGTTTTGGTCACTTTTGAATGCTGGCGGTGCTTTCACTTTAGTGGTAGCATGAGACGGAGTCTACAACCCACACAAGTGGCTCAGGTAGTGCAGCTCATCCAGGATGGCACATCAATGCGAGCTGTGACAAGAAGGTTTGCTGTGTTTGTCAGCGTAGTGTCCAGAGCATGGAGGCGCTACCAGGAGACAGGCCAGTACATCAGGAGACGTGGAGGAGGCCGTAGGAGGGCAACAACCCAGCAGCAGGACCTCTACCTCCGCCTTTGTGCAAGGAGGAGCAGGAGAAGCACTGCCAGAGCCCTTCAAAATGACCTCCAGCAGGCCACAAATGTGCATGTGTCTGGTCAAACGGTCAGAAACAGACTCCATGAGGGTGGTATGAGGGCCCGACGTCCACAGGTGGGGGTTGTGCTTACAGCCCAACACCGTGCAGGACGTTTGGCATTTGCCAGAGAACACCAAGATTGGCAAATTCGCCACTGGCACCCTGTGCTCTTCACAGATGAAAGCAGGTTCACACTGAGCACATGTGACAGACGTGACAGAGTCTGGAGACGCCGTGGAGAACGTTCTGCTGCCTGCAACATCCTCCAGCATGACCGGTTTGGCGGTGGGTCAGTCATGGTGTGGGGTGGTATTTCTTTGGGGGGCCGCACAGCCCTCCATGTGCTTGCCAGAGGTAGCCTGACTGCCATTAGGTACCGAGATAAGATCCTCAGACCCCTCGTGAGACCATATGCTGGTGCGGTTGGCCCTGGGTTCCTCCTAATGCAAGACAATGCTAGACCTCATGTGGCTGGAGTGTGTCAGCAGTTCCTGCAAGAGGAAGGCATTGATGCTATGGACTGGCCCGCCCGTTCCCCAGACCTGAATCCAATTGAGCACATCTGGGACATCATGTCTCGCTCCATCCACCAACGTCACGTTGCACCACAGACTGTCCAGGAGTTGGTGGATGCTTTAGTCCGGGTCTGGGAGGAGATCCCTCAGGAGACCATCCGCCACCTCATCAGGAGCATGCCCAGGCGTTGTAGGGAGGTCATACAGGCACGTGGAGGCCACACACACTACTGAGCCTCATTTTGACTTGTTTTAAGGACATTACATCAAAGTTGGATCAGCCTGTAGTGGTGTTTTCCACTTTCATTTTGAGTATGACTCCAAATCCAGACCTCCATGGGTTGATAAATTGGATTTCCATTGATTATTTTTGTGTGATTTTTTTGTCAGCACATTCAACTATGTAAAGAAAAAAGTATTTAATAAGATGATTTCTTTCATTCAGATCTAGGATGTGTTGTTTAAGTGTTCCCTTTATTTTTTTGAGCAGTATATATAAAACCCTTTTTGAGGACTCAAAACTCTTCTAGAACACAAATTGTCTCTGTAGGGCCTGGCTACCCATAAAAATGTATGTTCACTTCAAAAAGTTTGTTGAAGGTTTACATTAACCATACGTGTAAAAATTGCTACTCAACTAACAACTCACTTCTATGCAACAAGGTTTCACCCTCAAAAAATTGCCTCTCAACTAGCAACCTACTTCTATACAACAAGAAAATTTCACAAAGTCAGAGGCCTCAAACCTTTTAATAGAGTAAGGGCTCCAACCTTTTAATAGAGTACCAAAGGACTAAACTCTGTAATAAAACAAAGTACTTGAACACTTATACATCACAGATACATATCACTCATTGCATGCACTGTTTTAACCTGATTTGGTTCTTTTAAAATGATATTGGTCTCGACTCACCCAGCAATTCTGCCATCAATCAGGAGATTAAGAGTTGACTCCCCAAAGTGGGTTGTGCACAGCCTTCTCTCTTTCCTCTGGATCAACACACAGTTGATAAGTTTTCTTATTGTTGTTGTTGTTCAGACCAATTTATCTGGGTCACGGCACCAAGTGTTAGCAATTTAAGTTATTCTTCAATAACACCAACTCCAAAGCAAATCACTGGGAGAAAAATAGGTTTATTTGAGAAGGACAAATCAAGATGTGGGAGGTAGATGTTTAGTCTCCCCTCTCCTCAGCTTTTCTCCAATGAACAAAGGAACAGGATGCCATTTATAACCCCCCACCCTAGCCTGGGGTTGACCAATCAGAAGTCCTTGCAGTACAACTTGTCCAATGGCCAAATAACAAGTATCCTGCTCTCGACTCAATGTACAGACAAATGAAAACGTGGAACACGTAGCTCTGAGTTCAGGAGTGACATTCCACAGATTCTAAACAGATGTTGAACCGAAACCCAACTCCTATTTACATGAACAATTCCCTATTGACCATTAATTCTAGTACTCTCATCCTCTGCATTGTGTATTTATCTTCAAAATATTCTTATACTTGGACATGATTTGGAAAGGCACACACCTGTCTATATAAGGTCCCACAGTTGACAGTGCATGTCAAAGCAAAAACTAAATCATGAGGTCGAAGGAATTGTCCGTAGAGCTCAGTGGCAGGCTTGTGTCGAGGCACAGATATGGGGAAGGGTACCAAAAACTTCTGCAGCATTGAAGGTCCCCAAGAACACAGTGGCCTCCATCAGTCTTAAATGGAAGAAGTTTGGAACCACCAAGTCTTCCTAGAGCTGGCCGCCCGGCCAAACTGAGCAATCGGGGGAGAAGAGCCTTGGTTAGGAAGTTGACCAAAAACCCGATGGACAGCTCCAGAGTTCCTTTGTGGAGATGGGAGAACCTTCCAGAAGGACAACCATCTCTGCAGCACTCCACCAATCAGACCTTTATGGTAGAGTGGCCAGACGGAAGCCACTCCTCAGTAAAAGGCACATGACAGCCCGCTTAGATTTTGATAAAAGGCACCTAAAGGACTCTCAGTCCATAATAAACCAGATTCTCTGGTCTGATGAAACCAAGATTGAACTCTTTGGCCTGAATGCCAAGCGTCACGTCTGGCGGAAACCTAGCACCATCCCCACATCGCCGCAGCATCATGCTGTGGGGAGGTTTTTCAGCGGAAGGGACTGGGAGACTTGTCAGGATCGAGGGAAAGATGAAAGGAGCAAAGTACAGAGAGATCCTTGATGAAAACCTCCTCCAGAGCGCTCAGGACCTCAGACTGGGGTGAAGGTTCACCTTCCAATGGGACAACGACCCTAAGCACACAGCAAGAACACGTAGGAGTGGCTTCGGGACAAGTCTCTGAATGTCCTTGAGTGGCCCAGCCAGAGCCCGGACTTGAACCAGATCGAACATCTCTGGAGAAACCTGAACATAGCTGTGCAGCGACGCTCCCCATCCAACCTGACAGAGCTTGAGAGGATCTGTAGAGAAGAATGTGAGACACCCCCCAAATACAGGTGTACCAAGCTTGTAGCGTCATACTCACGAAGACTCAAGTCTGTAATCGCTGCCAAAGATGCTTCAACAAAGTACTGAGTAAAGGGTCTGAATACTTATGGAAATGTGATATTTCAGTTTTTTTTATATAGATTTGCAGAAAATTTGCTTTGTCATTATGGAGTATTGTGTGTAGATTGATGGGGGGAAAATGACAATTTAATCAATTTTAGAATAAGGCTGTAAGGTAACAAAATGTGGAACAAGTCAAGGGGTCTGAATACTCTCCGAATGCACTGTAATTGACTAAATGTTAGAGAATTATGTGTCGATGCAAATGGCTGTGCATCTACCAGGGCCAAGATATCTTGTGGTGTGCCTTTGTCATTCCTAATCTATATCAATGACCTTGCTGCTGGGTCTTCTACCGTACTTCCTATTCGCTTTGCTGATGATACCAATTTTATTTTATCACACAAGAATTTTGATTCACTAATTAATGAAGCCAACGGATCACCACCTCAAGCTGAACCTCGGCAAGACGGAGCTGCTCTTCCTCCCGGGGAAGGACTGCCCGTTCCATGAGCTCGCCATCTCGGTTGACAACTCCATTGTGTCCTCCTCCCAGAGTGCTAAGAGCCTTGGCGTGACCCTGGACAACACCCTGTCGTTCTCCGCTAACATCAAGGCGGTGACCTGATCCTGTAGGTTCATGCTCTACAACATTTGCAGAGTACGACCCTGCCTTACACAGGAAGCGGCGCAGGTCCTAATCCAGGCACTTGTCATCTCCCGTCTGGATTACTGCAACTCGCTGCTGGCGGGGCTCCCTGCCTGTGCCATTAAACCCCTACAACTCATCCAGAACGCCGCGGCCCGTCTGGTGTTCAACCTTCCCAAATACTCTCACGTCACCCCGCTCCTCCGCACACTCCACTGGCTTCCATTTGAAGCTCGCATCTGCTACAAGACCATGGTGCTTGCCTACGGAACTGTGAGGGGAACGGCACCTCCGTACCTTCAGGCTCTGATCAGTCCCTACACCCAAAGAAGGGCACTGCGTTCATCCACCTCTGACCTGCTGGCCCCCCTACCTCTGCGGAAGCACAGTTCCCGCTCAGCCAGGTCAAAACTGTTCGCTGCTCTGGCACCCCAATGGTGGAACAAGCTCCCTCACGACGCCAGGACAGCGGAGTCAATCACCACCTTCCGGAGACACCTGAAACCCCACCTCTTTAAGGAATACCTGGGATAGGATAAATTAATCCTTCTAACCCCCCCCCCCCCCCCCCCAAAAAAAAAAAAGAAGATATAGATGTACTATTGTAAAGTGGTTGCTCCACTGGATATCATAAGGTGAATGCACCAATTTGTAAGTCGCTCTGGATAAGAGCGTCTGCTAAATGACGTAAATGTAAACTCAGGCATGGCCAAACTTTCTGAATGGTTCCAGATAAACAAATGATCTTTAAATGTAAAAAAATCTAACTTTTTTTGTATTCACTAGTAAGAATAAGAAAGTGATCAAATCTGTTAGTATTTTACCTTTATTTAACTAGGCAAGTCAGTTTAGAACAAATTCTTATTTACAATGACAGCCAAGGAACAGTGGGTTAACTGTCTTGTTCAGGGGCAGACCGACAAATTTTTACCTTGTCAGCTCAGGGATTTGACTAAGCAACCTTTCAGTTACTGGCCCAAAGCTCTAACCACTAGGCTACCTGCCGCCCCCACTAGGATACCTGCCTAGTATCATCAGAAAGATTAGTGTTTTAGTTCATAAGTCTTGCTTCTTAACTCTATTCTATAGCTTAATTTACCCATATCTCATTTACTGTAATATTTTCTGGGCCAGTACATATGCCTTCTACGTACACAATTTACTCATCCTGCAAAATACATTTGCAAGACTAGCCACCTCCTCTAATTACCTGTCTCCATCTGCACTGGGAGTCAGTCAGCCTGATGAACCAAACTACTCAGTAATCTTCTCCATATAGCCTAACTCTCACACATTTAAACAAAACAAATATATATATATATTTTGGGGGGATTACTGATCAATTCATTCATACATTTATAATTAGTATGTTTTGTTATCTGTTTTAGCAAACCTTTTTTATTCTTGTACTTAGGTATTGTATATATTTTTTTGTGGTGTGGTTTTCATATCAGCCCTTGGGCTTCCAACCACACCTGCACATTGTTTTTATTTATCTGTATTGTTGTCTATCACTTGTTTTCTTTGGTGCAAATAAATAAAACTAAAAACTAAAACTAGCCTCAGAGAGCAGCACCTTTTTAACAAACCCTCTTCGGTCTCCTTGGCAACTGCTCACAGTGTCATGCTCCATTAAGGTTGCTGACCTACGCATGCGTTTGCATATGCAAATATATTCAGTGTCTGCTTTCCCCCCTTTAGGTAGAGATGGAAAGATGGGCTGGGTTTTAGGGGGTTTTGGGATGGAAATGGAATGATTGTCAAACCAATAGATGGGCTGGGTTTTAGGGGGTTTTGGGATGGAAATGGAATGATTGTCAAACCAATAGATGGGCTGGGTTTTAGGGGGTTTTGGGATGGAAATGGAATGATTGTCAAACCAATAGATGGGCTGGGTTTTAGGGGGTTTTGGGATGGAAATGGAATGATTGTCAAACCAATAGATGGGCTGGGTTTTAGGGGGTTTGGGCTAGAGATGGAATGATTGTCAAACCAATAGATGGACTGGGATTTGTGGGGCTGAAGATGGAATGATTGTCGAACCAATTAGCGTATGACGCCTGTTGGTTTTGTGGATTGACTTGTCACCCAAACAAAAGTATCAGTGTATTGTCGCTAGTGAGGTGTTTTGTATTTGATTCTCTTTCCATTATTAGCTGCTGGTCTTGGGGCCCTATTCAATCAAAAGTTGGCTAAATGATTTTGGGTATAAAAATATGCAGTAAGTCATGTCAGAAGCTAGCAGATTCATAACTTACCAACAACAGCTGCAAAATTCCACGTTTTGAAGTTCACTTTCCTTGTTTTGGCTAACAACACTCATGAATCTAGCAAATACGTTTTGTGGGTCAGAGTGCAGTATTTATTTCGTTTCATAGCACAAAGGTTTGTTAGCACATTTCTCACACTGGCTTTAGCCACGGAGGGAACAGGCCTGCCCCGGAAAGTTCAGGGGGTGCCTAGCAACACCTTCCTCGAAGTCAACATATGCATTGAGCGACAAAGTCCCATGATTTGTGAATCTGTTTGGACCGAACACCTAGCACGACAGCTAAAATGGCTTTGAAAAAACAAGATTTCAGCTAATAGAGAAACATATCTAACTAAATAACTACATTATGGCATTGACTAATCATAAACGATTGACAAATAAATGTCGGTACATTTGTGGACAGAATTCATGTTTACTCAACCTTTTAAGTGTATTTTGTATTGTCACTATCCACTCCCCATTGGCAAATCAATTGGAATTGCAAAGTGTTGCTGTAGTCATCAGTAAAGCTATGTATTAATGATTGCTCAAGCCCTATGTACTTGTCTCAATTTCAAATGTACGATTTATTGTTAAAAAGCAGTTGTCTAAAACCAGACCTTTTTGTCTCAGTGGGGACACCGTACTATATGTCTCCAGAGAGGATCCACGAGGGTGGCTACAACTTCAAGTCAGACATCTGGTCCCTGGGATGCCTTCTCTATGAGGTAGGTTTACTGCTTTTTCATTTTAGTCATTTAGCAAACACTCTTATCCAGAGCGACTTACAGGAGCAATTAACGTTAAGTGCCTTGCTCAAGGGCACATCAACAGATGTTTCACCTATTCGGCTCGGGGGTCTGAACCAGCGATCTTTCAATTAATGGTCCAACGCTCTTAACCGCTAGGCTACCTGCTGCTTAACAGGTGAGAGTTAGTGCTCGGCTAGATCACACTCCTGCATACCCACTAGCTCTCCAGGAAACATTTACACATCTGAAACACAGTAGGGCTGCGGACACTCAAACTATCAATTAAACCAAATCCTGCTTGGCTGGGAGAAACATATCTAGATGGAGAGGCCTATGTAATTGTAGTTGAAACACTGATTACTATTCCTAATACAATTCAATGGAAATTATACCCCTGGTTTGGCTAGGGTAGGCCGTCATTGTAAATAAGAATTTGTTTTTAACTGACTTGCCTAGTTAAATAAAGGTTACATTTAAAAATAAAAAACATCCTTAATATTAGCGATTGCGCACCAGCTGTTAACAGAGACACACCCCTGACCTGACGTCGCCGTTCTGTCCTGCTGATGTACAGAAAACCCAGCTAGATTTGTATTTTCCATGTCCTTGTTCATCCGCAACTCTTAAAACATAGGATATTATAGTTCTTCAGATCACGTTGATAGGATAGTCTCGAATGGAGCTCGTCCAGGTCATTCTCCAGGGATTGCACGTTCGCCAATACAACGGATGGTGGAGGCAGTTTATCCACTCGCCGACGTAGTCCCGTCAGGTATCCCGCACGCCGGCCTCTATAACGCTGTCTTTTCCTCCTCCGAGTGTCAGGGATTTGGAACTGGTCCGAGATGAGCAGTATGTCTTTCACTTCCGATTCATTGTAGTAGAAATTGTCATCCAAATTGAGGTTAGTGATCACTGCTTTGATGTCCAGAAGCTCTTTTAGGTCATAGGAAACGATGGCGGAAACATTACAGTGCCTTCAGAAAGTATGGCTTTTGTTGTGTTACAAGGTGGGATTAAAATGGATTTGCCATTTTTTGTGAATGACCTACACAAAATTCTCTAAGTATTTGTATTTTGTATTTATTATGTATCCCCATTAGCTTCTAACAAAGTAATGTCAAAGCGGAAGAAAGTTCAAACATTTGAAAAAATGTATGAAAAATAAAACAGTAATATACACTATATATACAAAAGTATGTAGACACCCCTTCAAATGTGTGGATGCGGCTATTTCAGCCACACCCGTTGCTGACAGCTGTATAAAATTGAGCACACAGCCATGCAATCTCCATAGACAAACATTGGCAGTATAATGGCCTTACTGAAGTGCTCAGTGACTTTCAACATGGCACCATCATAGGATGCCACCTTTCCAACAAGTCAGTTTGTCAAATGTCTGCCCTGCTAGAGCTGCCCCGGTCAACTGTAAGTGCTGTTATTGTGAAGTGTAAATGTCTAGGAGCAACAATGGCTCAGCCACGAGGTGGTAGGCCACACAAACTCACAGAACAGGACCGCCAAGTGCTGAATTGCTCAGCATGTAAAAATCCTCTGTCCTCGGTTGCAACACTCACTTCCGATTTCCAAACTGTGTCTGGAAGCAACGTCAGCACAAGAACTGTTAGTCGGGAGCTTCATAAAATGGGTTTCCATGGCCGAGCAGCCGCACACAAGTATAAGATCACCATGCGCAATGCCAAGCGTCTGCTGGAGTGGTGTAAAGCTCACCACCATTGGACTCTGAAGCAGTGGAAACGCGTTCTCTGGAGTGATAAATCACGCTTCACCATCTGGCAGTCCAACGGACGAATCTGGGATTGGCGAATGCAAGGAGAACGCTACCTGCCCAAATGCATAGTGCCAACTGTAAAGTTTGGTGGAGGAGGAATATTGGTCTGGGGCTGTTCGTCGGCATTTATGGGACACCTGACAAGACACTTTATATCTCACCTCAGTGTTGTATAGTGACTGAGTTTTCAAACCAAATATAGTATGGAGAAAAGTTAGATTTTTTTTACTTCTCCCCACTTCAATTGTTGAAGTTTTTATAGTTTCCCTCCCCACTAATTATTTGCTGTACGGATGTGTGCGTAACTGTGTACGCATCCGTGTGTGTGTGTGTGTGTGTGTGTGTGTGTGTGTGTGTGTGTGTGTGTGTGTGTGTGTGTGTGTGTGTGTGTGTGTGTGTGAAAACACACAAAAATAACAGAAACAGCTCATTCATACAGCTCACAATTCCATTATTCTGGATGCTGACGCTGCGTCAGCATTATTAAACTGTCAATAACAATGCTTCTTCAGTCAGTCATGGACTTGGCATTCCCTGTTGATAAATACTAGGGCTGCATCACAAATGGCACCCTATTCCTTATATAGTGCACTACTTTTGACCAGAACCCTATGGGAGCCCTATGGGCCCCGGTCATAAATAATGCACTACATAGGGAATAGGGTGCCATTTGGGATGAAGGCTAGAGCTCGCTGGGCCTAAGGAGCTGTGTGCTGTGTTGTGAGGGAGGCTGAATGGCCAGCAGTATGTGTTGTGAGGGAGGCTGAATGGCCAGCAGTATGTGTTGTGAGGGAGACTGAATGGCCAGCAGTATGTGTTGTGAGGGAGGCTGAATGGCCAGCAGTATGTGTTGTGAGGGAGGCTGAATGGCCAGCAGTATGTGTTGTGAGGGAGAATGAATGGCCAGCAGTATGTGTTGTGAGGGAGACTGAATGGCCAGCAGTATGTGTTGTGAGGGAGACTGAATGGCCAGCAGAATGTGTTGTGAGGGAGGCTGAATGGCCAGCAGTATGTGTTGTGAGGGAGAATGAATGGCCAGCAGTATGTGTTGTGAGGGAGAATGAATGGCCAGCAGTATGTGTTGTGAGGGAGGCTGAATGGCCAGCAGTATGTGTTGTGAGGGAGGCTGAATGGCCAGTAGTATGCCTCTCTCACATCTTCCATGCAGCATCACCAGGTAACTGCATGGAATGTAATTCTCAACTACTCTCTCTCTGTTGGTCTCTGCTTATATTTACATATAAAATGTCCCTCTGTCTCCCCCTTCCTTGTCTCTCTCTTTCACTTGCTCTCCTCTGCCATGGGACAAACAATATTGAAATCAAGAATATTGATAGGGAGCTTCACAGAGTTTTAAATGGGAATCAGAGAGAGAACATCAATGTTATAGTGATTTGATTTTCATTCCAAGAATCTCGCTTGACAGACTGTTAACATAAATGTTCAAATTGAGTAGCTCGCTAGTGGTTCTGGATTCTGAAATTACAATTCCACTGGACTAGAGCTATTTAGACTCAGATGTTTTTCCAAAGAAAGTACTGGAGAGATATATATATATATATATATAATCATACTCATGCAGACACCATGATAATCTTCAAAGAACTTGGCTGATTGATATACAGATACACGGAAGGTGGGAGCCAATATAACCACAATTACAAATCTCTTTCACCATTTTCTTCCACACGCTCGCAAATACATGCACCCGTTGCTAAGAGACTATTAGTTAAACAGAAGTGTTCCTTCCTTTGTGATTGAATATTTTGGGGTCTGTTTTGTTGTAAAGGAGTGTGTGGGTTTAGTTTCAGTCCATTAACATGTAGTACAGAAAACTATTTACTGTATATGTTCATATATTTATTCATATTTAGAAACTTTGTATATATATATGAATAAATATGTGAATGCTTTCTGAAAGACAAGGAGGGTAGCGATATCCTTTCTGAAAGCATTGTATCTTAACAGTGCTGTATAGTTCCCCCTCCTTCCCTGTGTGTGGGTGGGTGGGTGTGTGTCCCCTATCCTCTCCCTTCGCCTACCCTCTGTCTGGCCCAATCTCAAATCAATCCCTAAGGCCTATGCCCCATGCACTTGTGGAGATCTGAGAGCATTTCCCCTTGCCCTCTGATAGGCTAGCTAGGTGTAAGTTTCACCATGTTGCTTATACCGATCATATCGTCTCAGATCTTCACAAGTGCATAGGGTTTAGAGGTCTATTTGGGATTGGGCCACTGATCATGCTAATGAGCATGGGTCACAGCTCGGGGTCAAAGGTTACAATAATTATCGGATTCCTCCCTATTAAAAATATAACCATCTCTATCAGGCAAGTCCACTCAGACCATCTCACCATGACCAGGCATGAGAATGAAAGAAATGAGAGATTGAGAGATAATAAGTAATGATGAAATACATTTCTTATTATACACTGGGTGGTTCGAGCCCTGAATGCTAATTGGCTGACAGTGCCAATATATCCTCCAAACACCGGCTTTATTATTATCACGGGTTACCACCATATTCAAATAATGATTGACATATTTTCATTAACTTTATTTTAATTAATTTATTCATACTATTTCATCCTTCCACAAGACATAGTCCCAACACAAATCTAGGGTTGCTAGAGACGCGAACCAGTCATTCAGTCTTTTTGTTTTGTATCTATGGCCTCAAACCAGTCGTTCAGTCTTTTTGTTTTGTATCTATGGCCTCGAACCAGTCGTTCAGTCTTTTTGTTTTGTATCTATGGCCTCGAACCAGTCGTTCAGTCTTTTTGTTCTGTATCTATGGCCTCGAACCAGTCGTTCAGTCTTTTTGTTTTGTATCTATGGCCTCGAACCAGTCGTTCAGTCTTTTTGTTTTGTATCTATGGCCTCGAACCAGTCGTTCAGTCTTTTTGTTTTGTATCTATGGCCTCGAACCAGTCGTTCAGTCTTTTTGTTTTGTATCTATGGCCTCGAACCAGTCGTTCAGTCTTTATGTTCTGTATCTATGGACGCGACCCAGTTGTTAGTTCTAAAATGTTCCATTGTCATACTGGCTGGCAACGTTCTTATCCCTTGCTTGATAGCTAGCCAACTACGGCTAACTTAGTCACGTCAAAAAGTGCAGCCAGAATAACAGAAATGTAGTTACATTTGCACTTGTTTAAGCTGTTTTCTAGTGACACTTATTTAAATACATCATAACAATGAGCTAATGAGGCGCGATTTTGCCTGGCATAGAAAATGTGCTCACTCGTCAGGACACTGTTGTTCAGAGGAGCTAGCCAACAACACAGCTACAGGAACACACTCACTTTAAAATGAAGCTGGAAAGACTGCAAATTAGCTGCGTTTTGTTTGACCTTTTTTAATAGAATTTTTGTTGTACATATCCATAAAAATGATGCCAGCTGATTCATGATTTCGACTGGCTAAGAAACGCTGCCTGTCTGTCTGTCTCGTCCCGACTCCCGACACAGCTGGAGATCGAATTCGAATAATCAAACAATGTTGCAAATGTCAGAGACAGACAGCAAGGTTTATACAAATCTCTGCTGTTGAAAACCTAATGTTAGTCTAAAAGAAATGTGAGATAATGTCTAGATGCTTTTTATAGTGGAGATCAAGTTTATAAATTGCCTGGCTGAGCTGATGATCCAGTGGATTGCGCAGTCAGATGGAACAGAGTAAATAGGAATTTTAACGTTGTAAATTTAGCCGGTGGTAACTTGTGGAATAGACACTGGCTGGAATGCGGTACTAACCAATCAGCAATCAGGATTAGACCCACCCGTTGTATAACAGATCGTATACCACGTGTATGACAAAACATTTATTTTTACTGCTCTAATTACTTTGGTAACCAGTTTATAATAGCAATAAGGCTCCTCGGGGGTTTGTGGTATATGGCCAATATACCACGGCTAAGGGCTGTATCAGCGTTGCGTCGTGCCTAAGAACATCCCTTAGCCGTGGTATATTGGCAGTATACCACACCCCTTTGGGACTTATTGCTTAATCATAAAGAGGGTATAAAATGCTTTTTATTTCTACTTTCATGATTTATGAACTGAGAAGCTCATATGGTCAGATGTCTGAGTTGGCTTCTTTAAATCTGCCTAATTTGTGGTAATGATGGCTTGAGTTTAGCTTGAGTAAACACCTACCTACTGTAAAAGCTGTGCACCAGTCTAGTGTCCTGTCATTTTTCTATGAAATTATTATCCTAACTAATGAGTCATCACAAGAGTATGAACTCTAAAGCACACAGCATGAATGGCATATTATCACCCAGGTTACATAATCCATACAACCACTCCTTCCAAACACATAGTAGTATGTCCTGTATATATTAGCCCGTGTTTCTGAGCTGGAAACACTTATCTCCCTCACTAGCTTTAAGCACCAGCTGTCAGAGCAGCTCACAGATCACTGTACCTGTACATAGCCCATCTATAATTTAGCCTAAACAACTACCTCTTCCCCTACTGTATTTATTTATTTTGCTCCTTTGCACCCCATTATTTCTATTTCTACATTGCACTTTCTTCCACTACAAATCTACCATTCCAGTGTTTTACTTGCTATATTGTATTTACTTTGCCACCATGGCCTTTTTTCTCACCTCATTTGCTCACATTGTATATAGACTTATTTTTCCTTCTGTATTATTGACTGTATGTTTGTTTTACTCCATGTGTAACTCTGTGTTGTTGTATGTGTCGAACTGCTTTGCTTTATCTTGGCCAGGTCGCAATTGTAAATGAGAACTTGTTCTCAACTTGCCTACCTGGTTAAATAAAGATTAAATAAATAAAATAAAAAGTGTTTCTGGGCAATGACAAACCCAACATTCATACAATATAAATACTTTCAGGAAGGTGCACTTCCTTGCAGGCAGGAAGTGCAATACAGGATGTTGCTTCATCCTATTTTTATATCATTTTTTTGTACTTGTCCATTATGTCTCTCATCCACCCAATAACCACTGGTGTGATTTTGTTATTATAATGGCATTGTTATAATCTAGAATCTTTTTTCTGTAACAGATGGCTGCGTTGCAGAGTCCATTCTATGGGGACAAGATGAACCTCCTCTCTCTGTGCCAAAAGATTGAGCAGTGTGACTACCCTCCACTCCCACCTGACCACTACTCTGAGAAGGTAAGAACAGGTCAGAGTAGAACCTCCAAGAACTCATTTGGAAGCTGCATTAAGTTGATTTTCACACTGTCATTTTCATTGAAAGAAAGTCTAAGAAGTGGTAGATCTGTTCTATGTGTGCTAATTTTATGCTTCTCGGTATTAAGTTACGTTTTTGCATCTTTTACTTTGGGTTTTGTACACCAGCTTCAAACAGCTGAAAATACAATGAAAAAATGCAGTGGAACTGGCTTTGAGGTCCAGAGTTGAGTTGAAAGGCTGTACACTATACTTGCTTGTTTTGTCACAAACTGAAATGAGGCAAACCAGTAGAATTTTAGCAACCAGGAAATGGCGGAGCGATTTCTGCAGTGCATCTTTAGGTGATTTTCACACAATTCAGACAACGCCACGACATTAGGTGATTTGCATTCCATTAGGGGTCATCAATGAAGATGTTAGCCTATGGCTTCATTATGCTGCTTCAATGTGCTACTCAGCATTATCCAACTGGGAAAGTGGGGGGGTAGAGAGAAAAAGGCCTCAGTCTGAGCCACTCTTTTCAGTCATTGGCAGTTTAAGAGAGCACAGTGTCAGAGACTGAATAGCTACAGCACTACACCACTGGCACAGTATGACAGAAGAGGAGCAAGACTGACAGCACTTTAAATGAGGCCAGACAAAGCCTTGTACACCATCACTCTACCAGATTAGCCTTCCACACATAGCACTTTCTGCCCTTCACCACCATGCCTCTCCATCTCGCCCTTTCTCATTCTCTCTCTCATTCGCTCTGGTGTAGCCCCAATCTGTCTGCCTGCATGTCTCTCTGCTGCTCCATCTCTCGCTCTTTTGTCCCATTCTCTCTCCTCATCTTGTTCTCTGAGTGCAGCCCTTGTCTATTTTCCTCCCTATCTTTTTGTTCCTTCTCTTTTTCCCTCTCTCTTCTGGTGCTGCACCTGTCTCCCCTTTTCCGTGTCTCTCCATCTCTCTCTCTCGTCTTGCTCCCTCTCCCCGGTCTTGTTTTTTGCTGAGCGAAGTGACAGCTCGGTGTTAGCTGCTTTGGCGATTTAAAGGTCAGGACTCCAACAGCTCATGTCGCCACTCAAATCAGAGCTCTGGAAATGGGGTTTAATGATAGGCGCAGGACACGCTGTGTCACTGAGGTGTTTCTCCCCCCCAATCGCCTTTGATTGGCATTAGAGGCCCTCTGTCTGTCGAAACTGACAAAACAACAAGGCACAGACCAACTACAACTTTCTGTAGGCATTACTCATGCTTTAGGCTCTTCCTGCAGCTGACAAAAGAAGTCGTTGTTCGCCAATTCGCCGCAGCTTCTGCACATGGTTTTAAAATGCCAAAATGTCTTGTGATGAAATGTTAGAAGTCAAAGAGATCTGATCCATCCTTGTGTGGTTCAGTTACAGTTTAACTTTCTCTGTGCTCTGGAGTCCCTTGGTTAGGAAGTTCTGATCTTATAAATGACAGCTGCTTCACCCTTAGCTAGGGGCAGACTCTCCCAATGTATTGTATGTTCATGGATGTGGAAATGCATTGAACTTAGCTTTAACAATTACACTTCTTATGTAGTAGTTTTGAAAGTTCTCTTCGGTCTGTGATGTTTCTCATATGTTCGTGTTAGAATATTCTTAATGGGCAGTTATGTTTCGTACAATAAATAATAAACTGAATGCTTCTTGTGTCATCCACAGTTGCGAGACCTGGTCAGCATGTGCATCAAGCCCGACCCGGGCCAGCGCCCTGACATCGTGTTTGTTCTGCAGATCGCCAAACAGATGCAGCTGTGGACCTCCAGCACCTGATCCCCCCCCTCAGTCCTCCGTGTGGACCCCCATCCTGACTGAACCACAGACCACCAGACCCACTGCCAACCTGCCTGGCTTGGTCTCACTTGGACCAGGTTGTTTAGCTCGCGTCTCAGAAATCGAGGAACTGATGAAACGATCGAGACTTTGGCATAACTGGACTGACTTTCTTTATCTTCAAATGAGGACTTAGACTTAATGCCGCGTTCAGGTCGCGTCGGAAACTCGGGACCTCTGAGTTAATTGTGTAGAACTTCCTCTAGGGTTGATTCTGATACCTCCCAAGTGGGGAAATTCGGGATCCGACTCTTCCGCCTAGGTTAGCGAGTCGCAAATTTCCGACATTATGTGAACGCGGTTTAAGTCCAGTTGTTTTTGTCCTCAATGACCTGGGGAGTCGCTTCGACGGTGGTCGTGGGGATTTCTGTTTTTAGACGGTGTTGCGGTGATTCCAGCGGAAGGTGACAGCATCTTGTCTGGCCTCTTCGCTAACAGGAGAGAGCTCTGTTTCACAATGTCACAGAGGGTTCTCTCATCAGCTAGGCAGGCCTTTTTTGACTAGGCAGGGGTTGCATTCCAAATAGATCCTGTCTTTTTCAGGTAAACCGTATGAATTGAAGGCCTAAATAGAAATCTCTTTCAGTGCTGTTTATTTTTCTGCCTTATACACATTTAACATTGTTTAGAATTATTATTATATTTTTTTTTAAATGTTGCTTTAAATACCTCTGATCTGTATTTTGCATTCATTGTGTGTCGTTTGTGATCCTAAGGTATTCAGTTAAGTGGACTTTGTTTCATAATTAACCATAAGATGCAAAACATTTGAGTTAGCTTTAGGTCTTCCCAGGTCACACCTCGTGAGTTCTCTGCAACATGAGACGCTTGCTACAACCACCAAGCAACACTGGTTTGAAATGGACTTCAGGACTTGATGTCTCCCTTTTCAAGGACCTCAAATGGCTTAATATAGAACATTGTCAAGGCT
Organism: Salmo salar; assembly: GCF_965601325.2. Lineage (NCBI taxonomy): Eukaryota > Metazoa > Chordata > Actinopteri > Salmoniformes > Salmonidae > Salmo > Salmo salar. The sequence goes on from NC_138291.1 coordinate 171,564,005, forward strand.
TATGGCCTGAGCTTTGTAAAACTTTAGACTAGGTTTTTCAACAACAAAGTTATTTGCAGGAAACTGCCTGGGTGATGGGTGTTATGCTATTGCTTGACACCCGTGACATATTGTAATTGTGTGTATAATCATAAATGCAGTTGACTGTCCACTGATGACTTCGTTCAGAGAAGGGTTTTAATTTGAGATGTACTGTGAAATGATTTACATCATGTAGAAACAGCAAGAAGAACCTTTAGAAAATGGTTTTGCCTTGACAGCACTAAGCGGCAGATAGACGCTAGATAGTCAAAGTTTACTAGTTTAGAAGACTGCAAAAACCTCAGTACTAATATTTTAGCAATTCTACTATATGTGCTTGTAAAATATCTAGAGCTTTCAACGACTATTCTTTGTAATGATTTTTCACTCAAAAGTATTGTGTAGGCTATTATGGTTTTATTTAGTAATTGTACTTTCCTGTGGGGATTTGACATGATTTTCTGGAATCACGTTCAAGTGTTTCCCTTTTTGCATTTTGTAGTAGATAAAAGGTTTATAAAATATAAATTCTTATACTCTTACATTTGATCCAATTTCAATTCCTTTCTTACCCGAAGTGTGTTTGCGTTATAAGACAGTAAGTTGTGTTTAACAACCATCAATGAATAACACCCTACAATAAGTTGTTAAAATAAGGAATATTGTGCTATATATTGACTGGACAGCTGGCAAACAGAGACATCTGTCAATCCTGGAACAGCACTGACATTGGTTGACCTGTGATCTTTAGATACTGACCAAAGAGACATCCACATCGTTGTCTGTGACAAGGTGGTAGTTCACGCAGTGGGATCAATGAATTCACCAGCACACTAGTAAACATTCTGATCATTTATATTTCCTGGTTTAAAAAATATATATTATTCCCTAAAACAGACCGACTTGTTCCCTCTTCAAACTTCAATAATTATAACAATTCACGTGTTTGTCAAACTGCCAGCTAGCTAAGCAATTACATACCATTTGAGAGGACATCTTCACAAAACAGGAGACATTTAAGACTCAACGCAAACTTTATTTTAAACCATGGAAAAACATGCCATCTCCACTGAAGGAAGTAACAGGGAAAACAGAATGTTCCGTTGAGACTTCAAGAGGTATCCATAGTCTGAACCGTCTCCTCCACCACCTCCAGATCCAATTTGATCACGGACTTCGTCAGGACTCCGGTTGTTCCTTGCTTGTACTTGTAATTACCGGTTCTGATTGGAAAAATAAAGGAATTAGCTTCTAATTAAAAAATATATATAGACATATTATTCAATACAGCATAAACTGGTCTGATGAGCCTCTGGGAGCTAGTTCTTGGATGTAAAACACAAAAATGGCTTCCATGAGTCACGTGACTCTGGAGAATGCATTTTTTTCTAGCACTGCGCCACGGCGCTTTTTGGGGTTTACGACAAAAAACAAACGTGCAACTTAGTTCTATGAAATTAAACAAGCAGCCGAGGGCAAGAGAAGCAAACTTGCTGGGTTAAGTGGGTTAGTAGTCAAACAAGAGTATTCAGGTGGGTGAGGCAAAATGCTATGGTTAAAGTCTAGTGCACTCCACACAGAACCAGGTATGTATTACTCACAGGTGGGGCAAGGCTTCATACTCATACACACATCTTCAAACAGAACAGGCCAAAGGGATGGGTCATTTGCCGTGCCATTACAGATGATTCATTACCAACAATGCAACTCAACAATACATTCTTAACAAATGAAAAAGGACACATGACTAGAACTCATTCAGAAATTGGATGATTAATAACAATGCACTGCTGTGGGGGGAAAAAACATTCTCTGTCATGGGTGAATAAGGGTTTGGAAAGGAATAATACTCAAACCATGCAAAAGGTTCTTGCACTCAAAACATGCACAAATTTATGCCATTTGTTAATGTGCTTGTATTGACGAGGCAATCCAGATTGAGTGAGACCAATAACATTGATGGGACATGGTGACAAATGAAGGGACATTATGAAGACAAGTAATTTATCAAAATGTGGGGACTATTGAGGGGAGATTGTGGGGACTGTTGGTGGGTAGGTGGCCTTACCTGACACCTTTCTTGTTGGCCATGTCATGAGGCCTCAAGTAGTCCACCCTGCCCTTGGTGATGACACACAGGTCAATATTGCTGCCGGAGCCAAGGTCGTTGAAGATGCCAGCCGCGATGGCATCCCGAACAAGCCGCTTGGCATCTTCCTCCTGAGGAGAGGAAAAACAACAATCATTATTGTAAACATGACCAATATCATCTCTTCATCTACTGAGTGAATTAATCCAATGCTTATTCCACTACTGCTCAAGATGGCGGGATAGAGCAGCCCTAAATACAAACCTTCTGCACAAGTCTGTCACATGGTTGTGTCTGGATCAGGCTATAGCTGTGGCTTATGAAAGAAGACAACTCAACCTGAGCAAGAAGTAGTGAGTGGGGATACCCACCTATCTACAAACACCATGGGAAAAGCAAGGGCTCCCTCTATTGACCATCATCGCTAAGAGCAGTAGCGCCTTCCTGAAGTACTGTAGAGCTAAATGCTCATTTTCAAGCGTCCCCCCATCCTCTCCAGGCCATGTGATAAATGCATCTGTCACATCACGCAAGATAAATGGTCCTCCTCAGCCAGAGCGTTTTAACACAATGGCTAACGGAGGAGACATGCTCCCAGGTGAGCTCTACCAGACTCCACAGTGGAGGCCATCGCCACCTCAGAGCTCTTCACCTGATATCTGGGACGAAGAGCGCTTCATAATTCACCTTGGCGTTTAATGGGGGTGTGAGGAGTTTAGAGATGCATTCTGACAAAAAAAATGAAAAATAAATCAAATGAAAGAGTAAATGCGGCGTGTCAGACTCATGGCCTTTCCTCTGTAGTCTGAGTGGTAAAGTTCAGCCCTGCTACAGGAGCATTTAAGACCAGCACAGTCCCTCTGTTTTGACTATGATAAGGTACCTGATGTTGCAAGACGGGACACATACTGTGCACGTACTAAGTTTAAAGACATCTGCTAAATAAGCATATTTAGCTTACTTGGTGACCACGTATCAAACTCCACTAGTGTATTGTGCTGTCCACAAGAACACCATGGTTACGATCCCACTCACAGAATTACAATTTCCACAGTTGTTCAATATCTCTTAGTTTCATCGTTGTTTTTACCCCCACTGGATTTAATAAGGTTACCTTGGTTTTAAGTATAACCCTGCAGAGAGAAATGACTACAGTAATTAAACAAGATGCCAAAATGTCTTCCTACCATTCCTACATCCTAAACAGGCAAAACGTTCCCGGTAGGGATGCATCTAATATCCACTAGCTTCAACTGCCACCGGCAACACTTTGCCCACAGCTTGTGTCTCATCTAACATGGAAGAGATTGGTTTAGGTTTGCAGACAGCCGAGGGGTCTAAAGTACTTTGTTCTATTATGGAACAGACCCTTTTATTCAGGTAATATCAACAGAGACAAAGCAGAACACATCTGACTGGATGACAAGAGATGAGTGGCGCACACACCCCTAGCTGTGTGGAAACCTGAGCAGTCTAATTCTCTTTCGCAAACACACACACACGATGTTAAGAAATATCGTCCAAGTTTGTCCTAATCCCCAGTGTGTGACACCACCAGCACAGTGCTGAGGTTAGCAGGGGCTGGGTCATGGTTCTCTGACCAGCAGTGGGCTGGGTGGCCTACTGGGACGTCATTACACGGACACCAGCAGACACCTGGTGTTTTTAAACGGCACCACTCAGAGTAACACAAAACCCTCACAGTCCATGGTCGCTGGAGGAACCACACTAAAGCGGGGGTGTGAGGTACTGGTGTGGGTGAGGAAGAGACTGCTATGTTTCTACAAAGTGTCCGTGTGTCCACGGTTTCATCAATTATTCAGCCGAGTCTGGCAGCTGCTGTGGGGCTGAGACACCCTAGTTCCTAAAATATGATTTATGATACAGGAGAGACAAAGACCAGGGGACGCAGTAGCTTTCAGAAATTAGCATTTTCAAAATGCAGTCCATCAAAAAAGCTGTGTCTTAAATCATTTCACCTTCGTTTTATATTGAAAGGTCGTTTATTGTTGTTGCTTCAAGTGGAGTGATCAGGGCCGTGCAACTAGTTTTCCATCACAAAATACATTTATGCAAAAACATTTAGCAGGAAAAAAAAAATAGCATTGTTTTCATTAGATGACAACAGAAGTGGAACGCTATTTGGCTGGCAGCCACACAGTAAATCAGCTTACTATGAAAGTGCAAGTTATTTTTTGCAAAGATGATGCACGGCCATCAGATATTACGTTTACCATAGAAAGTAGCCAGCTACTTTTGCATGAAGTTAATATTGCTTTACCTTGCTAAAACTACCTGAGAAAAGTAACCATCGCGTCCTTCCCCTCTGCCATTGGTCAAAGCACTGTCTGCTTTTGATTGGTCTGAAGACGAGCAAAGATTTCAGTGTGAAAAACACAGTAGCGTTGCAGTTCTTGACACAAACCGGTGCGCCTAGCACCTACTACCATACCCCGTTCAAAGGCACTTAAATATTTTGTCTTGCATGTTTCACTTATCTCAAGAGTTAAAAATCCTTCTTTAACTGGTCTCCTCCCCTTCTTCTACAATGATTGAAATGGATTTAACAGGTGACCAATAAGGGATAATAGCTGAGTCTCATGGAAAGAGCAGGTGTTCCTAATGTCTTGTACACTCCCTGTATATTATCATTTCAGAGTGTGAATGTGTGATATGGGGTTAGATACATACTTATTTTGACATTCTAAAGAAAACCTTTTATAAACAATGGCAACAGTGCCATGTTGATCTGAGCCTTAGTGTCCGACTTTTGGCTGTCACAGATGCACCTCCAACTTCACGACTTCGTCCAGTCAGTTGCTTTAGCGTCACCACTCAAACCCGCAGAATATCTGTAGTGTTGCTCGTGGCAACGTCATCACGCTGAGTTCACCTTTAAATGATAAACTAAATCTCAATAGGACCAGAAAACTACAACATAACCATGTTTTTTTGTTCGATTTGGAGTCAGAGTTTCAGTTTTTCAAACTGGTTTATTTTGTTTCAGTTCACTAAATAGTTTTTTCATGATTAGTTTTAGTTCACTATAATAACATTGATATCGACATTGCCATATACCCATGACATCATTCAACATGGCTGCCAGCTCTGGGTTGGACTTAAAATATCATGGACCCTGACACGAATATGAAATGGTCCATCTAGCTAAGTCAAATCAAGCATGTTTATTATGTACCATATAGGAGACAATCCAAAAGATCCTACGTGTAAACTGAAAAGCTAAGTTTGAGAGACCCATCTCAAGTAAGACTCGAGTGAAATAAAAATGCACACTAAAGTGTGTAAACGCACACTTGAGACACATGTATTCCCCTGCAATCAGTGTGTGAACAACACAACTGCTGCCTCCTGCCCCACATTATAATACAGCCTCCCCACGGCACCAACACACACCATTTCAATATTTCATAACCATATTAAATATGCCACAGAAGACAGTGTTCAACATCTGTCGTCTTCAGGGTATTGGCGACTCCCGGGAGCGGGGGGCAGGCTTGATCTCTAATTGGGCCACGTGCCAAATAAAAGCAGCAGTTTACTACACCGCTTTCCCATGGAGACCCCTTTACCAGAGACCCCTTTACATATTGGTACGCAGCCGGTACCCCCCCCCCCCCCCCCCCTGTCATATTCCATTTGTAATAACTAGAAATCGTGTTGGGTGTTGGGTGTGGAGATGCAGGAAGTGGAGGTTGAGTGACAAGGGGAGGAAAATGACAAGGCGTGTTCCAGCTGTCTGTTCTGGTTTAGAGCCATTTCAACTTGCTGCTAATGAGGATATAAAAGGAGGTCTTGGGGTGGGGGGGGGGGGGGGGGGTCAAGAAAACAGCAGAATAAAAAAATATCTGCAATTCAGTCAGATGCTCTATACTGTTCATCATCAAAAATCTGGTTTAGCGACAAGTCAATAATACACTGCCATTGTCACCTAGCGTTTCTCAAACACACAACGGAGCCCCTTCTGGCACAGTTAGGAGAGTTAACGGAGAAGCATGTTGGAGCAGGTCCCCAGCTTAGCCCGTAACATCACACACCACTCACTTTTAAGATCACTAGGCTCAGTAAGAGATTTACAACAAAACACAGTTCATGACATCTCATGTCGAGGATAAATAAGCAGGGTTAGTGTTTATTCTCCAGGAGAGAAAGAGCGAGTAGAGAAATATATATAAAAACACTGGAGAAGTATATAGGCCTAGAAGAGTGACACTTTCACGCTGTCTCATAAACCCTCCTCAGTCCCACAGAGCAGCAGAGGGGCACTTCATAAATCAGACAGACTGGTGGAGTGTCACTCTGGCTATGGGTCATCCATCTTACTGGGCCCAGGGCCTGTACTCTACTTCTCTCTGGGGGGCCAGAGGAGGTGGCTTGAACAGAACCAGGCCGTGACAGGAAGGAACAGCACCTCAATCCCAGCCTGCTACGCAGGAAATGTTAAGACAAGGGTTGAAGATGAAGTGCGCGATTGCGACAAGGTTTGAAGATGAAGAGCGCGATTGCTACAAGGGTTGAAGATGCGAAGGAGTACACTAGGGCACACATCACATGCAGAGTTTTGAAAATGTATTCACCCCCTTGGCGTTCTTCCTATTTTTTGTTGCATTACAACCTGTAATTTAAAATGATTATTTGGATTTCATGTAATGGACATACAAAAAAATTGTCCAAATTGGTGAAGCAATTTTTTTAAATAAAAAATAAAAACTTGTTTCAAAAAATTATAAAATGGAAAAGTGGTGCGTGCATAGGTATTCACCCCCTTGCTATGAAACCCCTAAATAAGATCTGGTGCAACCAACTACCTTCAGGAGTCACATTATTAATGAAATAAAGTCCACCTGTGTGCAATCTAAGTCTCACATGATCTCAGTATATACACACACACACAGACACACACAGTGGGGGAATAAAGTATTTGATCCCCTGCTGATTTTGTACATTTGCCCACTTACAAAGAAATGATCAGTCTATAATTTTAAATAGTAGGTTTATTTGAACAGTGAGACAGAATAACAAAAAAATCCAGAAAAACGCATGTCAAAAATGTTACAAATTGATTTGCATTTTAATGAGGGAAATAAGTATTTGACCCCTCAGCAAAACATGACTTAGTACTTGGTGGCAAAACCCTTGCTGGCAATCACAGAGGTCAGACGTTTCTTGTAGTTGGCCACCAGGTTTGCACACATCTCAGGAGGGATTTTGTCCCACTCCTCTTTGCAGATCTTCTCCAAGTCATTCAGCTCCCTCCACAGATTTTCTATGGGATTAAGGTCTGGAGACTGGCTAGGCCACTCCAGGACCTTAATGTGCTTCTTCTTGAGCCACTCCTTTGTTGCCTTGGCCGTGTGTTTTGGGTCATTGTCATGCTGGAATATCCATCCACGACCCATTTTCAATGCCCTGGCTGAGGGATGGAGGTTCTCAACGAAGATTTGACGGTACATGGCCCCGTCCATCGTCCCTTTGATGCGGTGAAGTTGTCCTGTCCCCTTAGCAGAAAAACACCCCCAAAGCATAATGTCTCCACCTCCATGTTTGACGGTGGAGATGGTGTTCTTGGGGTCATAGGCAGCATTCCTCCTCCTCCAAACACGGCGAGTTGAGTTGATGCCAAAGAGCTCCATTTTGGTCTCATCTGACCCCAACACTTTCACCCAGTTGTCCTCTGAATCATTCAATGTTCATTGGCAAACTTCAGACGGGCATGTATATGTATTTTTGAGCAGGGGGACCTTGCGGGTGCTACAGGATTTCAGTCCTTCACGGCGTAGTGTGTTACCAATTGTTTTCTTGGTGACTAATGGTCCCAGCTGCCTTGAGATCATTGACAAGATCCTCCCGTGTAGTTCTGGGCTGATTCCTCACCGTTCTCATGATCATTGCAACTCCACGAGGTGAGATCTTGCATGGAGCCCCAGGCCGAGGGATATTGACAGTTCTTTTGTTTCTTCCATTTGCGAATAAATCGCACCAAATGTTGTCACCTTCTCACCAAGCTCCTTGGCGATGGTCTTGTAGCCCATTCCAGCCTTGTGTAGGTCTACAATCTTGTCCCTGACATCCTTGGAGAGCTCTTTGGTCTTGGCCATGGTGGAGAGTTTGGAATCTGATTGATTGATTGGTTCTGTGGACAGGTGTCTTTTTTACAGGTAACAAGCGGCGGTTAGGAGCACTCCGTTTAAGAGTGTGCTCCTAATCTCAGCTAGTTACATGTATAAAAGACAACTGGGAGCCAGAAATCTTTCTGATTGAGAGGGGGTCAAATACTTATTTCCCTCATTAAAATGCAAATCAATTTATAACATTTCTGACATGCATTTTTCTGGATTTTTTTGTCTCTCACTGTTCAAATAAACCTACCATTAAAATTATAGACTGATCCTTTCTTTGTCAGTGGGCGAACGTACAAAATCAGCGGGGGATCAAATACTTTCCCCCCCCACTGTACACACACACACGTTTTGAAAGGCCCCAGAGTCCGCAACACCACTAAGCAAGGGGCACCACCAAGCAAGTGGCACCATGAAGACCAAGGAGCTCTCCAAACAGGTCAGGGACAAAGTTGTGGAGAAGTACAGATCAGGGTTCGGTTATAAAAAAATATCCAAAGCTTTGAACATCCCACGGAGCACCATTTAAATCCATTATTAAAAAAATGAAAAGAATATGGCACCACAACAAACCTGCCAAGAGAGGGCCGCCCACCAAAACCCACAGACCAGGCAAAGAGGGCATTAATCAGAGGCAACAAAGAGACCAAAGATAACCCTGAAGGAGCTGCAAAGCTCCCCAGCGGAGATTGGAGTATCTGTCCATAGGACCACTTTAAGTCGTACACTCCACAGAGGTGGGCTTTATGGAAGAGTGGCCAAAAAAAGCCATTGCTTAAAGAAAAAAAATAAGCAAACACATTTGGTGTTCACCAAAAGGCATGTGAGAGACTCCCCAAACATATGGAAGGTGGTACTCCGGTCAGATGAGACTAAAATTGAGCTTTTTGGCCAACAAGGAAAACGCTATGTCTGGCGCAAACCCAACACCTCTCATCACCCCGAGGACACCATCCCCACAGTGAAGCATGGTGGTGGCAGCATCATGCTGTTTTTCCCCATAGGCAGGGACTGGGAAACTGGTCAGATTTGAAGGAATGATGGATGGCGCTAAATACCGGGAAATTCTTGAGGGAAACCTGTTTCAGTCTTCCAGAGAGAATCTGTGGTATGACTTAGATTGCTGTACACCAGCAGGAACCCATTCAACTTGAAGGCGCTGGAGCAGTTTTGCCTTGAAGAATGTGCAAAAATCCCAGTGGCTAGATGTGCCAAGTTTATAGAGACATACCCCAAAAGACTTGCAGCTGTAATTGCTGCAGAAGGTGGCTCTACGAAGTATTGACTTGGGGGGGGGGTGAATAGTTATGCACACTCAAGTTCTGTTTTTTTGTCATATTTCATGTTTGTTTCACCCCAAATAATATTTAGCATCTTCAAAGTTGTGTAAATCAAATGATACAAACCCCCGAAAAATCTATTTTAATTCCAGGTTGTAAGCCAACAAAATAGACAAAATGCCAAGGGGGGTGAATACTTTCACAAGGCACTGCAGATGGCCACTGCCCCAATGATAGGCAGTCCATGACCCCAATCTCCACCCTTAATGAGAAACACCTGAACCCTTCAATAAGAACACTACCACAAAAGCCTCCATATAAACACTAGCACAAAACCCCGTTAATGCCTTTAATTCAGTAGAAGTCGCTCTGTGACAGGCGTCTCCGGGGAATTTGCTACAGTATGTGCCAAGAGCAACAACCACAGCAGCCTTCCGCCGTCTTCAAATGGATGTTGATTACCAGCATGTTCACTCCATTGAAACGTTGTAGGTTGATGCGCCTGAAAGCCCTGCTTCAATGAAACGACAGAGACAAAAGGTTACAAAAAACAAAAAAGGGGGGGACAACTCCACTTCTCCCTATCCTTGTCCTCTCACCCCCAATTACTGTTTTTCTATTATTTCTGGTTCCCTCCATTATCCTGGCGCAAATTCTGCTGCTCATTTGCAAGTGGATTGGTGCTGTGGGGTGGCCCTGGGACAGGTAGCTAGCCAACACCCGTTGAGGGAGTAGAGACCCCCGGGATGTCTGCTGCTCTGCTCTCTCCGGCCACACACACACGAAGCCAGGTTCTGAGTGTATGAGAGTCTCCATTACTCAGGTTGCCATAAAATACAGCAGCATTCCGATAACTGTGCGGACACGCACGCCACCCTCCCCCTGCAACCCAACTGAAGATGTGCAAATAGCAAAAACGACTGTGGCATATTTCTGCTTCCTTGTTCAGCAAAGCCTTTGATGGCACTTAAAAAGAAGATAAAATGCATCAGTTCCTCTTTGGGTGAATCGGTGATGGAGAGGCAAAAATAGAGCCAGGATTTATATTAACACCAGTGTGGGAGGGAGGATAAAATATATTGTGTTTAGGGATGTGTTGGCATGACACTATGTAGGGCTGGCACGGTAATTGTATAGTCATGAAAATAACCCTCATAACTAGGGTGAACACATGTATCACATAAACAACTGTCATACAAAAGTCTATGGCCATCACAGCACTGTGTATGTAGCATGATTATTTGTGTGTGCGTGTGTGTCTTGATCAGTTTAATGGAAGTCCACTGAGAGGAGAACTGTGGCCCCATCTCCAACCATTAACACCCAGGGCCTGGCAATGACCGAGCCATACAGCCAAACTGTACCATCTTGGGAGGGAAAGTTAAATGCTGGAGTCCAACAGGACAAAGTGGCTTAGATGTATATGCTCATAACATGACTATCCATACCGTTGACCCAGGGCGTCGCCAAATCCAGAGAAGCTTCACAATGAGGTAAAGCAGGTGTATATTCTCTGCTGTCATAAGCATAGTCGACTTGTTTCAAATTGCGGGTTTGTTTAGACTATTGTGGTTTAAAATAGGTGGTGTATGGCCATGTATTCCTCCATCTTGATACATGAAGATGATGCGTGTGGCGGATATAGAAAATGGCAGATGGGCCAGGTCCAACTCACCTCCATGTCTTGCTTATAGCGATCCTCAAATACAGCCATGGCAGCCAGAGAGCCAGAACCTGGGAAAGAACAGAGAAACACAAAAACTGCATGGTTAATGACTGTTAGAGTGACCAGAATTAAACCATCCAAACAAAAAAATGACCAGTGACCGAGACAAGACTAAGGGTCAACTTACTAAGACATGGGCCGAATGGTTTACGACAGTCCCAGTGGAAAGTAAAATGTTGAGGACAATACAAAGTTTGAAAAACACCACTTTCAAAAATGCTTACAAAGGTCCCTCCTGGTAACCATGACTGAATGTCTGGTTCAGGTTTCAGCCGACTGTTCATTTCCAACGCCCACTTCTTAAAGAAACACTATGTAACGACGCGCCTGGAGTCCATTTTCTAAAGCGCCTCAGGCGGGGCGGGCAATTAGCCCGATGAAGAAAGTGCTTATCTGTGACAAAAGCAAAAAGCAGGAAGTTGAAGAATCCCTTTGTTTTGGTGGAGACTGGCCATTAGGACTTCTCTACAGCTGTGTCTCTCTTACAACAGAAGAGTCATTTTTCCCATACCTTCTCCCCCCTCTCCTTAACCCCACAGCATCCATCATGCCATCTTCCTCTCCGTGTGCGGCCGCTGTCTGGTGTTTTATAGCCAGGTTGCCAGGGGAGTCATTAAGGAGTTGCACTGGCTGAGTTTCATTGTGATTTGCCAGTACAGTAGAAGGTGAAGAGGAGAGGAAAAGGCCTGGAGACCATCTAAATGGTTCGATAGAGGTAAATAGGTTGACTTAAAAGCAGAACAAAAATGCGTGAAAGCATGGCTGTTGGGCCAAAGCCTCACCCAAGGTTTATCTAAAGTCTACACTCAAACATTAAAGTTTTTTATGTGAGCCATAGCATTCTGGTCTCTAGCTATCCTGTCGAGTTTGCTATGGCACACCGGTTTGTAACAGAAAACACTAATTACAGTTTCTTATTGGACAAGTACCGAAGGCACCTCCCTGTAACACTCCGGATCAGAGTTTCCTTCCACGTCGTGCCTAGTGAACATAGCTCTGGTTACCCGGGCTCATCAGTCACCGGGCTCTACTGGTTACCCTGGCTCATCAGTCACTGGGCTCTACTGGTTACCCGGGCTCATCAGTCACTGGGCTCTACTGGTTACCCGGGCTCATCAGTCACTGGGCTCTACTGGTTACCCGGGCTCATCAGTCACTGGGCTCTACTGGTTACCCGGGCTCATCAGTCACTGGGCTCTACTGGTTACCCGGGCTCATCAGTCACTGGGCTCTACTGGTTACCCGGGCTCATCAGTCACTGGGCTCTACTGGTTACCCGGGCTCATCAGTCACTGGGCTCTACTGGTTACCCGGGCTCATCAGTCACTGGGCTCTACTGGTTACCCGGGCTCATCAGTCACTGGGCTCTACTGGTTACCCGGGCTCATCAGTCACTGGGCTCTACTGGTTACCCTGGCTCATCAGTCACTGGGCTCTACTGGTTACCCTGGCTCATCAGTCACTGGGCTCTACTGGTTACCCTGGCTCATCAGTCACTGGGCTCTACTGGTTACCCTGGCTCATCAGTCACTGGGCTCTACTGGTTACCCTGGCTCATCAGTCACTGGGCTCTACTGGTTACCCTGGCTCATCAGTCACTGGGCTCTACTGGTTACCCTGGCTCATCAGTCACTGGGCTCTACTGGTTACCCGGGCTCATCAGTCACTGGGCTCTACTGGTTACCCTGGCTCATCAGTCACTGGGCTCTACTGGTTACCCTGGCTCATCAGTCACTGGGCTCTACTGGTTACCCTGGCTCATCAGTCACTGGGCTCTACTGGTTACCCGGGCTCATCAGTCACTGGGCTCTACTGGTTACCCTGGCTCATCAGTCACTGGGCTCTGTTCTGGTATGGTGAGACTTCCACTACATGCACAATATTCAATTGACATTGGTGTCGGGGGGGGGGGGGGGGGGGGGGAATGTGAGGAGGCCATTGATCATTTCTCATGCATGTTTCACTCTCTAGAAGGGGCAGACATGAGCTCCTGGTGGGACTCCCTAATATGAGGCCTCGGCTCGCTGACATGCCACATACTGATACATGAATATGAATGAGCCGGGCCGGAGAGAGGGAACGAGACAAAAATATTGTAGAGGGAGAGAAGGTGGAAAAGGGGAGGGGTTGGTATAAATGAGGGAGAAAAACAGAGGGGTTAAGAGGTTGATATTTATTGTATATAGAGTAGGAAGGGACAAAAGAACAAAAAACATTTTTAAAAAGCTATTGATTAAACGAAAAAAAACTGTAAAATAATAAGGAGTGGGAGAAAAAAAAAAAAACTCGTATGTAGCTAGTCCCCCCGTTTTCTTACATTTTCATGGAAAGTCTGAGAAAGCAGACAATCTTGCAGCGTTGGCTAGAAAGGTGTAGTGGAAGAACCCCCATAGGTTCTTTGTCAGCACAACAGCCTTTCAAGTGACGGCCTCGCTCCTCCTGAGTAAACGCCGGGGAAAGCGTTTCTCGGAGAGAGGCAGGAAGTGTGTGTGTAACCTCTTCCTTTCCCCCAATCCTCACATGCCTCCTTTTATTAGTGACTGGATTTAAAACAGGCTTCTATTATTCATGTGGCTGAATATTCAGCCAAATTGCCCTCCGCTTCCACGTAGCTCAGTAGAGAAATACCAGAGTCGAATATGAAGGAGATAAACTTGTTTAAAAATGACCACAAACGAACAAACCAGTTCGTACATGAAGCAACATTCTCCCAAACGAGTAAAGAAAAAGCTATTTGTAGTAGGCTTGGGCGGTATATACTGTATATAAATAGACACCAGATGGTTTTTCAATACCGTCAAACCTATTTCTTTGACGTTTTTCTATACATTTTAATATTTGTAGCTACTTTTAAGTAGATATCTGCAGTCAACTTGTGCAATATGTTAGGAGATAAAGCAGATCGCGTTCTTCATTTCACCGGTCACATTATTTTACATGATGAAGCTTACCATAGTTCCCCAGAACAGTCATGTGTTTGTAAATAGCACAATGGGAGAAAGCAGGAGCAGGTGAGTCCAGCTGTGTATTGACAGGGGTCGCATTTTATATTGAAAGTCTGTTGTTTTTTTGTTTCAGTAGAGTGATCAGGGACGTGCAACTAGTTTTCCTTCACGGAAAAAACATTAGTACAACACATTAGGCAGAAAATAGCTTCATTTATCAGATGACAACAGAAGTGCAATGCTATTTGGCTGGCAGCCACATAAGTAAGCTAAATGAGCTTAATGAAAAAGCAAAGTATTTTCCGCGAAAACTATGCATGGCCATCATATTTCAGTTTATAATAGAAAGTAGCCAGTATTTCTTAAAGTTAATCTTGCATTTTAGAGGAAAAAAAATACAAATAGGCTGGCTACACCGAGAAATGTGCCAGAGAAAAGTTGGTACACATCAGTCAGAGCACTGTCTGCTGATAGAATGCCCGTTCGTGAATTCTCATCCGAGTGAAGAAGTGCAAAAGAAACAAAATTAGTCTGACAACGAGCACAAATTACAATAAGAAGCATTTTAGATCTGCCTTTACAAAACGCAGGAAGATAACCTACATGACCTAAAGTATGTGGACACCTGGTCATCGAACATCTCATTCCAAAATCATGGGCATTAATATGGAATTGGTCCTCCCTTTTCTGCTGCAACTGCTTCCACTGTTCTGGGAAGGCTTTCCACTAGATATTGGAACATCGCTGCGGGGACTTGCTTCCACAAGAGCATTAGTAAGGTTGGGCACTGACATTGGGCGATTAGGCCTGGCTCGCAGTCGCCGTTCCAATTCATCCCAAAGGTGTCTGATGGGGTTGAGGTCAGGGCTCTGCGAAGGCCAGGCAAGTTCTTCCACACCGATCTCAACAAACCATGTCTGTATGGACCTTGCTTTGTGCACGGGGGCATTATCATGCTGAAACAGGAAAGGGCCTTCCCCAAACTGCTGCCACAAAGTTGGAAGCACAGAATCGTCTAGAATGTCATTGTATGCTGTAGCGTTAAGATTTCCTTCACAGGAACTAAGGGGCCTAGCCAGAAATATGATAAACAACCTCAGACCGTTATACCTCCCACACAAAACTTTGGTACTACGCATTCAGGCAGATAGTGTTCTCCTGGCATCCGCCAAACCCAGATTCGTCTGTCGGACTCCAAGATGGTGACGTGTGATTCATCACTCCAGAGAACGTGTTTCCACTCCTCCACAGTCCAATGGCGACGAGCTTTACACCACTCCAGCCGATGCTTGGTATTGAGCATGGTGATCTTAGGCTTGTGTGCGGCTGCTCGGCCATGGAAACCCATTTCATGAAGCTCCAGAACTAACAGTTATTGTGCTGACGTTGCTTCCAGAGGCAGTTTGGAACTCAGTAGTGAGTGTTGCAACAGAGTACAGACGATTTTTACGTACTACACACTTCAGTACTCGGCGGTCCCCTTCTATGAGCTTGGGTGGCTTACCACTTCAAGGCTGAGCAGTTGTTGCTCCTAGACTTCTCCACTTCACAATAACAGCACTTAAAAAGTTGACCGGGGCAGCTTTAGCAGGGCAGAAATTTTACAAACTGACTTGTGTTTCTCTTATGCGTTTTATCTTTTTTCCCCTGCATGTAAATGTAAGAATTCCGCATTAACTAGCAAGTTAACTAAGTAACTAAGTAAGTGGCTGAATTAATAAGGTGACGGGGCATCATATTGTGTTGGCTTTCTGCCGTGTTTGAGAAGTCAAAGCCTTTTGGATGAGTTCTGTACAGCTGCCACCTTTTGATTTCCTTGCGTTTTTTCTCCTCTCCAATCTCAGCCAGTCTGCTCCTCCCACATCTTCTCCGAACAGAGCAGACAGGCCCATTGCCCTGGCAACTCCAGACTCCACACAAACAGTGTGAGCACATGCTGCTCCAGAGCCAGTACTCTTTATTTGCACAAAGTGTCTCGTTCACCTTCACTTGTAAAATGTCCAAACTCACCAAAAATTACATTTGGTAGCACCTACCTATATATCTATAACGTTATGAGCTGGACTGCCTGTCTTTGCAATAATTCTCTCTCATTTGCGCTCGTTAGCTAGAAGCCGCCATGGAAATTCACTATTTTTTTTTTTTTTTTATGCATTCTGGTAATAGATGCCCAACGGGCTTTTTCACAGTTTTACTAAGCTGCTAATACAGTAAATCCCAGGATGAGATATGAAAATATGGATACTTCCCATCCCTAATTTGTAGACTAAGATAGACTTCTTTTGCTTATAGGCCACATTTCATAACATATTCAGGGAGGGAACCTTTGAAAGCAACAATTAACACTTGAAGTAGCCTAAACAATTAAAATTCTTGGGGCGGTTGTCTTACCCAGCATACATAATGAATATGAGGTTTAGCTGAGCTTTGGAGAAAAGATGCCGCCCACAGCAGAATTGAATAAGCATCAACCGGACGTGGGGATAGGGTTGGTGCGCCAGGTGTTTGGTGAAAGGGAGAGGGCTGTCCTCATATACATGCAATGGAATGAGTACAGAGGAGGGTCCCGTGGGAACTGACCAGGGCCCTTCATTTCAACCCACACAGCTGTTCTTAAAATTGAGCTCTGTCTGTATTTTGCAGAATGCCTCCTCGTCGACTTTTCCCCATTTTCATTCAACTGAAAGAGGTAAAGCTGAATGGAGCCAGAAAAGCTGGACCAGGGTAGACTGACGTGAGTAAGAAGTTTGTAGATGTGCGTGGATGGGATCCCTGCTTAGTCTTGCAATAGAAATTAGGTCTGTGCTAGTGGCGGTTTCGACAAATCTTCCTGGCCTACCAAACTCACATTTTCTCTCTAAAGTGACTTGACAATACACCCATCTGACAGGATGGAGCACATCTGTAGACTTGTAATGTGGTTTAACTGAGAATAACAGCATCAGGAAAAGCAGTTGAGTGCAAACAGCAGCAGCCTCTAGTGGCGCATGGCAGTATTAAAGACAGACAAAGAACAAAAAAGGGAAGTAGTGAGCTGGCAAACTCACCCATGGTGACGTAAGGAAGCTTGTCAGTGGAGCCGTGAGGGTAGATGCTGTAGAGATGGGGCCCGTTGCAGTCCACTCCACCCAGCACCAGGGCAGCGCCAATGTGACCCTGGTATCTGAGAACGCAACAATCAAACTATTCCTTCTATTCTATTGACTACTTTTCACAACAGACACCCAGCATTACTCTACATCAGGGCTGTCAAACTAATTCCATGGAGGGTCTAGTGTCTGCTGGTTTTTGTTTTTCCCTTTCAATTAAGATCTAGACAAACAGGTGAGGGGAGTCCCTTACTAATCAGTGACCATAATTCATCAATCAAGTACTAGGGAGGAGCAAAAATCCACAGACACTCAGGGGGGGTCAGGATAGGTGGCATACCTAAAGAGCATCTGCTTGAGCATGCGGTTGGCAGTGGCCACGCGGGGCAGCCGGCTCGTAGAGAGGGAGTGCAGCTCCAGGTTAGAGGAGATGATCTGGGTGGTCATCTCAGTGTCTGCTGCCGTGCCCGCTCCACAGCAACTGGATGGACAGGGAACAGAGTGGAGGTCAGGATTATGGAGTTGGCATACATTTATGAAACCACACTTGAAACAAACATTGATTTTAAATCACGTGATGCCTCTGATGTATACTAAAGTCTGAAATGGCAGGACATGTTCCAACCAGTGTTCACTGAAGCACTGCGATACACAATAGACATGTCATTCCCGTTAACTCCTGTTACACAGTAGTACACCACAACACTGTTAGGTCATTCACCCTTGGGCTGGCGGTATACCTTATTTAAGCAACAAGGCACGAGGGGGCATGGACATATGGCCAATATACCACAGCTAAGTGCTGCTCTTTTGCACGACGCATCACGGAGTGCTCGAACCACCCAGCTTATAATTGACTATATACACCGGTATTGATGCACGGACTGGTTTGGGTTTTTACTTTACCTTCTATAACAGTATTTTATTGTTTGGCTTGTTAAATGTGATACACATCTCCAACGCGTGTAATGTCCATTTTTACAGTTTACTACCATTTGTTACTGGAGTCATCTTTCTCCCTCTCCTCCTGCTGCATGTCGCTAACCACACCAAGCCCTGTCCCCGTCACTCAAGGAGAGAGCAGTTGCTCGACCAGAGTCAAGAGCACTTTCTTGCCGTTTACTCTGCATGATCAGAAGGACGCAACAAGATGTTGGTGACATGCTGCTTTCCACTGTCTGCTAGTTTGTCTTTTCATAGTAAATTGTGTTAGCCGCTAATGCTTACCGCTAGTTAGCTGGCTAGCTAAATGTACTAAGAGTCAGAGAAAACCTTGCAGGCTAATACAGCCTGGTACCAGTGCTGGGGTAGGCCTAGATAAGCATATTTGTGCAACAGTATCTTATCAGAGGAATAGGCGAAGTATGAGTATGTTAGCTAGCTAGCTACATGAGGTAAGAAAACATGTAATGTAACATCTAATTAGGGCCACCTGGAAACGCTGACCAACTCTTTGGTTCCTACCCTGTCAATAATTCCTCCCTGGCTTACTGTATTCATTTGTTGTCAAACAATGTATTCAAGGTGCTGCCCACAATATTACAACTATAGAATTAGAATTATTTTATTTCCATGATTCCAACAGTTAACTAGGCCTAGATGTTTGTACATATAATGCAGCCCTGCGTAGCAGTGTGTAAATTATAATAAAAGTGCAGAAAGTGATGAAAATGCAGACAATTAACTTTGTTTGGAGATGGATTGAAACAGTATAAAACTATCAGAGTGGAGAAAACCCCATTGAAATAACTTGTAATTTATCTGTTGCCACCCTGGGGTCTAAATGTGCTTTATGAACTACTCAAACCACATTTAGAACTATTATTATTATTCAAAAACATAAAATTAGAGGTCGACTGATTATGATTTTTCAACACCGATGCCGATTATTGGAGGCCCCAAAAAAAGCTGCTGCCGATTAAATCGGCCGATTTATTTATAATAATGACAATTACAACAATACTGAATGAACACTTATTTTAACTTAATATAATACATCAATAAAATCAATTTAGCCTAAAATAAATAATGAAACATGTTCAATTTGGTTTAAATAATGCAAAAACAAAGTGTTGGAGAAGAAAGTAAAAGTGAAATATGTGCCATGTAAAAAAGCTGACGTTTAAGTTCCTTGCTCAGAACATGAGAACATATGAAAGCTGGTGGTTCCTTTTAACATGAGTCTTCAATATTCCCAGGTAAGATGTTTTAGGTTGTAGTTATTATAGGAATTATAGGACTATTTCTCTCTATACGATTTGTATTTCATATACCTTTGACTATTGGATGTTCTTATAGGCACTTTAGTATTGCCAGTGTAACAGTATAGCTTCCGTCCCTCTCCTCGCTCCTACCTGGGCTCGAACCAGGAACACATCGACAACAGCCACCCTCGAAGCAGCGTTAACCATGTAGAGGAAGGGAAAAAACTACTCCAAGTCTCAGAGCGAGTGACATTTGAAACGCTATTGGCGCACACCCGGCTAACTAGCTAGCCATTTCACATCGGTTACACCAGCCTAATCTTGGGAGTTGATATGCTTGAAGTCATAAACAGCGCAATGCATTGCGAAGGGCTTCTGGTAAAACGCACGAAAGTGCTATTTTGAATGAATGCTTACGAGCCTGCTGCTGCCTACCACCGTTCAGTCAGACTGCTCTATCAAATCATAGACTTAATAACACACAGAAATACGAGCCTTAGGTCATTAATATGGTCGAATCGGGAAACTATCATCTCGAAAACAAAACGTTATTCCTGTTACATTGCACAACCTTCAGTGTTATGTCATAATTACGTAAAATTCTGGCAAATTAGTTCGCAACGAGCCAGGCGGCCCAAACGGTTGCATATACCCTGACTGCATGCAATGAATGCAAAATGACAATTTCACCTGGTTAATATTGCCTGCTAACCTGGATTTCTTTTAGCTAAATATGCAGGTTTAAAAATATATACTTCTGTGTATTGATTTTAAGAAAGGCATTGATGTTTATGGTTAGGTACAGTCGTACAACGATTGTGCTTTTTTCACAAATGCGCTTTTGTTAAATCATCCCCCGTTTGGCAAAGTCGGCTGTCTTTGTTAGGAAGAAAGTCTTCACAGTTCGCAACGAGCCAGGCGGCCCAAACTGCTGCATATACCCTGACTCTGTTTGCAAGAGAAGTGACACATTTTCCCTAGTTAAAAGAAATTCATGTTAGCAGGCAATATTAACAAAATATACAGGTTTAAAAATATATACTTGTGTATTGATTTTAAGAAAGGCATTGATGTTTATGGTTGGAGCAATGTGTACCTAAGCGATTATATACAACGCAGGACAGGCTAGATAAACTAGTAATATCATCAACCATGTGTAGTTAACTAGTGATTATGATTGATTGTTTTTTTTATAAGATAAGTTTAATGCTAGCTAGCAACTTACCTTGACTTCTTACTGCATTCGCGTAACCTCGTGGAGTGCAATGTAAAGCAGGTGGTTAGAGCGTTGGACGAGTTAACCGTAAGGTTGCAAGATTGAATCCCTGAGCTGACAAATACATTTTGTGCCAGGATGTAAAACGGCTGTTTTGTAGATTTGTGAAGATATCAAAATACTTAAACTTACATGCAAAATACCTGCTGTTAACTTTAAAATGATTGGAATGAATTATCCAAAGAGAGTGTAAAGAAGATTTTTTTAAGTGTTAAGCGTGTTAAGAAGAAGATCTGTCATTCTGCCCCTGAACAAGGCAGTTATTGAAAATAAGAATGTGTTCTTAACTGACTTGCCTAGTTAAATAAAGGTCTAAAAAAAAAAAATACATTTTTTTTTAATTGGCCAAATCGGCATCCAAAAATACCGATTTCCGATTGTTATGAAAACTTGAAATCGGCCTTAATTAATCGGCCATTCCGATTAATCGGTCGACCTCTACATAAAATATTATAAAATACCATCAATGATGTGAAAAATACCATATATTATATTTTAGCCATATCACCCAGTCCTAAATCACACAACTAATATTAAAACAGAAAAATAACATTGGACAAGGGGTCACTTACTAGATGTTTGGGGAGATGTAATGGATCTTGGAGCAATTCTTATCTGCCACAATCATGCCCTCTGTGGCCCTGGTGTCAGCACCAAGAACTAGCCCATCCTACAGGGAAAAATAAATAAAAACGAGTTCAATCAAGTAGTATAAATATCTATTTTTTAAAGAGTGATTGTAGCCATATTGCATGCATTTCTTGCTCAATGTTTGATAGCTCTCGAGTCAAAATGTGGAGTTTTATACATTAAATCAAACTTAACCACATACAGGATAAAGGAAGGAATGGTGGAATTATAGAGCGCTCAGTCTGAATTTAGGTTACTTCAGGAAAACACAGCAGCATGTATTATCATCAGTACATTTGTAGAGTGTCATCTTCACTATGGTAGAGGTGAAATAAATATGTAAACAAAGTTATCCTTACCTTAAAAACAACCCCACAGATTGTGGTGCCTGTTTTCCGGGCAGCGGGTATGTTGCATCCTAATTTGGTAACTTCAGCTTCCAAGACTGCATTCCTAAAACAACAGAAACATGGTCAGAAATTGTGCATGCTAGACAGTCATCGACACATGACTTCAGAACTACATGGGGCCTTGATGACTATGCATCTTGTCAAATTTAATACGAATGTGTTCAAATGGTAGGCCAATTCAAAATCAAATGTAGTTAATCCATAATATTCAACACCTATTGCACACAACAATCTTTGATAACGATCTGGCCAGGTAAATTGATAGGTATCAAACTAAAATCTGCTGTATCATCGGCGGGCAGCGATGCGGGTTGAGTGCAAGCCAAGCCAATGGGAAATGAGATGGATGTCAAACTTGACACCAAAAATGTGACAAGTCAATATGTATTTGAATTTAGAAATTCAACACGGTTGTGATTAAACAACTTGTAGTTAGCCAGCAAGTCGGTTAACCTCGCCAACTAACTACGGTATGCATCGTTTTCCGCTAGCCGGCTAATACTGGCTGGCTACTATTGGCTCTATAGCTAGGCTAGCTAATACTCAAACTGTAGCTAACTTTTACTCAGTTTTACTTCTGGGAGTTTGAAAAGTGAGTATTCATCACCACGTGTAAATTGTCGCTGCCTACGAAATAATTTTGTAAAATCCCCCCCATTCTTTCATTCATCACATAACTCAAGAAAAACAGCGTTGAGAAATGTCTGAGTCATTCGAGGAGGCCGTGAAAAGAACGGAGCGGCCCGACATCAAATAACTCAACACAGAGAATACATTTTTAAATAATTTCTAAATCTAAAAGTCACTAAACACGTGGACATGCGCCGCTCTTTTTGAAATCTCACTGAATCCTTACCTCTTGCAATTTTCGAAACTGAAACCTCCGAGCTGCGGCTGGCACACTGACAGAGTCGCCATTTTTCCTGTACTGAATTCCAGCTTCCGGGAAGCGTGGCTCACTAAAAGCGGTAACTTCTCCTTGGGTTACACAGATTGTCCTCCGGAATAACAGAAGGAAATTAATTTACGAAACATTATATGTCCTTGTGGCAAGTGGTTAAAATGTCTTCCTTACATATCTCCTCTTATTTTTAATATGGGTGTTGAAAAATATACATTTCTTTAAAAACATGTGAAGAGTTAGGCTGAGGGACAACGAAAAGCTATCAGAAACAGGTAGACCTATCAAATAGGCTGAATTACTGTCAAGTTGTCTGCCCATTCAGCAGTGCATAGCGCTCGATGAGCTTCCTTACCCATAAATAAGGAGCAGTGTGCATCTACATGTTACCACTGGAGGTCAGTAGGTCCAAAGAATTTAACATAGCCCCATTCCAACAGAAAACAACAACCTAGTAGTGGATTGCTTGAGTGACCGCCACCCACACAGCCCACAGTCTCCCACCAGAGGGTCTATGCTGCCCCTTTTTCTCATCAAATCTAGGGTCAATGTTGTGTGTCACGAAAGCACACAATTGGGTATGCTCTTTGAACCAATCACTGCTGTCTTTATTGGTTATAAACAGGACCAGTTACAAGAGTTCCGAGCTATGGCATAAAATGCACCAATCATGGGTCGAGAGAACACAGAGCCTTGGTTATAAACCAAGACCATTTTAAAGACTAGATCCACAAAAGTTAAACACACTCACATTGAAACACACACATTGAGATGTGCATGCACGCACGCACGCATACAAACACACACACACAGCTATTCAAACACTAGGACTCAGAATGCTTTAAGACATAAGGGCAAGATCTATGACTGCACTATAAATTCAGCCCAAAAAAACAATTTGAACTCAGCCACTTCACAAGGACCCTCCACAGAGCTCCTTTGCTGTCCTTTGCTCCAAAAGCTGTGGCCTTTATACGTGACCCCAAATATGGATAGAGCACATTAAAGAGTGAAGAGAGAATGTTGATGAGGAGGTGAGAAACAGAAATATATAGCAGCTTTGAGGATGAAAAAAGCACTTTTATGAAAACATTTATTATAAGAAGCTGTGACATAAACACCTCTCATCCCTGGTACAGAGGCCTCTATCACAATGTGCCTAGAATAGATCTGTATTAAATCTGCCATTACCACAGATAATGTATGGAGCCCTGAATGGATGCGCTCAAGGCCACTGGGGTTTCAAAGCATGTAACGTTTTGAAGCAAACAATGGTTCACACTGCCCAAACCTTTCATCTATTGATCCTAGTCTGAAACACTTTCTTGAAGTGAGGAAGTGCTCTTTCCTCATCATTAGGACAGCTCATTTTGCCCACTCAGTACTGTAATAGCGAGATTTGGAGACTACAAGTGTTTTGGCTAGGATTGGAATTATGATCAAACTTTAGCCTGCAGGTATAATGCATTAGCTCATGATTATTCCGACTAAATAACATACCGTTTCTGTTGAAATGTCCTACATAGAGACACATAACATATTATAAACCTTATAATAGTGCTAATTATCTTGTAAATCCAGGAGGGGGCAATATGCGATAGCAGTCCAAAGTAGGTAGCATAATATTTTAATGTGTGAAGATACATGGCTTACCCTACACTGATTTTTTTTATGTATCATAATCAAGGACACTTTGATTTCAAATAATATGGGTATGGGAACTCTGTGTGAGAGAAAGATACCTATTTTGAATATCAATCAATCAGATGTATTTTGTAAAGCCCTTTTTACATCAGCAGTTGTCACAAAGGGCTTTACAGATACCCAGCCTAAAGCCCCAAAGAGCAAGCAATGCAGAGGCAGAAGCACAAATCATCTAAGATCATATTCAGAAACACTGTGCAAAAGTGATTGGCAACTCAAACTACATTTTATATACTTGACTTACTTAAACACTTTTGCTGTTTGGGGAGCATAGGTCATCCACAATTAAACATACCCTAAATAAATTAAATGGTACAGGGACAGTTACTAGGCAAACAATGGGCTGTCTGTCATGGTCTTGAGAATGTCTTCTCTATGAATGTGAGCACAGATTCCAGCCCATAGAAATATAATCTATAGAAAGGGCTTGGAACCTCTAAGATTCTATTTCTATGTTCCAGCCTACCAGAGGTTATGGTTACAGTAGATGTAGTGTTGTACTATAAGATACTATACAGTGCAATGTTGTACTGTTAGATACTATACAGCACAATGTTGTACTGTTAGATAATATACAGTACAATGTTGTACTATAAGATACTAAACAGTACAATGTTGTACTATGATACTATACAGTACAATACAGTACAATGTTGTACTATAAGATACTATACAACACAATGTTGTACTACTTTAAGATACAAACTTGACCAAGAAACTGAAGTTGAAATTAGGATTATATTTTAGGAACAAATCTTGCTTTTCAATGTTAGTCAGAAAGGATCTTGTTCAAAGCACTTTTTTTTATCAGTGCTGGATTATGGTGATAATGTCTATATGCAGACCTCAGCAAGGACCTTAAAAACTCTGGACACAGTGTATCATGGTGCTTTATTATTTATTACACATGCTAGACCACTCACCCATCACTGTGATCTGTATACTATTGTGCAATGGACCTCTCTCTCCACCAGGAGGCTAAAGCACTGGTACATTTTTGTGTACGAAGCATTTATAGGACAACTCCCTTTGTATCTCTGTTCTTTACTGACCAGATTAGTCACTCAATATAGTCTTCGTTCACAGTCGCTACTGTCCTTGTCTGTTCCTAAGGCTAGAACTGAGATGGGGAAACAATATTTTTCCCATAATGCCCCTTCATCCTGGAACATGCTTCAAAAGATATTAAAGTTAGGGGAGTTAGTGTCCTTGCCTGTTATTAAGACTCTGATCACAACACTGTTTGTGATAGCTGCAGTTGTTTCTAATCTTCAATTGTGTCTGTAACTTGTGACACTTTGTCTTTTGTGTGTATTTAGTATTTTTCTGTAATATGTTATGTACACTCTGCTATTTCCCTGTTTTGCCTTCTTGCCAGGTCGCCCTCGCAAAAGAGGTTTTTAACCTCAATGGGTCTTACCTGGTTAAATAAAGGTTCAATCAAATAAATAAATAAATAAATAAGATACTATACAGTACAATGTTGTACTATAAAATACTATAGAGTACAATGTTGCAGGATTGAGGAGTAACGGATTACATGTAAGGGATTACAAAAAACGGTAACTGTAATCCATTACCTTACCAGCAAAAATAGTGTAATCAGATTACAGATACTTTTGAAAAACTAGATGATTACTTCGAGGATGACTTTTAAATTCAGAAAGAAGGTTATGAAAAAATCATCTTTGACTATTTGACACTTTCCTCAACGACATTCAAAACAGCATTGAAAAAAGGTGCAAATATATGTTTGTTCCACCTGAGCGGGTCTGACTACAAGTCAGAGACCACTACGATGACACACCAAATGGGTTTGATGGATTGCGGGAAAATAGCAGGAATAGGCTTTTGTAGACTACAGTCCAAGCTATGTCTTCCAATAGGGCAACTGCTGTCGGTATCCAAAGAACATCCAACTTGAATAAACGCTTGGAGGTAAGGATGACAACAGTGGTGTAGTCTACGGCGATACGGATATCACTTATTATTGTTATCTACATAGAGCATTGATGTGAAACACACTGTTGCTCTCTCATTTAGCTATTTGCGCCTTACGGATTGTGGTTGTTGTGGATGGCTGTTCACAAATCTACAGTGCCTTGCAAAAGCATTCACCCTCTTTGCCGTTTTTCCTATTTTGTTGCATTACGACCTGTAATTTAAATAGATTTTTATTTGGATTTCATGTAATGGACATACACAAAATAGTCCAAATTGGTGAAGTGAAATGAAAAAAATGAGAAGAAATTCAAAACAGAAAAGTGGTGCGTGCATATGTATTCACCCCCTTTGATATTAAGCCCCTTTATAAGATCTGGTGCAACCAATTACCTTCAGAAGTCACATAATTAGTCAAATAAAGTCCACCTGTGTGTCACATGATCTGTCACATGATCTTAGTATATGCACTGCTCAAAAAACTAAAGGGAACACTTAAACAACACAATGTAACTCCAAGTCAATCACACTTCTGTGAAATCAAACTGTCCACTTACGAAGCAACACTGATTGACAATAAATGTCACATGCTGTTGTGCAAATGGAATAGACAACAGGTGGAAATTATAGGCAATTAGCAAGACACCCCCAATAAAGGAGTGGTTCTGCAGGTGGGGACCACAGACCACTTCTCAGTTCCTATGCTTCCTGGCTGATGTTTTGGTCACTTTTGAATGCTGGTGGTGCTTTCACTCTAGTAGTAGCTTGAGACGGAGTCTACAACCCACACAAGTGGCTCAGGTAGTGCAGCTCATCCAGGATGGCACATCAATGCGAGCTGTGGCAAGAAGGTTTGCTGTGTCTGTCAGCGTAGTGTCCAGGGCATGGAGGCGCTACCAGGAGACAGGCCAGTACATCAGGAGACGTGGAGGAGGCCGTAGGAGGGCAACAACCCAGCAGCAGGACCGCTACCTCCGCCTTTGTGCAAGGAGGAGCAGGAGGAGCACTGCCAGAGCCCTGCAAAATGACCTCCTGCAGGCCACAAATGTGCATGTGTCTGCTCAAATGGTCAGAAACAGACTCCATGAGGGTGGTATGAGGGTGGGGGTTGTGCTTACATCCCAACACCGTGCAGGACGTTTGGCATTTGCCAGAGAACACCAAGATTGGCAAATTCGCCACTGGCGCCCTGTGCTCTTCACAGATGAAGCAGGTTCACACTGAGCACATGTGACAGACGTGACAGAGTCTGGAGACGCCGTGGAGAACGTTCTGCTGCCTGCAACATCCTCCAGCATGACCGGTTTGGCGGTGGGTCAGTCATGGTGTGGGGTGGCATTTCTTTGGGGGGCCGCACAGCTCGCCAGAGGTAGCCTGACTGCCATTAGGTACCGAGATGAGATCCTCAGAACCCTTGTGAGACCATATGCTGGTGCGGTTGGCCCTGGGTTCCTCCTAATGCAAGACAATGCTAGACCTCATGTGGCTGGAGTGTGTCAGCAGTTCCTGCAAGAGGAAGGCATTGATGCTATGGACTGGCCCGCCCGTTCCCCAGACCTGAATCCAATTGAGCACATCTGGGACATCATGTCTTGCTCCATCCACCAACGCCACGTTGCTCCACAGACTGTCCAGGAGTTGGCGGATGCTTTAGTCCAGGTCTGGGAGGAGATCCCTCAGGAGACCATCCGCCACCTCATCAGGAGCATGCCCAGGCGTTGTAGGGATGTCATACAGGCACGTGGAGGCCACACACACTACTGAGCCTCATTTTGACTTGTTTTAAGGACATTACATCAAAGTTGAATCAGCCTGTAGTGTGGTTTTCCACTTTAATTTTGAGTGTGACTCCAAATCCAGAACTCCATGGGTTGATAAATTGGATTTCCATTGATTATTTTTGTGTGATTTTGTTGTCAGCACATTCAACTATGTAAAGAAAAAAGTATTTAATAAGATTATTTCTTTCATTCAGATCTAGGATGTGTTATTTTAGTGTTCCCTTTATTTTTTTGAGCAGTATATATACACCGGTTCTAAAAGGCCCCAGAGTCTGCAACACCACTAAGCAAGGGGCACCACCAAGCAAGCAGCACTATGAAGACCAAGGAGCTCTCCAAACAGGTCAGGGACAAAGTTATGGAGAAGTACAGATCAGGGATGGGTTATAAAAAAATATCCTGGGTTTGAGCCCATGCTCTGTCGCAGCCGGCCACGACCGGGAGGCCCATGGGGCCCATGGCCCATGGTTAGGGAGGGTTTGGCCGGCAGGGATATCCTTGTCTCATCACGCACTAGCGACTCCTGTGGCGGGCCGGGAACAGTGCACGCTGACCAGGTTGCTAGGTGTACGGTGTTTCCTCCGACACATTGGTGCAGCTGGCTTCCGGGTTGGATGTGCATTGTGTCAAGAAGCAGTGCGGCTTGGTTGGGTTGTGTTTCGGAGGACGCATGGCTCTTAACCTTCGCCTCTCCCGAGTCCGTACGGGAGTTGCAGCGATGAGACAAGACAGTAACTACAACCAATTGGATACAACGAAATTGGGGAGGAAAAAGGGGGTAAAAAATTCAAATAAAATATCCAAAACTTTGAACATTCCACGGAGCACCATTAAATCCATTATTAAAAAATTGAAAGAATATGGCACCATAACAAACCTGCCAACAAACCACCAAAACTCACGGACCAGGCAAGGAGGGCATTAATCAGTGAGGCAACAAAGAGACGAAAGGTAACCCTGAAGGAGCTGCAAAGCACCACAGCGGAGATTTGAGTATCTGTACACAGGACCACTTTAAGCCGTACACTCCACAGAGCTGGGCTTTACGGAAGAGTGTCCAGAAAAAAATTAGCAAACATGTTTGGTGTTCGCCAAAAGGCATGCTGGAGACTCCCCAAAAATATGGAAGAAGGTACTCTGGTCAGATGAGACTAAAATTGAGCTTTTTGGCCATCAAGGAAAACGCTATGTCTGGCGCAAACTGAACACCTCTCATCACGCCGAGAACACCATCCCCACAGTGAATCATTGTAGTGGCAGCATCATGCTGTGGGAATGTTTTTCATCGGCAGGGACTGGGAAACTGGTTGGAATTTAAGGAATGATGGATGATGCTAAATACAGGGAAATTCTTGAGGGAAACCTGTTTCAGTCTTCTAGAGATTTGAGACTGGGACGGAGGTTCACCTTCCAGCAGGACAATGAACCTAAGCATACTGCTAAAGTAACACTTGAGTGGTTTAAGGGGAAATATTTAAATGTCTTGGAATGGCCTAGTCAAAGCCCAGACCTCAATCCAATTGAGAATATCTGGTATGACTTAAAGATTGCTGTACACCAGCGGAACCCATCCAACTTGAAGGAGCTGGAGCAGTTTTGCCTTGAAGAATGGGCAAAAGTCCTAGTGGCTAGATGTGCCAAGCTTATAGAGACATACCCCAAGAGACTTGGAGCTGTAATTGCTGCAAAAGGTGGCTCTACAAAGTATTGACTTTTGGGGGGGTGAATAGTTACGCACGCTCAAGTTCAGTTTTTTGTCTTATTTCTTGTTTGTTTCACAATAAAACATATTTAGCATCTTCAAAGTGGTAGGCATGTTGTGTAAATCAAATGATACGAACACCCCAAAAAGCCATTTTAATTCCAGGTTGTAAGGCAACAAAATAGGAAAAATGCCAAGGGGGTGAATAGTTTCGCAAGCCACTGTAAATGTGTATTTGACCGGAATAATGATTGAATTCAAGAAGTTTAAGCTACAATCATTGTTTTTGAAATCAGTGAACAGCCAGTGAAAAATGTTCTCTTGCAACAGCTGCACAGTGCAGATCCCAGCCAATGGAATAAATGTGGAGCTTTTATTGCTCAATCTAATTCATGCTGATATTTTTTTATCCATAGGCCTAATGGACACGTTTGGTAGACTTAAAGGGGCAATCTGTAGTTGCTCCATCCATTTTTGGACTTATAAATTATATATATATATATATATATATATATAGAATGCCAAGAATGTGCAAAGCTGTCATCAAGGCAAAGGGTGGCTACTTTGAAGAATCTCAAATATAAAACATATTTTGAAATGTTTAACACTTTTTTGGTTACTACATGATTCCATATGTGTTATTTCATAGTTTTGATGTGTTCACTATTATTCTACAATGTAGAAAATAGTAAAAATAAAGTAAAACCCTTGAATGAGTAGGTGTGTCCAAACTTTTGACTGGTACTGTATATCTATTGATTCTTGAAGAATATAACTTATAAATGCCTTAGTTCAGCTGCCTTGATGACAGCTTTGCACATTCTTGGCATTCTCTCTCTCTCTCATATATATATATATATATATATATATATATATATATATATATTTTATAAGTCCAAAAATGGATGTAGCAACTACAGATTGTCCCTTTAAGTCTATCAAACGTGTCCATTAGGCCTACGGATAAAAAAATATGAGAACCCAAAATATAAGCTTGTTTTTCTCCAATATTTTTAAACATTGTAAACGCAAACACTGTATAGCCTCATAACATGGTTAAAAGAATACGTTTGATATCATGGATGGTCAGTCCGGTTTGTTATTGTTTCATCTGTGGATTGTCAAGATATCAAAGTGTCATCAACAAAAAGGTAAACAATAGACCTATAGCAAATGCAGCATATGGCATTCATTTTTCACACGTAAATAGCACTTTTCAGTAGTGCTCAATGCATACTATTCCATGAGCGCAGCATTTATTTTTCAACTGGAATCAATGAGCCCAATCAGTCCTCCATGACAACAAAATCATAAACGACAGAGTAGGGCTAGCTAATAAGTCCTTTGTTTTGGGGTTATGCTCAGGTAAAACAATTTGACTAATCTATACATCCATATTTCCAAGTCCGATTCTTGAAGATCAAGGGCTATAACATTTATTAGAATGACTGGAATTCTGATTGACTTTTTGGTTTTTAATGTAAACGTAATTTAATCGTATTATTATATGTAGTAGAAAGCGATGGGTTAGAAGAAGCCTACAGATCCAACCCATAAACATTGTGTCATAATTGTTGCCGTGTTGAATTGACCAAAACGCAGCAGGAATGTGGATACTCATCTTTTAAATATTTTTAGAGCAAAGTATACACAGAAAACAATAACCACGAACGACTCCAGACAGGCTACTTACAAAATCATAGCAGTGTTAACACAACCACCCACAAACCCAAGTGACAAACATACTCCTAAATATATGACTCCCGATCAGGGACAACGATAACCAGCTGTCCCTGATCGGGAGCCACACAGACCAACATAGAAACACAACACCCAGAACAAACATACACAGACATCTTCTGCCACATCCTGACCAAAATACTACACAACTACACCTTCTGTTGGTCAGGACGTGACACATTGATTTATCCTGCAATAGATGTGGTTCAATTGGTAACATACATTATTGTCTTCTTCTAATGCCTCTTAAGGGGAAAGTAATCTAAAAGTAACTGAATGTAATCAGATTACGTTACTGAGTTTGGGTAATCCAAAAGTTACATTACTGATTACAATTTTGGACAGATAACTGTAACGGATTACATTTAGAATGTAAGCTACCCAACCCTGACTATAAGAAACTATACAGTACAATGTTGTACTATAAGATACTATACAGTACAATGTTTTACTGTTAGATACTATACAGTACAATGTTGTACTGTTAGATAATAAGAGCACCTCCTCCCAGCTGCCTACTGCACTGAGGCTAGGAAACACTGTCACCACCAATAAATCCACGATAATTAAGAATTTCAATAAGCATTTTTCTACGGCTGGCCATGCTTTCCACCTGGCTACACCTACCCCGGTCAACAGCCATGCACCCCCCACAGCAACTTGCCCAAACCTCCCCCATTTCTCCTTTACCAAAATCCAGATAGCTGATGTTCTGAAAGAGTTGCAACATCTGGACCCCTACAAATCAGCTGGGCTAGACAATCTGGACCCTCTCTTTCTAAAATTATCCGCCGAAATTGTTGCAACCCCTATTACTAGCCTGTTCAACCTCTCTTTCGTATCGTCAGAGATCCCCAAAGATTGGAAAGCTGCCGCGGTCATCCCCCTCTTCAAAGGGGGAGACACTCTAGACCCAAACTGTTACAGACCTATATCCATCCTACCCTGCCTTTCTAAGGTCTTCGAAAGCCAAGTTAACAAACAGATCACCAACCATTTCGAATCCCACCGTACCTTCTCCGCTATGCAATCTGGTTTCCAAGCTGGTCATGGGTGCACCTCAGCCACGCTCAAGGTCCTAAACGGTATCATAACCGCCATCGATAAAAAACAATACTGTGCAGCCGTATTCATCGACCTGGCCAAGGCTTTCGACTCTGTCAATCACCACATTCTAATCGGCAGACTCAACAGCCTTGGTTTCTCAAATGATTGCCTCAACTGGTTCACCAACTACTTGTGTCAAATCGGAGGGCCTGTTGTCCGGACCTTTGGCAGTCTCTATGGGGGTGCCACAGGGTTCTGTGGCCGACTCTTCTCTGGCCGACACTTTTCTCTGTATACATCAATGATACATCTTCAACCGATCGCTGCCCTCACCTGCCCACCTGTCCAGCATCACTACTCTGGACGGTTCTTAGAATATGTGGACAATTACAAATACCTAGGTGTCTGGCTAGACTGTAAACTCTCCTTACTCACATTAAGCATCTCAAATCCAAAATTAAATCTAGAATCGGCTTCCTATTTCGCAACAAAGCATCCTTCACTCATGCTGCCAAACATAACCTCGTAAAACTGACTATCCTACCAATCCTTGACTTCGGCGATGTTATTTACAAAATAGCCTCCAACACTCTACTCAGCAAATTGGATGCAGTCTATCACAGTGCCATCTGTTTTGTCACCAAAGCCCCATATACTACCCACCACTGCGACCTGTATGCTCTCGTTGGCTGGCCCTCGTTTCATATTCGTCTCCAAATTCACTGGCTCCTGGTCATCTATAAGTCTTTGCTAGGTAAAGCCCTGCCTTATCTCAGCTCACTGGTCACCATAGCAGAACCCACCTGTAGCACGCACTCCAGCAGGTATATTTCACTGGTCACCCCCAAAGCCAATTCCTCATTTGGCCCCCTTTCCTTCCAGTTCTCTGCTGCCAATGACTGGAACAATTTGCAAAAATCGCTGAAGCTGGAGACGCATATCTCCCTCACTAACTTTAAACATCAGCTGTCAGAGCAGCTCACAGATCACTGCACCTGTACATAGCCCATCTGTAAATAGCCCATCCAACTACCTCATCCCCATATTGTTATTTATTTATTTATTTTGCACCCCAGTATCTCTAGTTGCACATTCATCTTCTGCACATCTATCACTCCAGTGTTTAATTGCTAAATTGTAATTACTTCGACACCACGGCCTATTTATTGCCTTACCTCCCTAATCTTACCTCATTTGCACACACTATATATATATTTTTTCCTATTGTGTTATTGACTGTACGTTTGTTTATTCCATGTGTAATTGTGTTGTTGTTTTTGGTTGCACTGCTTTGCTTTATCTTGGCCAGGTTGCAGTTGTAAATGAGAACTTGTTCTCAACTGGCCTACCTGGTAAAATAAAAAATAAAAAATGATAATATACTGTACAATGTTGTACTGTTAGATACTATACAATGTTGTACTGTTAGATACTATACAGTACAATGTTGTACTATAAGATAATACTTTAAACCTCTCAGCCCCTGATATCAGTATGAATCACAATCAGGGGGCAAGAGAAGACACAGATGAAGCTCGACATTCACGTGAGTGGGTGCGTGTGTATTTGTGTGCTTGCGCGTGTGCGCAATGTATTTGTGCATGTTTTGATGTATGTAGATAAGTGTGTGTTTGGTTTTGAATGAATAAGTGAGTATGTCTACACTGTTTATTGACTATGCTCCATATACAGTATAGAGGAAATGTTTGTGTCTCTTTTCATGTTGATTGGCAACTCTTCCCCAGATCACAGAGGACATGGAGGGTTGTCATGGTGATAGAATACAAAGATGTTCATTCATCTACTGCATACAGTGAAGTACCACAAGCCTTTGTCGGTAGACCCATCACTCTATCTCCCTCTCAAACACCTGCATATTCACATGTACACACACACACACACACACACACACACACACACACACACACACACACACACACACACACACACACACACACACACACACACACACACACACACACACACACACACACACACACACACACACACACACTTCCAGGAAAGATGACCATTAACAAAGTATCCGTATTGCTGATTGTTATAATGTACTCTTGTTGGTGTTTTGGCCCAGTTTGGGAAGTACCAGGCAGTCTGGCCAGTGTTGTTAGGTACAGCGCAGACTGTCTCTCTCCCCTGCCCTTTCCTGTCTTCACAGCCCAGGTGCTGGACAGATAAGGCCTTTCCAGAAGCCCTAAAACACACACACATATCCCCTCACTCCCTCCCACACACACACACACACACACACACACACACACACACACACACACACACACACACACACACACACACATGCACGGACACACATGCACGCACATACATACACGCACACACACATACATACACACACACACACCAGCAAAACCAACATAGCAGCACAAACATACAGTATACATGCTTGTGCGTTGCGAACGCAACATCCTTCAGTTATTAGAGAAACGGTAATAACAGAAACTAACTGTGCTGATAGAAGCTGTAGAAGAATCTCTCCTATCAAAAACATAGAAATTGATTACACACATGTGAGGGAGGACATGTGCGAGAATGTGTGTCTGTGTGCGTGTGCATGCATGCGTGTGAGTGTCTGCCTGCGCGAGCGTCTGCCTGCGCGAGCGTCTGTCTGTGCGAGCGTCCATAGCTGCGAGAAGTAGGTGTGCTGATAAATCTGAATCTTTTTTTTAATTAATAAACAATATAGCCCCTCCCGCCGACAAAAAAACATGTCAGAGACTGGAAAGATCAACTGTCAATTCAATCATGAGAACACTTCGCAAAGAAAACCTGTAAGTCTGCAGGATATGCACTATGCTTTACCATTACATTTACAGTAAATTACATAATTTATTGTAATGCACGTAAATTCACAAAACATGTTCCAGTATTATTACAGTATGATGTGTTGACAGTATACTCTGTTCTACCCTCAGAATTGACAGAAGACCCCATGGTGGTGGCTGTGTGCTGACCGTCCAGCAGTAGTGGGCCGTGGTGAAATGGTGAGGGCCAGGAATGACATACGTCTGTCTGAAATAAAGCAGGCCATTGACGAGAACGATGACACCTTTGCCAATGTGGCATCCATCAGCCTACCAACATTCGCACGCCTTTTGAAGAGGCACCAGCTATCTATGAAACACATTGACCTGGTGCCTTTTGAGGTAAACAACGACTGGGTGAAACAACTGCGGGCTGAGTATGTTCAGGTACAGCACTATATACTGTATTATGGTTACAATTTGAGGCACATGCTACTTCACAATATCATATTGGAACTATACTGTAAAAATAACTAACCCAAATATATGTTTGGAGGGTGATGATGTGAACCATCACAAGTATTTCTTTGTTAATGAAACAGGCTTCAACCTGGCCAAAACTTGACGCCGTGGGCAGCACCTCATTGGCCATACAAGTGCCTGGACAAACGTGCTCAGCTATCTCTGAAGATGGTGTGGTAGGACGTAGGTCATTATTTGTATCCTACAACGCTGCACACCTCAATGTGTTTCTCAATGAAATTGAGCAGGCCTGTCAAAGTGAAGGGGTCACCTATGTCATCATTGTGTGGGACAATGTCAGGTTCCACCATGCAGAGGTGGTTCAGGCATGGTTTCGGGCCCATCCCTGATTCGTGAACCTATACCTGCCCCCATACTCTCCTTTCCTCAACCCTATTGAGGAATCTTTTCAGCATGGAGGTAGAAGGTGTAAGATTGCCATCCCCATGAGCGTGCCACCCTCCTTCTGACCCTCGATGAGGCATGTGACGACATCAATACAGACCAATGTCAAGCTTGGATTCACTGTGCCGAAAGCTGTTTCCTGTGGCACATGAACAATGAGGACATTCACTGTAATGTGGATGAGAATTTATGGCCAAATGCTCAAGACAGGCTTGATGCAAATTAATGCGTACTAAATGTAATGTTTAATTTTAATTCATTTAATTTGCTTCATTTAATTTCTTACATTTGATTGCAGACAGGACACCTATATTGCAATTATATCTGAAAAATAAAATCATTGATCACACCTTTGATTACACAATGGATAGATATCATGGACATTTTGTTGGGTAATGTAAGCGTATTGCCTCATGTGAAAACTGTAATTTACTGTAATCTGCTGTAATATACTGTTTCAGCACTGTAGCATATTACTTTCAACACTTCTCAGGGCCATTTGAAACACGTACTGTATCTAGCATTATTTGCTTTTGGATTACCTGGTTGTTAAGACTACTAAATTGAAAATATGTTTTGTTTTGGTGATTCAACCTATGTTCTATATTTTATATTTTGAACCAATGGTTGTGTTATGAGAGATGTTTACAATCCAAATGAATACACAATGATAGGTTTTGAATGAAAGACTGGCTGTGTTGCAAGTGTGACCAGTTTGGAGTTTCGCACTTAAAGTTGAGAAAATGTACCACATACTTGTGAAAATAGTACCAAACGTAATAATAATTTGCCAGATGTAACAGGACAGAAAATAGTTAGTAAAAAAACACAGTTAAGAACTTATTTCACCCACAACCATTTTAATGGAAAATCTGATTTGCTCTTTGTGGCCTTGTACGTGGAAAAACTCCAGGTGCATATAGTGTTCAACAATTTACAAACTAACAAAGACAACCATTCCCCTTGCACTTCACCTTAAGGCTGCACGGCACAGCATAGTATTTATATAGATACTTGATGGATAATTACAGACAAAATGCACAAGGTTAGGAAAGAAAGACAGCAAGGCCAAGAGTTCTTTCAACTGGGTGGTAGGGGTCTGTGTGTACAAGAGAAAAGGGGTGTGTGTGTGTGTGTGTGTGTGTGTGTGTGTGTGTGTGTGTGTGTGTGTGTGGTGTGTGTGTGTGTGTGGGCTAGGGGAGTCTATATATTAAAATGTTTTACTTCTCAATTTCTCTTTTACTTCAATGTGTGTGCGTGAGTGCATGCCCACGTTAATGAATGTGGGTGATAAATGCATTGTGAAGTCACTGCCATTGTTTGCCCCATTGTTACCAATAGAATGTCAATTGAATATAAAAATGACACCACGTCTAAACAGGGACCACACAGCAGAGTCAGTGTTTTGACGTTTACTGTGATCCCAGTGGCACATCCTGTTGCTCAGCCTGGTCTCATAGACTAGACGTAACATAGTAAACGTAAACCTGGGACACTCAAATTAGTATTACGTTTGGTATGATTACATAAGACAGATGGTTACTTAAGGCAAAAATGAAAGTAGGGTTGTTGGTCGGGGAGGATAGGTGGTCATATAAAGCGAACATCTAGCAACCCAAAGCTTGCGAGTTCGAATGTCATCACGGACAACTTTAGCATTTCAGCTAATTAGCAACTTACTACTTTTGAGCTACTTTGCAACTACTTCGCATGTTAGCTAATCCTTCCCCTAACCCTAACTTTAACCATTTAGCTAACTCTTCCCCTAAACCTAACCTAACCTTAACCCTTTAACCTAACTCCTAAACTTAACCCTAACCTTAACCCCTAGCCTAGCTAACGTTAGCCAGCTAGAGCTAGAATTCGTAACATATCATACGTTTGCAAATTCATAACATGTGTTGTAATTTGTAACATATCATACGAAATGGGTGATGGACATCAACAAACGTAACATATCATACTGAATAATGTTTCTCGAATTTACATTCAGAATAATGCTCTGAGACCAGGATGTGTTGCTCTGAGACCAGGATGTGTTGCTCTGAGACCAGGATGTGTTGCTCTGAGACCAGGATGTGTTGCTATGTTCTCTCCATACTGAGGGAGGAAAGGTAACATCTCCCTTTTCCAAGGGGAAAGGGAGTTTTCCCCTCTCTCTGCTGTGAGAGTCTGGACAGATGGACAGGGTGTGTTTGTGTTTGTGTGTGTGTGTGTGTGTGTGTGTGTGTGTGTGTGTGTGTGTGTGTGTGTGTGTGTGTGTGTGTGTGTGTGTGTGTGTTTAGTGTATACAGTCACCTCCAAAAATATTGGTACCTTTGATAAAGATGAGCAAAAAATACTATAAAATAAATAATACAAATACCTCGACATATTGTATCCTCCAAAAATGTGAAAATTATATTCTTTTATACTAATACAATTGCTCAGAGAAAGTGATTTTGTTTAACAAGTAATACAAAAAATTCTCAAAAAGATAGTTGTCAAAATTATTGGCACCCGTTTTCAATACTTTGTGCACCCTCCCTTACAATGATAATGGCACTGAGATGTTTTCTATAATGTTTTATGAGACTGGAGAACACGTTGGGATGGATCTATAATGTTTTATGAGACTGGAGAACACATTGGGATGGATCTATAATGTTTATGAGACTGGAGAACACGTTGGGATGGATCTATAATGTTTATGAGACTGGAGAACACATTGGGATGGATCTATAATGTTTTATGAGACTGGAGAACACATTGGGATGGATCTATAATGTTTTATGAGACTGGAGAACACGTTGGGATGGATCTATAATGTTTTATGAGACTGGAGAACACGTTGGGATGGATCTATAATGTTTTATGAGACTGGAGAACACGTTGGGATGGATCTATAATGTTTTATGAGACTGGAGAACACGTTGGGATGGATCTATAATGTTTTATGAGACTGGAGAACACGTTGGGATGGATCTATAATGTTTTATGAGACTGGAGAACACGTTGGGATGGATCTATAATGTTTTATGAGATTGGAGAACACGTTGGGATGGATCTATAATGTTTTATGAGACTGGAGAACACGTTGGGATGGATCTATAATGTTTTATGAGACTGGAGAACACGTTGGGATGGATCTATAATGTTTTATGAGACTGGAGAACACGTTGGGATGGATCTATAATGTTTTATGAGACTGGAGAACACGTTGGGATGGATCTATAATGTTTTATGAGACTGGAGAACACGTTGGGATGGATCTATAATGTTTTATGAGACTGGAGAACACGTTGGGATGGATCTATAATGTTTTATGAGACTGGAGAACACGTTGGGATGGATCTATAATGTTTTATGAGACTGGAGAACACGTTGGGATGGATCTATAATGTTTTATGAGACTGGAGAACACGTTGGGATGGATCTATAATGTTTTATGAGACTGGAGAACACATTGGGATGGATCTATAATGTTTTATGAGACTGGAGAACACATTGGGATGGATCTATAATGTTTTATGAGACTGGAGAACACTTTGGGATGGATCTATAATGTTTTATGAGGCCATGAGAACATCTAGGCCATGTGCTGTTATAATCTCCACCCGGCACAGCCAGAAGAGGACTGGCCACCCCTCATAGCCTGGTTCCTCTCTAGGTTTCTTCCTAGGTTTTGGCCTTTCTAGGGAGTTTTTCCTAGCGACCGTGCTTCTACACCTGCATTGCTTGCTGTTTGGGGTTTTAGGCTGAGTTTCTGTACAGCACTTTGTAATATCAGCTGATGTAAGAAGGGCTATATAAATACATTTGATTTGATTTGATTTGAGACTGGAGAACACGTTGGGATGGATCTATAATGTTTTATGAGACTGGAGAACACGTTGGGATGGATCTATAATGTTTTATGAGACTGGAGAACACGTTGGGATGGATCTATAATGTTTTATGAGACTGGAGAACACGTTGGGATGGATCTATAATGTTTTATGACACTGGAGAACACGTTGGGATGGATCTATAATGTTTTATGAGACTGGAGAACACGTTGGGATGGATCTATAATGTTTTATGAGACTGGAGAACACATTGGGATGGATCTATAATGTTTTATGAGACTGGAGAACACGTTGGGATGGATCTATAATGTTTTATGAGACTGGAGAACACGTTGGGATGGATCTATAATGTTTTATGACACTGGAGAACACGTTGGGATGGATCTATAATGTTTTATGAGACTGGAGAACACATTGGGATGGATCTATAATGTTTTATGAGACTGGAGAACACGTTGGGATGGATCTATAATGTTTTATGAGACTGGAGAACACGTTGGGATGGATCTATAATGTTTTATGAGACTGGAGAACACGTTGGGATGGATCTATAATGTTTTATGAGACTGGAGAACACATTGGGATGGATCTATAATGTTTTATGAGACTGGAGAACACGTTGGGATGGATCTATAATGTTTTATGAGACTGGAGAACACGTTGGGATGGATCTATAATGTTTTATGAGACTGGAGAACACGTTGGGATGGATCTATAATGTTTTATGAGACTGGAGAACACGTTGGGATGGATCTATAATGTTTTATGACACTGGAGAACACGTTGGGATGGATCTATAATGTTTTATGAGACTGGAGAACACGTTGGGATGGATCTATAATGTTTTATGAGACTGGAGAACACGTTGGGATGGATCTATAATGTTTTATGAGACTGGAGAACACGTTGGGATGGATCTATAATGTTTTATGAGACTGGAGAACACGTTGGGATGGATCTATAATGTTTTATGAGACTGGAGAACACGTTGTGATGGATCTTAGATCATTTATCCTTACAGAATCTTTCCAGATCCTTGATATCCTTTGGTCTGCGCTTATGGACGGGTCCCATTTCTTTGTAGATTTTGATGTGTGCTTGGGGTGGTCTTGCTGGAAGATCCACTTATGGCAAAGTTTCAGCCCCCTGGCCAAGGCAACCAGGTTTTTGGCTAAAATGTCCTGGTACTGGGTAAAATTCATGATGCCGTTGACTTTAACGGGGCCCTAGGACCAGGGGAAGTGAAACAGCCGAATAACATCAAATGTCCACCATCATATTTTACAGTATGTATGAGGTTATTTTCTGCAATGCCTCCATCTTTTTATGTCAAAACAATCGCTGCTGTGCATGGCCAAAGACCTCTATTTCAGTCTCATATCCCCATAGCACATGGTTCCAATCCAAGTGCCGATGCCATTTAGCAAGCTCCATGCGTTTACATGTGTTGGTTGCTTTCAATAAAGTATATTTTCTGGCAACCCCGCCAAAGGTCCTATTAGCATAGAGGTGGCATCTAATTATAGATTATGAGACTTGGTGAACCCAAGATGCAACCAAGTTTTTGAATTTTCCAACTGTGTCCCTTTGACTTTTCCATTGCCTCCCATCTGCGTGGGGACAACATACACATGCGTCCTCTACCAGGCAAGTTTACCACTGTTCCACTGGTTTTAAACTTGGTATATTTAGGTTTTTAGCTATTGTTTGTACCTATTGCTTGATTTATGAAGGTCAATAACCATATGGCTCTTTTTGTTTGTGAGTACTTTGCCTTTCCCCATGGGAATGGATGACAAATGGATTTTACATGTGTGTCACCTAATTGTTATACCCCAGTGGCACAGGAAACCATGGAAGGCCACAATACAGTTTCATAAAATTAGATGAACTTATATAAGTCAAATGTTAATACAGATAACATTTTGTTTGATTTTATTTCTAAGAATCTTTAACTAATTATTGGCACCCCTAAAAAGATTACTTGTTAAACAAAATATCTTTCTCTGAGCAACTGAACTGGTATAAAATGATATAACAATAAATAAATACAAATATCATATAATAAAGCTCAGTATTTGTATTATTTATCTTTATCAAGGGTGCAAATAATTTTGTAGGTGACTGTATGTGTCTGTCCGTCTTTTTTGTCTGTATGACCTGTACTTGTCTGGGCCCAAAATAACAAAATAAGCAATCGTTTTTCCTGAATAGCATTCGTGAAATGTGTCTCCAGTGATGACATAACGTCAACACACAATATATATATTTTTTTGTAGCATTGTACCAAGAAAACTTGTTGATTGTAGAACATTCTCTATCCATTCTATGAATAGAAAAGAGAGGTGTGTACAGAATGGGAATACGGGGGAGTCTTGTCTACCTCCCTCCCTCCCTCCCTCCCTCCCACCTCCTCTACCAACCCTCCCCAATTGGATCTGGGAGGACAGGTCACAGCTGGGCTGCTCTCAGTCTACCGGTGGCCCCCTGGCCTCCTATCCCCGCGATTATGCATAAATCAGGTGCTATACACAGACTTCCTGTGCACCCCCCCCCCGTCTATGCACCCACCCATCCTCTCTCCTTTCTCCTTTCTCGTCGTTTAATTAGCCAACATGCCCTGCCCCTTGGATGACCCCAGACAGGTTGCTTGTTAATTCAGATTTACTGCAGATTCAGAGGAGGAATAAAAAAAAAACGGGGGGGGGGGGGGGGGTGAAAAGTGGCTTGGATGAAGGTATCTCGGGGAGGACTTGAGGATGGTACTGTAGAATCACCTCAGGGATGTGGTCAGTGGTTCTGGGGTCTTTGTGGTAAATGGAGACAGAGCTTGGAAGTGGTCGAGACAAGCCAGTCTGTCCACACACAAAAGCAGAGAGGCAGGTAGCCTAGCAGTTAGAACTTTCATCCCTCCAACCGAAAGGTCACTGCTTCGAATAGCCAAAGTGAGAAATCTGTCGATGTGTCCTTGACAAGGCACCTAATTTGCTCCAGGAGTGCCATACTACTATGGCCGGCCCTGTAAAACAACACATTTCACTGCACCTGATGCTTTTATTTACGTGACAATAAAACATTGTCATCATCAACGGCTGTTGGTGTCTTTCAAAAAGGCTTGATTGGGATACCCTTTGTGATGAGTGTTGGAGAGAGACACTCATAGAGGAGTTCCACAGATAAAACAGATTGGATCATAAGGCCACATTAACTAAAAGAGAAAATATGGAGGGAAACTGTTAAGACACCTATTCAATGCGTCAAACAACATCAATGATCAACTTGCCCAGGCTTAAACTCCACCAAGCGTGGGTCAAATCTATCAGTAATAAACATACTGTCCCTCTTCACTTCCTGTTAGAGAACCTCAAGCAGAGAGCAGAGAGAGTGTTTTCTATCGTCATGGTAATGGTTCTGGGCTTCGTAGCCTCTCAGGGTTATCCTGCATCATCTCTTTCAGGTCTCAAAATATCATGAGTGTGGGGACTACAAGGGCAGACATTAGAACCGGACCATGGGAGGGTACAGTTCCCCAACGACAACGGTGAGTCAGCCTGTCTCTGCATGGTCACAGTGTCCTTGTCGACACCCACATCAAAGGACCATGGGTAATCCACAACATTTTTCTTCGTGATATCCAATTGGTAGTTACAGTCTTGTCCCATCGCTGCAACTCCTGTACGGACTCAGGAGAGGCAAAAGTCGAGACCCATGCGTCCTCCGAAAACATGACCCTGCCAAGCCGCACTGCTTCTTGACACACTGCTCACTTAACCCGGAAGCCAGCCGCACCGCTTCTTGACACACTGCTCACTTAACCCGGAAGCCAGCCGCACCAACGTGTCGGAGGAAACACCGTACAACTGGTGACCAAAGTCAGCGTGCATGCACCCGGCCCGCCACAAGTAGTCGCTAGAGCGCGATGGGACAAGAACATCCCGGCCCGCCAAAGGCTCCCCTAACCCAGATGACGCTGGGCCAATTGTGCGCTGCCTCATGGATCTCCCGATCGCAACACAGTCTGGGATCGAACCAGGGTCTGTAGTGACGCCTCAAGCACTGTGATGCAGTGCCTTAGACCACTGCGCCACTCGGGAGGCCCCTCCATTGTGAGTTTTGAGTGTATTGGTAGGACAGAACATTGATCCTACAGCTACAGTCATCTTGAGCACACATTTCAAGTAGCTTCAAGTAGAATACCTGGATCACACACTTGTTCAAATTAGCCGTTTTCAGTCAAAACCCTTGTCCGAATTCTTGGGATTGGTATACCTTCATGTTTTGTTTCCACCCCACTTCCTACAAAAAAACTATTGACAGTAAACATTACTGTATTTGAACAAACTCTGAATGTGAGAGCATTTTTTATTCTAGACAACCAATCTTTGAAAAGTTGAC
The DNA here is from genome assembly GCF_965601325.2 of Salmo salar. Taxonomy (NCBI): domain Eukaryota; kingdom Metazoa; phylum Chordata; class Actinopteri; order Salmoniformes; family Salmonidae; genus Salmo; species Salmo salar. The sequence goes on from NC_138291.1 coordinate 171,608,554, forward strand.
ATTTAGATAGCGTCAGAGTGTTTCAAAAGAGCCCCAGACACATTTGTACTTTTTCATTTTATTCAAACCCTGTTTCAGTTTAGCAGTAAGTTACAATGATTAAAGCATTGCCACAGCAATGCATTGTAAGGTGGTAGGGTTTGTGATGTGGACTAATTGGAGACTCAAGCCAACATCAGCGCCGTTGTAGTTACCTGCGCCATGTTGTGCCTGGGGATGGGACCCATGCCAACCTGGTGCCAGCTGGAGGGCGAGGTCGTTTAAAAAGAAAGGCGAGGGGCGCTGGATAAACTACATCCCCCTGAATCAAAACATGTCTAAAGAATTACACTGATTTACGTAATGAACGGGGAGTGGGTGAAGGGGAGGATTTAAGTGTCGTCGGAGGGATCGCGGCCTAGGATGGAAAAGGGTTATCATGTTCGGGCTTAATCCAGGAAGTGTGTCAAGGCAATCTTTTCTCATAACCCTCTTCTCATTCTCCCTGATCCTCTCTCTTTTCTCTCCTTCCATTACTGTACCCACATACAGCATTGAGTTACTCAATTGAACAGTTTCCAAATGGTCTTATCCAAAATGTCCTTATCTCTTGACTAGCGTGCTTGTCCAATTTGATCTATTCAGTGTTTAGGGATAGATTTACTAAGCATATGCACTAAAACAAAGTTTACACCTGTTTGGGAATAAAGTCTGTTTCCTAATGAATACGACCCTGCTGGTTTCAGAAATTAGGGCTAAACAAAGATTAATCAAAACCAAAGAGATCCCACCCTCACCTCTCCCGACCCCAATACTAATGTAGACCTCTCACCTTTTACAGTTTTAAAGGGGAAGTTAAGGGGAGACCCCCAATTTGGGAGGGTGGGGTGAAGGGGCATGCCATTTTGTGACTATGTGGGTGACAAATTGTAATCAGGAATCAGGTGGTGTATAAAAAAAGTAATCTTCCCACCCTGTCTAGATGGTTCCAGTAAAGCCTTTGACAACTGGAAACCCATCACTGCCTTGCACATTCGAGAAAGAGGCAGAGCCCAAAGATTATGAATATACTGTGTGTCCAGAGGCAGAGAAGAAACTCATGTGCCAGGGTTTTTGGCTAACCCCGGCACATTTACATGGATGTTGCATTATTGTAATATTGATGTTGATTAATGTGCATTGTCCCCTATAAATAAATAAAACAAACAAACTTCTTCTCAGTTTGTGGACAGGGATCCGAACTCATTATTGGTCAAGTAAGGATCCAATGTCAATCACCGGCCATGTTGAAGCAATCCAACCACTGGCCACAGAACCAAGGGCGGACGTTACACTATGGAGAGGGGGGACATGCCTGCCTCACCTCTGTGGATTGCAGTGTAACTGTCCTTGTTCATAGATTTCTTACAGTGTAAGTAGACAAGTATTACATGTAATTTGGCTGAACTATCCCATTAATTCCTGTGATATTGTATTCAGAAAGTCTTTAATTGTATGGAGATGGTCTGGAGGTAATTCAATATTTATAAGAGGTTGGTTAAATGTATAGACCATTGGTATGAAGCCTTGGAGAGGTCTGCATTTCAATATGTACTTGAGAAGGCATTCACTGCTCTACCGAATGATTATTTTCAGTTTTAAAGCAGTGACGGCCTGGCCATTAGAGCGTTAGGGGGTGGCTCCCCACTTAAAAAAAAAATATATATATATATATACACTGCTCAAAAAAATAAAGGGAACACTAAAATAACACATCCTAGATCTGAATGAATGAAATAATCTTATTAAATACTTGTTTCTTTACATAGTTGAATGTGCTGACAACAAAATCACACAAAAATAATCAATGGAAATCCAATTTATCAACCCATGGAGGTCTGGATTTGGAGTCACACTCAAAATTAAAGCGGAAAACCACACTACAGGCTGATCCAACTTTGATGTAATGTCCTTAAAACAAGTCAAAATGAGGCTCAGTAGTGTGTGTGGCCTCCACGTGCCTGTATGACCTCCCTACAACGCCTGGGCATGCTCCTGATGAGGTGGCGGATGGTCTCCTGAGGGATCTCCTCCCAGACCTGGACTAAAGCATCCGCCAACTCCTGGACAGTCTGTGGTGCAACGTGGCGTTGGTGAATGGAGCGAGACATGATGTCCCAGATGTGCTCAATTGGATTCAGGTCTGGGGAACGGGCGGGCCAGTCCATAGCATCAATGCCTTCCTCTTGCAGGAACTGCTGACACACTCCAGCCACATGAGGTCTAGCATTGTCTTGCATTAGGAGGAACCCAGGGCCAACCACACCAGCATATGGTCTCACAAGGGGTCTGAGGATCTCATCTCGGTACCTAATGGCAGTCAGGCTACCTCTGGCGAGCACATGGAGGGCTGTGCGGCCCCCCAAAGAAATGCCACCCCACACCATGACTGACCCACCCCCAAACCGGTCATGCTGGAGGATGTTGCAGGCAGCAGAACATTCTCCAAGGCGTCTCCAGACTCTGTCACATCTGTCACATGTGCTCAGTGTGAACCTGCTTTCATCTGTGAAGAGCACAGGGCGCCAGTGGCGAATTTGCCAATCTTGGTGTTCTCTGGCAAATGCCAAACGTCCTGCACGGTGTTGGGCTGTAAGCACAACCCCCACCTGTGGATGTCGGGCCCTCATACCACCCTCATGGAGTCTGTTTCTGACCGTTTGAGCAGACACATGCACAGTTGTGGCCTGCTGGAGGTCATTTTGCAGGGGTCTGGCAGTGCCCCTCCTGCTCCTCCTTGCACAAAGGCGGAGGTAGCGGTCCTGCTGCTGGGTTGTTGCCCTCCTACGGCCTCCTCCACGTCTCCTGATGTACTGGCCTGTCTCCTGGTAGCGCCTCCATGCTCTGGACACTACACTGACAGACACAGCAAACCTTCTTGCCACAGCTCGCATTGATGTGACATCCTGGATGAGCTGCACTACCTGAGCCACTTGTGTGTGTTGTAGACTCCGTCTCATGCTACCACTAGAGTGAAAGCACCGCCAGCATTCAAAAGTGACCAAAACATCAGCCAGGAAGCATAGGAACTGAGAAGTGGTCTGTGGTCACCACCTGCCGAACCACTCCTTTATTGGGGGTGTCTTGCTAATTTCCTATAATTTCCACCTGTTGTCTATTCCATTTGCACAACAGCATGTGAAATTTATTGTCAATCAGTGTTGCTTCCTAAGTGGACAGTTTGATTTCACAGAAGTGTGATTGACTTGGAGTTACATTGTGTTGTTTAAGTGTTCCCTTTATTTTTTGGAGCAGTATATATATTTGAGCAGTATATATATATATATATATATACAAACACAGTGCCAGTCAAAAGTTTGGACACACCTACTCATTCAAGAGTTTTTCTTTAGTTTTACTATTTTCTACATTGTAGAATAATAGTGAAGACATCAAACTATGAAATAACACATATAGAATCATGTAGTAATCAAAAAAGTGTTAAACAAATCAAAATATATTTGGGATTCGTCAAAGTGGCCAACCTTTGCCTTGATGACAGCTTTGCACACTGTTGGCATTCTCTCAACCAGCTTCATGACGTAGTCACCTGGAATGCATTTCAATTAACAGGTATGCCTGGTTAAAAGTTCATTGTGGAATTTATTTCCTTCTTAATGCGTTTCAGCCAATCAGTTGCCTTGTGACAAGGTAGGGGTGGTATACAGAAGATAGCCCTATTTGGTTAAAGACCAATCCATATTATGACAAGAACAGCTCAAATAAGCAAAGAGAAACGACAATCCATCATTACTTTCAAGAACTTTGAAAGTTTCTTCAAGTGCAGTCACTAAAACCATCAAGCACTATGATGAAACTGGCTCTCATGAGGACCGCCACAGGAAAGGAAAACCCAAAGTTACCTCTGCTGCAGAGGATAAGTTCATTAGAGTTACCAGCCACTGAAATTGCAGCCCAAATAAATGCTTCACAGAGTTCAAGTAACAGACACATCTCAACATCAACTGTTCAGTGGAGACTGCATGAATCAGGCCTTCATGGTCGATTTTCTGCAAAGAAACCACTACTAAAGGACACCAATAATAAGAAGAGATGTGCTTAGACCAAAAAACACGAGCAATGGACATTAGACCGGTGGAAATCTGTCCTTTGGTCTGATGAGTCCAAATTTGAGATTTTGGGTTCCAACTGCCGTGTCTTTGTGAGATGCAGAGTAGGTGAACTAATGATCTCTGCATGTGTGGTTCTTACCGTGAAGCATGGAGGAAGACGTGTGATGGTGTGCTTTGTTGGTGACACTGTCAGGGATTTATTTAGAATTCAAGGCACACTTAACCAGCATGGCTACCACAGCATTCTGCAGCGATACTCCATCCCATCTGGTTTGGGCTTAGTAGGACTATCATTTGTTTTCAACAGGACAATGACCCAACACACCTCCAGGCTGTGTAAAGGCTATTTGACCAAGAAGGAGAGTGATGGAGTGCTGCATCAGATGACCTGGCCTCCACAATCACCTGACCTCAACTCAATTGAGATAGTTTGTGATGAGTTGGACCGCAGAGTGAAGGAAAAACAAACAACAAGTACTGAGCATATGTGGGAACTCCTTCAAGACTGTTAGAAAAGCATGCCAGGTGAAGCTGTTTTAATATAATGCCTTGACCACTATTATTCTACAACGTACAAAATAGTAAAAATAAAGAAAATCTCTAGAATGAGTAGGAGTGTCCACACTTTTGACTGGTACTGTATATGTTTTAAATGCTTCTAAAAGTATGGTAAATGTGTACATTTTCCTGTTAAAAACAAGCTGTTCAGTTACTTACTACTCTGCCCCTCAGTGACTGCCAGCAGCAGCAGCTCCATGCAAAAGCATGGGAAATGTAATTGTTTCCTCTCATGTTGTTCATCAGGTTCTTCTGTAGGTGACTGGGCGACATGTTGTGGGGGCTAAAACTGAATAAAACCAAGTGTATCACAAAGCCAGTTACAGTAATTCTGAGAAACATTGAGAAATAGTTTGGTCAATTTTTTGTAAAATCAACCAGTTATCTACCTTTGAAAAGCAGCTGAGCTGGTAGCTTGCTAGATAGTTAGCTCCCTCGCAAATTTCAAGTATTTCTAAAGTAATATCTGACTAACTTGGAAATATGAAGTTGTTTCAACAAGAAAGTTAACTGGCTAGCGCATCATGCTTTGTGACATTATGTTAGCTAGCTATCCCCAGTTGCTTGTTACGTTCTCCCTGGTGCACTTGTTCATTCGTAACGTGAGCTGGCTACTCATTTTAAATAGTATTTGAAAAAAATTATATTTCTCCTTTATTTAGTTAGGCAAGTCAGTTAAGAATAAATTCTTCTTTACAATGACAGCCTACCCTGGCAAAATTGTGTGCCGCCCTATGGGACTCGCAATCACGGCCGGATGTAATTCTGAACCTGAACCAGGGACTGTAGTGACATCTCTTGCAGTGCCTTAGACCGCTGCGCCACTCGGGAGCCCTAACTATTTGTATTTGTATTTATTATGGATCCCCATTATCTGCTGCCAAAGCAGCAGCTACTCTTCCTGGGGTCCAGCAAAATTAAGGCAGTTTATACAATTTTAAAACATTACAATACATATCAGTATAATCATATAAATATAATCTAATCTGTTCAAAACAGTGAAAGCATACGCAGGCGAGCCTCCCGGGGTTGCGCATTCACTGTTGACATTGACTGGTGTTTTAATGAAGCTGCCAGTTGAGGACCTGTGAGGCATCTGTTTCTCAAACTAGACACTCTAATGTACTTGTCTTCTTGCTCAGGTGTGCACCGGGCCCTCCCACTCCTCTTTCTATTCTGGTTAGAGCCAGTTTGCGCTTTTCTGTGAAGGGAGTAGTACACAGCGTTGTACAAAATCTTCAGTTTCTTGGCATTTTCTCGCATGGAATAGCCTTCATTTCTCAGAACAAGAATAGACTGACGAGTTTCAGAAGAAAGGTCTTTGTTCCTGGCCATTTTGAGCCTGTAATCAAACCCAAATGCTGATGCTCCAGATACTCAACTAGTCTACAGAAGGCCAGTTTTATTGCTTCTTTAATCAGGACAACAGTTTTCAGCTGTGCTAGCATAATTGCAAAAGGGTTTTCTAATGATCAATTAGCCTTTTAAAATGATAAACTTGGATTAGCTAACACAACGTGCCATTGGAACACAGGAGTGATGGTTGCTGATAATGGGCCTCTGTTCACCTATGTAGATATTCCATTCAATTTCAGCTGTTTCCAGCTACATTAGTCATTTACAACATTAACAATGTCTACACTGTATTTCTGATCAATTTGATGTTATTTTAATGGACAAAAAATTTGCTTTTCTTTCAAAAACAAGGACATTTCTAAGTGACCCTAAACTTTCGAATGGTAGTGTATATCTAATGAGTTTTTAATGACCTTCATATTGTCCAACTGTTAGCAAGCAATTCTGAATCTTAAAGCTATATATAATGATAACAGACATTGAAAAAGATTCCAAAATAGTTTTAAAAACTCAACAAAAACCTTCCACAAATTGGAAAAGTCAACAATAAAAAGCCAATACTAAGCGGTAATGAAATCCACAAGGATGTCCATTCACTGCTCACAGCCTTTAGAAAAGTGCAGAAGTTTAGAAAATCAAAAGTTTATCTGAGCTTTTTTCAACACAGGAGTAGGGGGTGCACACGCCTCCCCTTTCATGTCAAACTGCCAATTAATGACTTTGAAGTGGGTCCTTTCAGGCGGCCATGTTGTTTGGCCATGTTGTTGTGTGGACCGGGAGGGGGCCGCAGTGAAAAGGCCCCATTCTCTCTGACGGAGGTAATGCTGTTTTCAGAGCCCCGGAACATCAGCCACTTAAACACCTGCTCCCAGCACAGCGGCCCCCCTACTCCTTTTCCTCTCCTCCCTCCCCCTCCCTCGTTCTCTCCCTCGTTCTCTCTCTCCCTCCAGTTCACACAGACACAATTACAGAGTGATAAAGGACACTCTCTTCTTAATTGCCTACTGACTCACTCTCTCTTTCCCTCTCTCTCTCGCTCACTCTTTCAGGTACAATATTTGAAGGTTCTCTCAAAGAGAAATATGTTTCTCTTTTTTTTCTTCTCACCCAGGTTCTTCTACCTTTTAATTTTGTGTCTTTCAAAAAGGGCCCCATCTGTGCCGATTCTTGTCAATGCACTTGTGTCGTGTGTTTGTGTGGAGGGAGGTATGCAATATGTCGTATTTTACCTTATTTTCACACACACATATGCGCACACAACACATATGTACGGGACAACACACTACTAGACATGAGTCTGGGCTCACCTTCTGTTTGGGAAGCCAATGTTCCCAGAGGTCCACAGTGTTTTGGGGAAGATTTATTTCCTGTCAGACACCTGACAATTTATTGTTAAAACGAGAGGCCACCTGGATCTTTAATTTTAAGACCCTTGATCCCTTCGGTCTCAACGTAGACTTTGATCTGAAGCCATTCTTGTGACTATTGTGTTTTTGCTATGTATTGTAAATCATTTTTGTAAGCCTATGTAGCCAAATTGTATCTATGATCTTATGTAGTCCATTCATGCTTTTTTTATATGTTCTATTTATATCTGTAAATCGACCAATGAAATCAAGCCACAGCCGGCCATAAGTACAGACACCTGTGTGTGTCCTTTCAAATGATATAAACCAGTGACCTGCAGCGTTAGTCATTATACCCTCATGAAGACAGCTTGTCTGTCCAAACAATGGCTATTGAATTATTGCATCTGAGCTCCAAGAGTGTGAGGCTCTCCTTTTCTTTCCAAGACAATGTTACAACACCTTTCAGAAAAACAAAAAGAGGACAAAGTAGCAGATAGCCGTGAAATTAGGCATCAAGCTTCCAACTTTTCAATCCAGAGTACTTTTCAGACAACCCCTATGCAGTACACATAATACCAGTACTTTTTTAGAGGGGAATGTTTGCTATAAACAAGAGAACCAATTCAAAAAGTAGACAATTTTACAAACTCTTCTACGAGTGTTGTGATTCTGCGTGGGTACTCAAATATATTACATGACCTTATCTACGATGGCTTTGGGCAACTCACCACAGATTTTTTTTTAAATGTGCATTTCACTGTGTCTACATTGTGACCAGATCTCCTGGTCCCTCCATGTACGCAATTTTTTTTGACACAAGTCAATGGTGCCACCTGTCAATGATTTTAGAGGGCGGTATAATGATGATTTAAATGGTTTCACATTGCCCAGATTCATCTACAAAAGATATCTAAACACAATGGGTCCCAGACTACCTCTGGAAGTGGTCAGGAAAAATCTGATCACAATCAGATCACAATGCGTCTTTTAATCTGGGCACAAATTAATGTGGACAAGAACAGGACAAAGGACGCAAGTTAGAACCAAAGCTGAATTTAGTATATTTTTACGTTCTGGAACGTCCAATTGAATGGAAACGGTGCTGTACTGATCGACCAGTTGAAAAACGGGGAGGGATTAGGTTGTGGGCTGGGGAACGCTGTCAGCATGGCCAATGTCCTTTAAATACGTCACTCACTGCTTCAAGCCACATCTCACCCACCAAATGACAGCAAACATACCTCACAGTATTTTCAGAAACGTACAAGAAGGTTTTGGGGAAACGCGTCTTCAGTACAAACCGTTCCACAACGTAGCAAACGTTCAAGAAAACTAAACGCACCTCACGTATAAATGAGGCTAAAGAAACCAATACACAATCCACTTAATTCAAATCAGTTGACAGTCTTGCATCCAGTTTTAAATAATTAGCTTTTATTGATTTGAAACAATTACAATTAAGCACAGTCAGAAGGATTAACCAAAATAAACACATCATGTGATTGAATCAAGATATATAAACAACTATCAGACAAATGCGGTCACATGATTACATATGTCCAGATCACACAGTGCAAGGCAGTAAATGTCTGC
>NC_138291.1:171622500-171842500 GCF_965601325.2 Salmo salar
CTATAGCTTCTCAGAGAATTGCTTATTATTGTTTCAAAGTGTATTGAAACTTTGTAAAGATGCACTTTAAACCAGGTTGGACTTGACATTACTTATTGGTCCACGGATGGTGAATATCGAGTTAATATTTTCAATGCCTTCAGAAAGTATTCACACCTCCGGACTTTTTCCACATTTTGTTGTGTTACAGCCTGAATTTGAAATGGATTGAGATTTTTTTGTCACTGGCCTACACACAATACCCCAGAATGTCAAAGTGGAATTGTGTTTTTATAATAGTTTATTTAGTTAATTAAAAATGAAAAGCTGAAATGTTCTTGGGTCAATAAATATCCAACCCCTTTGTTATGGCTAAATAAGTTCAGGAGTCAAAATGTGCTTAAAGAGTGACATAAGTTGCATGGACTCTGTGTGCAATAATAGTGTTTAACATGATTTATGAATGACTACCTCATCTCTGTACCCCACACATACAGTTATCTGTAAGGTCCCTCAGTAGAACAGTGAATTTCAAACACAGATTCAACCACAAAGAACATGGAGGTTTTTCCAATGACTCGCAAAGGGCACCTATTTGTAGATGGGTCAACATTTTTAAAAAGCAGGCATTGAATATCCGTTTGATAATGAGGAAGGTATTAATTATACTTTGGATGGTGTATCAATACACCCAGTCAATACAAAGATACAGGCGTCCTTAACTCAGTTGCCAGAGAAAAAGGAAAACGCTCAGGGAGTTCACCATGAGGCCAATGTTGACTTTAAAACAGTTACAGAGTTTAATGTCTGTAATATCAGAAAACTGAGGGTGGATCATCAACATTGTAGTTAATCCACAATACTAACCTAAATGACACAATGAAAAGAAGGATGCCTGTACAGAATAAAGAATATTCCAAAAGTCACTAAATTAATACTGCAAAAAAATGTGGCAAAGCAATTCACTTTTTGTCCTGAATATAGTGTTATGTTTGGGGTAAATCCAATACAACACATTACTGAGTACAACTCTCCATATTTTCAAGCATAGTGGTGGCTGCATCATGTTGTGGGTATGCTTGTAATTGTTAAGGTCTGGGGAGGTTTTCAGGATAAAAAATAAACAGAATGGAGCTAAGCACAGGCAGAATCCAAGAAGAAAACCTGGTTTAGTCTACTTTCCACCAGATACTGGTGTCACAGTATCTAACGAAGGTGGCGCCCCTCCTCGGTCGGGCGGCGCTCGGCGGTCGTCGTCGCCGGCCTATTAGCTGCCACCGATCGTTGTTTCTGTGTCTTTTGGTTTTGTCTGTCTGTCTATCTCGCACCTGTTTTGTGTTTGTCATTAGTGGGGGGTTATTTAGTGTGTATTTTCAGTTGGGGTTCTCGTGCGGGATTGTTTATTGTCCACTCAGGACAGTTGTGATTATAAATTGTTATCGTAGATTATTATTGCCGGGCTGCGCCCCGTGCGCTTTTCGTTTCCAGTGCGCTTATTTTGGGAAGGTGTTTTTCCCCTGGCAGACTTCGCCACGCGCCTGGTGCCCTACGGCTATTGCGTGTCAATAATATTATTAAAACACCGTTGCTCCGGCCCTCTGTCTCCTGCTCCTGATTCCACCTCTCCACTGGTCCTAGACAGTCGTGACAACTGGGAGATGAATTCACCTTTCAGCAGGACAATTAACTAATATGCAAAGCAAAATCTACACTGGAGTTGCTTACCAAGAACACAATAAATGTTCCTGAGTGGCTGAGTTACAGTTTTGACTTAAATCTACTTGAAAATCTATGGCAAGACCTGAAAATGGTTGCGTAGCAATTATCAACAACCAATTTGACACAGCTTGAACATTTTTGAAAAGAATAATGGGCAAATATTGCAATCCAGGTGTGGAACGCTCTTAGAGACCTACCCAGAAAGGGGTGTGAATGAGTTATTTCTGTATTTCATTTTTAATAAATAAATATGGAGAATGGTCCATGCTATCCACGTTCCTTGGGACTTCCCAACACTGACGTTACCCCATTGAAGATTACATTTAAAATGGTTAAGGTAAGGGTTAAGGTAAGGATTAGGTTTTAGAGTTGGGATGTCCAAAGGATCCCCGATAGCACTAACCTATAGAGAACCCATGGCTGATCTCCCACTCGCAGGGGTCGAAGAGGACAAGGAACTTAATGGCGATTGGTCCACGGACCTTAATATAAAGTTAACATTTTCAACCATATTTTCAACCCTTAACTAGGAGAGAATTATTTGTTATGGGGATATCCAGCTCCCCATGGTGGTCCCCTGTACATGCAATTGAATCTCCCACTCACCGGGGTTGAAGAGGATGAGGAACTTGAAGCAGGCAATTTCTCTGCGGTCCGCCTGTAGGGTCTGTAGTTTCTCAACTAGCTCCTGTCCTCTCTGCACCAGGCTTGTGAGAGTGGCTCCTGCCTGGGACGCTATGGACGCCAGCTCCACCTAGACCACAACATACACATGCATGAGTTTCAACATAGGAACTTTCCTCAATTTGTTTTATTTCTGGTCTCATTAAAGGTACTCAGTGATATGCGTTTACCATGAGGAGCGGTGTGACTGACTTCCAACTTCTGTGCGTGTGTGCGTGCATGTGTGTGATGATGCTTGGTGATCATTGCACTCACCTCCTGCCCTGTGACCAGTAGCACGCTGCCCTCCTTGCCGTGTTGGACTTGCCTGGAGATGAAGTCCAACACCAGCAGCTCGCTCCAGCAGTTGTGAAGCAGCTTCATCTGATCTCCCACCTGATAGAAGACAGAAGGAAGGAACATCCATTCAAACAGACATATTTGGGGTGTGTTCCAGACACACAGATTCCCATGCTTTTGAATCCCCATGGCTTTGCTACATAACAAGGTAACAGACTTAAAATGGTTTGGTTAAAATGACAACACCCAAGGTAAGTAAAAACATTTGCTAAACTAAAGTGAACTATCCCTTTAACTATCAATGAACTTAATGTGGTTAACCAGAAGTAGTAGTAATGCACCATTACAGATAGGGGCAAACAGTTGTAATGAATGCCCATGGTCAGACTGATAGTGTGAAGTGAAATAGAGAAAATTCAGATTAGTTCCCAGGCTACATAAAAAGGTTAACCAAACAATGGTGGGTGGATTCACAGTAAACATGGGGGCGGGGTCACTTTATAAAATACAATTTATACAGTATAATCCAGAAAACCTTTCTGATATGCCAAAAGATTATTGTAGTCTGCTTTTTGTGGCATAGTCAAGCTATGGATTATGAATGATCCATTATCCACTATCCATTATCCATTTCCTGAGTTGAAGTTGTATTTTGGGTAAATGTCACTAACAACTACAAACCCAGAGAACAGCAACACTGTACAGACAAAATCAATATTCATTGCAATTACAGTTTAACAACCAGCCCATCTCATCACATGACGTGAGTGTGAGCATGCTTGTTTGACAAACGTCAACATTCTTTGAATATCAGTTAAGTCTTCCATTTCATGGAAATTCACAAGCCAGGGACAAAAGCATGTCAACATCACCAAAGATACCTAGATATAGTATATGAACAGAGACCCATCGAGACATGGCCCCATTTAGTCTGGATTTTCTGTTGCCATGGCAAATGGATACTATTTACCACCAAGTCGAGCTCTGTCACCACGAGGTCGGTTTTTCATTTATTTGTTGTAGCACAGCGAGTTCTTTAACACAAATACCAGACCGGATTCAATACACACTTCAGGAATTGCACAACAAACCATTGACACACAGCAATGTGAATGCAACAGAATATGTTGGGGGGGTTTTCATTCGGAATACAGTGTACACCATAAAGACTCTAGTCTGGCATCCGACTGCTATTCCCCCATCTGCACCTATTGAAAATGTCAAGTACCTCAGAATTTTGATGGATTTTCTTTCTTCTCTCTCTATCTCCCAGCTCTCACTCGCCCATGGGTGAGTCCGTGAACTATTTCTAACAGTCAATGGTGAATACCACTCTAGGATTTAATATGACGTGTATACTGCCTATTGTACAACCATTGAGGTGCCGGTTGAGGCAAAAGTATTGTGAGTGTGAAAAAAAAGATTACCTGAATTCATGAAAGTGATTATTTTGTACTATTAACCAACATACTGAACAACATGTTTTATATTTTTGTCTTGATACACAACTAGAGCAGCTGTTCTGAGTGCATATGGTGCAATGCTAATGTCCACCTGGCTCATTCTATTGCTATTGCATGCCATGCTAGCAAGTCATTACACCTGGTAAATGAGGTAGAAGTTCCTTCCGGAAGCCATTCTACTGTGAGGGGATTGACACACACCTGTTCAATACAGATGTAGACACAAAGACCTGGAAACTACCCATCAACACGTGGTGAAGAGAGTCAATAAGCTAATGTATGCCACATCCACCATCGCACACACACACACACACACACACAAACACCCACATACAAACACATACATACACACAGCCCAGCTTAGTACTGGCATGAAAAACACATGGTAACCCATCTCCAGATATTGCCGTTTGTTACCAGCGTAGCACTGTTGAGTAAGTTTGCATGCACACTAATAATCCTATATTAAAATGATTATGGCAGTAGGGTGAGTATGGCATTAGTCATGTAAACACCTTACTCTGATTATCTTAATGGTCATTAAGGTCTTAATCGAAGTAAGCATATATTCTGATTTATTAGGACATGTAAACAGCGGTGTATTTGTTCTAGCACGGGCAGCGCGAGTCTCTCACTTTAGCGCCAGTGAAGTGAGTTTGGAAAATGGAAAGTATGCATCTTAGAAATAGTTTTCACATTTAAACTCTATATGTCTGAACTCAGATTCAAATAGGCTTCATATTTATAATACTATTATAATATGGTTAAATATGAATATAATAATATTTTGATTGATATAACGTTTATTTTGATTGGCATTTTTGGCATTTATCAAAGTCCTATTAGGTAGCCTGATTTCAGATGTGTCCCATTTATCAAAGTCCTATTAGGTAGCCTGATTTCAGATGTGTCCCATTTATCAAAGTCCTATTAGGTAGCCTGATTTCAGATGTGTCCCATTTATCAAAGTCCTATTAGGTAGCCTGATTTCAGATGTGTCCCATTTATCAAAGTCCTATTAGGTAGCCTGATTTCAGATGTGTCCCATTTATCAAAGTCCTATTAGGTAGCCTGATTTCAGATGTGTCCCATTTATCAAAGTCCTATTAGGTAGCCTGATTTCAGATGTGTCCACGTAAACAGGATTATTAGGGAAATTGTTCTTGTTGCAAAGCATGTAAATGTTTAAATCAAATGATTATATTAATCTTATTATCCACAAAAATCATAGTAAAATGGGGCGGCAGTTAGCCTAGTGGTTAGAGTGTTGGACTAGTAACCGGAAGGTTGCAAGATTGAATCCCCGAGCTGACAAGGTAAAAATCTGTCGTTCTGCCCCTGAACAAGGCAGTTAACCCACTGTTCCCTGGTAGGCTGTCATTGAAAATGAGAATTTGTTCCTATTAACTGACTTGCCTAGTTAAAAAAAGGTTAAATAAAAAATGTGCATGTAAACATACCTATTGACTGTAAGGAATATAATGTATTTCGATGCATTTTAGTATGATCATTCAATCATTGGAAATATTTCCTTGTGTGTGTGTGTGTGTGTGTGTGTGTGTGTGTGTGTGTGTGTGTGTGTGTGTGTGTGTGTGTGTGTGTGTGTGTGTGTAAAGCTACCGGAGCTGTTGCCAGATCATTTTATGTTCATTTCTCTACAATAACCTGCCTCCAACGTCGTTTTAGAGAAGGAGTATTTCTGTCTGTAATGAAGCCCTTTTGTGGGGGAAAACTCATTCTGATTGGCTGGGCCTGGCTCCCCAGTGGATGGGCCTATGCCCTCCCAGGCCCACCCATGACTGCAACCCTGCCCAATCATGTGAAATCAATAGATTAGGGCCTAATGAATTTATTTAAATTGACTGATTTCCTTAAAAGAACTGTAACTCAGTAAAATCTTTGAAATTGTTGCATGTTGAATTTATAGTTTTGTTCAGTATATTAAATAGTGATTATGTATTATATAGTATAGTGATTGGATAACAAATACCACAATTAAAATGATTTATTAGACATATGATGACAATCAGATAATACGTATATCACAAGGCTTATTTAGTAGCTTTCTCTCATCTTAGATCAAACAAACTTTCAGAAGTCTAGCTGTAGACTGATAAGAAGAAGACGCCAATTAATGGTCACTTTTAAAAATATTGAAATAGATTTTGTAACGATTTGACTATGCAGAAAGCTGTAAAAATCTCAAATAAAACTTGATCTTTTACAAATACTGTCTATCCCTCCACATGGAAAACCCAAACACATTAACTAAACACTCTGGAGTACACATTCCACTCTTATCTACTGCAAGGAATACCTTCAGTACCGGCAAAAGTAACTGGGGACTTCTTGGCAGATAGTCCTGTTAGTCATAGTCAACTGGTTTTATGTCTTAGTGCTCCTCCTACAGAAAGTGAAAGTTGACTGTGGCTAGTATGCTCTTGTGGTGAAGCTTTTCACATTATATGAAGGTAGTTTGTGCTACACCTCTTATTTTGTGTTATTTACTCTGTATATACTGAATCTACTATAAGATAGAGGACAACAAAGGCAAAGGGTATTATATATAAATGAATCTAAAACAATGTAATGTGTTATAAATTTAATACAGTAATATAATTGCTATTGTCTGCTTCAGCCGTGAAAGGAAAGCCATACCATACCAAAATGTTTAACTGACCTTAAGAACAATAAGCCACACTAAACTGTTAACTATTCAAGTATTAATAAACCCCCAGACCCTGAAAAATAAAACATTTCATCCATCAGCCTTTGTACTGCTCTAAACCTTATCAAACCAAACAATGCTTCCATTGTGGTGAAAATATTGAAAGTAGGGACATGGTATTGCTTTATACAGCACTTTAAGAGAGTCCACTTCCTTTACATCAGCATAAAACTCAAGTGTTTTATTTTAGGAGAGATGAACGCCGACCTCGACCTAACCAGGTTAAATCACTGCAAGTATGCTATTACCATTCATCACTATCACACACACGCTCCCACGCACACACACACACACACACTGGCACTCACTCACCCACCCACACACACACACACAAATAAAATATCCTCCCTAACTCACTCTAAATTAGTTCAGTCAACATCACCGTGAACCTTGGGAGGAGGGATAATAAGCAGATTGAGGCATAATTCAATCATTTGAAATAAAATGCTGCTTTATAAAAGATCTCTTCTCCTGATAACACTGTTCCATTCTGCCTGTCAGGATGGCCAAGAAGGGTTGACTTCATAAAATCTCTTCCAGATAGGAATGGATGAAGGTCAGACTGAAATGAATAGCGTTGGGTGACATACGGAACCACAGTGAAGAGATTGCCCTTTCCTGGCTCCTCTCCTCAATGTGTGAACCGAATGGCAGCGATGCGCGCCCACACAGTCCCTGCTGCAACTAGCATGCACCCAGTGCTCAAGTAGCTACAACGTGTCAGAGCATCTGTTTGTTCACCGCTGATAGTCGGTAGCCCGAGTCACGCCTGACCAGAATGGGTCTTGAGGAGAGCATTACGGGAGGGCAGCGGTTGAAGCTAAGTCAATTAGCCGTTCACCTCATGGTAGCATTACACAGAGCGAAAATCGATGGATTAGCCAGTTAGCTTGAATAAACACTCACAAATAGCGTGCTACAATTCCCTGGTGTGTAAAGAATTCTAAAGTGGGATATGACTTATTAAGGTCAATTATAGCATGCCCATTCTGAGGTTGTGTGGAGTTATTACAGAATATATAGTCAAATTCAGACCTCTCTCAATGTCACTATTCTATGTCACCATAGTGACATGCACTACCATTCAATAGTTTGGGGTCACTTAGAAATGTCCTTGTTTTTGAAAGAAAAGCACATTTTTTTGTCCATTAAAATAACATCAAATTCATCAGAAATACAGTGTAGACATTGTTAATGTTGTAAATGACTATTGTAGCTGGAAACGGCATATTATGCAATATCTGCATAGGCGTACAGAGGCCCATTATCAGCAACCATCACTCCTGTGTTCCAATGGCACGTTGTGTTAGCTAATCCAAGTTTATCATTTTAAAAGGCTAATTGATCATTAGAAAACAATTTTGTAATTATGTTAGCACAGCTAAAAACTGCTGTCCTGATTAAAGAAGCAATAAAACTGGCCTTCTTTAGACTAGTTGAGTATCTGGAGCATCAGCATTTTGTGGGTTTGATTACAAGCTCAAAATGTCCAGAAACAAAGACCTTTCTTCTGAAACTCGTCAGTCTATTCTTGTTCTGAGAAATGAAGGCTATTCCATGCGAAAGATTGCCAAGAAACTGAAGATCTCGTACAACGCTGTGTACTACTCCCTTCACAGAACAGCGCAAACTGGCTCTAATCAGAATAGAAAGAGGAGTGGGAGGCCCCGGTGCACAACTGAGCAAGAGGACAAGTACATTAGAGTGTCTAGTTTGAGAAACAGACGCCTCACAAGTCCTCAACTGGCAGCTTCATTAAATAGTACCTGCAAAACACCAGTCTCAACGTCAACAGTGAAGAGGTGACTCCGGGATGCTGCACTTCTAGGCAGAGTTGCAAAGAAAAAGCCATATCTCAGACTGGCCAATAAAAAGAAAAGATTAAGATGGACAAAAGTACACTGACACTGGACAGAGGAACTCTGCCTAGAAGGCCAGTCTTAAAGTATTTGGTTTTAAATATACTTAAGTTTCAAAAGTGAAATTCCAAATATTGTGCAAACCAAACTTCACCATTTTCTTGTTATTTTAAATTACAGATAGCCAGGGGCGTGCTCCAACACTAAGACATAATTTACATGTGTGTTTAGAGCCCGCCAGAACAGAGGTAGTAGGAATACCCAGGGATGTTCTCTTGGTATGTGTGTGTGAATTGGACCATTTTCCTGTACTTTTGGGTGTCAAGGAAAATGTATGGAGTAAAAAGTTTTTAAAAAATATTTAGGAATGTAGTGAAGTAAATGTTGTAAAAAATATAAATAGTAATGTACATAGTAAGTAGTACTTTAAAGTATTTTTACACCACTGCATATAACTAATATGTCAATGGCACAATGGTTAAAATGGTTAAAAGTCACTATTAAAAGTCACTACAATGGTTAAAAGTCACTATTTTTTACATATTCATGGGAGACCGTGTTGTAGGTGGCTACTGTAATGAAAGGGTAACTTGTTGATGCTGCTTGGTGGAATACCCCCTGGGCTGTGTGTGTGTGGAATACCCCCTGGGCTGTGTGTGTGTGGAATACCCCCTGGGCTGTGTGTGTGTGGAATACCCCCTGGGCTGTGTGTGTGTGGAATACCCCCTGGGCTGTGTGTGTGTTGAAAAAAAAAGCTGTCACTCTGCTCTCTCAATTGTCATGGATACGGATGTGCTTCCTTGATTCCACCTGTCATCGTCTTTTCATCATGGTGGACACCTCTGCAGTAGGAAGTCCCAAATAAACAGCAGAATAATGTGTGAGAGATGTGTGCATGGCTGTCCATGCGTAAAATGGTAAATGTTGACAGTGTATGTGTGTGTATGTGTGTATGTGCAAATGTGGGTGCGCTTGTGTGTATCCCAATGTTATTGCATTGGCGATTTTCGCTCAGTTCAGGAATTGGTTATCATATTCATTGTTGAGTTTTTCCCAATTCATCACTTGAATTTTAATTCACATCCTGATATAGGGAACTCACCCCAATAAACAAAAACTGACACAATAAAATATGCCATATGCCTTTTGAAAATACAACATTATGTATCCTCCATGTTATGATTCTCACAGGCCCCACTCAGGTGATTAATAAATATTAGACTACGGGCTCTACACAATTTGAAACCTTTAAACCAGAAAGGGCTTTTGTCAGCCTTAACTATACAAAAGGTCTTACCTGTAAGGCTGACGAAGACCTTTGTGGTTGAAACATTGCTAATAAAACGTCAGGAGCATCAAAACAGTGGGAAGGTTTTTTTGTCTTATTTTCAAGTCCTTTTGTACAAAAGTGTACAACACTTTTGTACTAATAGATTCTTTTTTCATGAAAAAAGTGTAAGGACGGCATATCATCTACAGTCTAAACCATCTCTGAGAAATGTGGAGGTTTCCAAATGATTAACAACTTTGCTTGGTATGACAACAAATTATTGACTCTTGGTTCCCTACCT
This sequence comes from Salmo salar, assembly GCF_965601325.2. Taxonomy (NCBI): domain Eukaryota; kingdom Metazoa; phylum Chordata; class Actinopteri; order Salmoniformes; family Salmonidae; genus Salmo; species Salmo salar. The sequence goes on from NC_138291.1 coordinate 171,632,783, forward strand.
TGAGCTCCTTGAAGAAGATGCAGCTTCGGGCCCACTCCACGATGGAGAAGAGCGTCTGGTCGGCCATGTGACACATTAGGCTGAAGGGGCTGAGTCTCTCCTGACCCTTGCCCCCCTGGCCACTCTGCTCCTGCTGAAGGTGAGCAGCGATCTTACTCTGTACCTGCAGCTCGTCCGGGTCACATCGCAGAAACTCCAGCACCAGCTGAGGCACCCCGGGGACCTGCGGAGAGCCCGGTCCAGAGTATACCTGCTCCGGGTAGGTGTAGCTGCCCACTACCGAGTCTGGGGAGCTTGTGTAGTGGTCTGGGTACTCGGACTTGATCGCCCTGCTGGGGAAGGAGGCGTACTGGTACTGGGGGGGTAAGGGTGCATGGGGGGGGAGTCCAGGCATAGCCATGCCCAGTGAGGGGGGTCCGTAGAGGCTGCGGTCGTAGTCTGTGGGGGCGATGGGGGTCGTGGTGGTGTGGAGGATGCCCTTGGGGAGCGGATGGAGGCCCGGGAGACTGCCCGTGAAAGTGTAGTCTGTCTGGGTGTCAGGGGAGAGCATCGGAGGGGTGGTCTCCATCTTGAGGCCGGTGGCTCGAATCAACGCTTTCTTCTGCTGCTTGAGGGCTCGGTCGCGCTTGTACATGGGGCCAAACTTATTCCGGCCTCCTCGCATGCGATCGGCACGGACAGCTGATGGAATGAGAGCAAGATCGAACGCCATTACTGTTATTCGATTCATTGCTAGCATTCACTATGCAGAGGTTGAAGTTAGCATGTGAGAGTTCTTGGTGCAGCAATCAAAATGTGAACCAAAAATACACTAATAGAGCAATCTTTTTGTAGATTTAATGTATATATTTGAAGATATGGATTAAATCCATTGTAAAGTACATTTAATTTCCAGGGATAAACTAAAATGTTAGTTATTGTTTTGTTATTATTCTGAATCCCAAAATAACTTTAAATTGCATTTACAGATTGATTTATGATTTAATGACATATGAAGAATAACCTCATCCAAAGCTCTTCTAATTATTCAGTCATATTAGAAAACATACTGTTCATACACGTTTTTATCAAAGGCTACTGAAATAGTTTACCTGGAGCTAGATTTAAAAAATATATAATTCCATAGCTAATATGCCAATGTTGATACAGCAATTAAAACCCAAACATTGGCAAAAATATATATGCAACAACTGACAAACTACACTTATAATATAGCTCATTTTTCTTACGTTTCATTAATTAGAGAGGAATATTTAACGACACCTATTTGATAATAAGCCTACCATCAGACAGACTATAATGCAGCCTATGGAAGCCTCCTGTTGTAAAATAAAATATATCACCAGCACAAAGACATAGACGTGCAATTTCATCAAACAGATATCAAACTTCATCAAATCTGATTTATAGCCCCCCAAAAATATACAAGTAGACGTTTAAATATATTCATTTTAAAATCTGACTGCATGCCATGTTAAACCAAAATATGAACTAAATTAATCAAATAAAAATGATCTTACCTTCTAATCGCATTCCAACATTCAGGCATTTCTGAAACCGACAAAATGGACACCGTTTCCTCTGAGTTTTGTCAATTTTACAATCCTGGTTTTCTGCACATGTATACCTCTTATTGTTTTGAACCGTTCTTTTGAAGAAACCCTGTGAGAGAGAGTTCATATAGACATGCCTATTAACAAAATACACAAGATCATCATCAATGCTGCAATAAAATTAATACAAAAACGAAAATAATATTAATACATTTTAATTAATAAAAATGATAACGAATTTCTTGAGGGATACCATCTTGACGTAAATAAAAAGCCTTTTATAAAAATAAATGATTGCGTCTTTTGCAGCCTACCTTACAGCTTTCACACGTCAGTAGTCCATAGTGGTATCCCGACACCTTATCGCCACAAACAGGACATAGCTCTTCCAAATCGACATCATAAGTGTACTCCATTCCGGTCAACGGAACACCTGGGAATGTACATGCCGGTGAGCAAAAGGTAGTTTACAAATAAATCACTCTATTTAAAAATATATATATAAACTTTTTGACCTGTATCACCAGTATTCTGTCTTACATTTAGGCCTATCAATTGTGTGTATTTCCACTAATAGGCCTAAATATTGGAAATATTGTCATATTTCGTAAAAATTAATGGCATTTCTTTGTTTGTATTTTTGATGTGGGCTACCTATGTGCATAAACAAAATTATCGGCAAACATGTAGCCTATCCAATTTCAGAAGGAAGGGCTAATTAAAACCTGATTACAATCTTTAATAAATCAAAGCGCAGGTATGCATATTCGATAGCAATCTAATATTGTAAGAATTATTTTGTATCCCCAATAATCTGATCCATCAGAAATAGGCTTCGTATTTTGACCCTAGGCCTACGAAACTATGCAACGAAATGACGCACATTTAGCAAAGATACATCATTTATGAACATGCATATTTTCAATTGAGCATCAAAACAAATACTTTACCAGCATTAACATAATAATTTTAAATCACCGCACTAAATTAAAAGTTCATTGTTGAATGATGACATTCGGAAACCTGCAAAAGTAGTCTACGTAAGCAAGCCATACCTGTTGAATCCCCAGCGTTATATTGGTTAGAACGGTAGTATTCGGTGTCCGTTCTCCTCTTGGCTAGAACGGTAGTAGGCTATTCAGTGTCAGTTTGGATATGCATCCACGGAGAAACGACTTCGAAACACGCGCTGTGGCTCTAACTTTATGAAATGAATAGGCCTACCCCGCAGGAATGATGATGGAGGAAGGAGCAGTGAGCAGCTCCCTACAAGAACTGACTTTGCCTGATCGAGACCTACCATGTGCATGCCCACGAACAGACATACCCTCCTGATATTTACAGATTGTGAGGGTGGATCTGATTGGAAGGCATGTCACGCTGGTGAGGTAAGCGACGGGAGACACCTCCTATCTGCTTGGCTAAGGTAGGTCTATAGAGTGACTGACATGTGGAGGGTTGACACGCTATAGATAAGTATTAGTGGCTTAATAAAAATGATCATGATTTTAGAATATACTTTAATCGTGAACTAACCAATATCACAAGAACCGTAGGCTACTTATTGATTTTGCCACTAAAATTACTAAAACTAGCATAACCAAAATAGGCCTACTTATATAACGCTGTTTGGTAATAGGCCTTCTGTCTTTTGTAGCCTCATATTTGCATGCCAAACCAATAAAATATATACCGTCGTATTACTATCAAATAATATAGGCCTACAATATGAATAAATAATCACTTATCACCCGTCTTTGATGAAATAAAATGTAAAATGTAAACAACAACACGGGACCTATAAAGGAAAGACTATAATACTGATGTGCCTGTGCATTACAGACGGCACACGGAACATAACGGGGGCTGCAGCAATGGAGCCAGGTCCCACCGTGCAGTCCTACTTAAACCCATTATTGGAAAAGCGATCCGAAACGGAACCATTATTAAAACGCATTCACCTTGCACATGATTAATAGCTGAAAATACTTACTTAGGAACTTCAGGTGGTATATTTACTGATGTTGTTTAGATGTATTCAATAAGCATGATATATGTGCTGCTCAGACATGAACAAAACAAACAAAGCAACAATTTTTGGTTTAGAGTTGGATTAAAAATGAGCGGGCGCTCAAGTCTCGATAACTACGTTTCTTCTGCTTTTCAGATTCAGCGTGGAAACGTTTTGATTGGACTCCGTGCTCATGTGACATTGACTTTGGATAACGCTTTAGTTTTTTCTTCTTACGGTGACCTCACGGATGAGCTTTCAAATGCTGTTAAAAACTGTTTTCACAACTGCAACTTTCTCTATAGCCTATTATTTGAACTGTGATGTAAAATATGACATGGCTAAATAGCCTAAATCCTATTATATTCAAATGACTTTCTGTCAAGGGCACACACACTAATTAACGAGAAAAGAAGATATCAGATTGACCGCACGCCTTGTGCTTTTCAACTCAACATATAAAAGCGCAATTTTTTTTTTTTACTTTCCATAAATTCATTCCATAATCTTCAGTCTTGAATTACAATTAATGTTAGCCTATACCCCAGAATGTTGAGTGTTACTAGGCCTAATGATATTCTTATTTATTTTTTGTTGCATATATGAGTACATTTAGTACAGGCTTATAAACGGTTGACTGCACATATTATGTCTGACTGGCTTTAATCAATGGTCTAGGTAGAGATACTAGCTCACTCCTTATCATGTATTTATTGTGTCTTTTGTCATAACTTGAGCATGCCCGACTAAGTCCTTGGAAACTGGAACATTTGAGAAATTACATTCCGAAATATTTGCCAGCAATATTATGCATAGCCTCCTCACCTGGAAATTGTAATTTTAGAATATTTCTCATATTAATGGTGACGTTTTTTATTTTTATTATGTTAAATATAGTCCTCGTAAACTGGAAATCAGCGTCGTGGATGAGCTTAATAATGTCCTTGGGTAAAATCGAATCCACATTCAAACATTGTGCATAGCCCACTAGGCCTAAAGGCACCGATCCATTAGTATAGCCTATGTGGCCTATATCTCTTTGCAGAGGAGCACAAAATGATTTCGTGAATAATGAAACATATAATGACGAAATAGATGAGACTTGAACAGTGATTTCTTAGCGCTGTCTAACGTCAATTTGTTACATGGATTTCTCAAGTCACTAACTATAGACATACTGTAATAAATGTATTATAAGTTAAACGATCATTTAAAATAGATAGGCCTAAAACAACAGCCTAAACATCTCAAGCAGCAAAGTGCACCATACAATGCCACATTTTAGTGATGGAACGGTATGCGCACCTCAATCTGTTGCTACACAGATGCATTCATACAATACGAAGAGGCTCCATATGGTAGTATTCCCAGCTCTTTGTACATCACCAACAGAGACGTGCTCACACACACACACACACACACACACACACACACACACACACACACACACACACACACACACACACACACACACACACACACACACACACACACACACACACACACACACACACACACACACACACACACACACACACACACGAACACACACGAACACAGACACACAAAGTGTAGAATCATGTGCATAAATCAATCAGCCTAGCAGATTGTCCCTAAAATGTTTGGTTATTTTAGGATTATTGTTGTTCCTCATTGATGTTCCTTATTTATTAAAGCAATATTTAGAGCCGTGAAAGTGATTATTGGTTATTGGTAAATAATAATAATAATACATTATATATTGAATATATTATACTATCTTTTATTGATGTAATACTAATATTAGGCCTATCATTGTAAATTAATTATTTACACTGTCTTTATTAACGTTGTTCATATGTATTGTCCTCAAAGAGGAAATCAAATCTATCGGACGTTTACCTTAACCTCTGAGGATTAGAGGGGGTTCTGCAAAAACACATGTGCACGCATTGTGAGTGTAGGAGGGTGGAGCAAGACATATAGCCATTTGGACGACCCTCCCTATCTATAAATCAGAGAAAATAGATAATCTGGTGTTTATATTTTGGGATGGATCTTGTTTTGTGACTGTGCTGTGGCTACAGCCACGGCCTGACGGGCTGAAGACACGCTCTGTCTCTCTGCCAGAGACGTATTTGTAAAATAAATAAAGAAGAGATTTGTGGCTGGGCCAATGTTTAGACTTCGTATTCTTTTGTTTTTATGGCATCCTCAGCTTTTCTTTTCGTGTCACTGTCGAAAAAAGGGGAGCGCCGTAACATGTATTATTTTATAGCATATAGATGCTGACGAATAGGCTACCTTAGTGAGTGTAGGCATCATAGTTATCTGGATATTGAAGTAAATGGTAAACCAAACATTACATATATTCTAAAGCCTAGTCATTTGCATATTCAATAAGTTCGTGTAATCAAAAAATTATTCTGAGGTGAAACTAACAAAAGACGTCGAAGCTACAGCCGACGTCTTAGCTGACAGTCTTGTCCTAAAATCACGTCAGTCCATTTGTGCCATGGCTGTCTGAAGAATAACACTGCCGTTATTGTTAGTCCTCTATGCCATGCAAGGTAATAGGGAAATTAAACAGCCGCCTACGGCATAATGTTTCTTCAGTGAACTTCGCTTTGTGCCCAGCAACAGAGAGATAAATAGAGGTTTTGACAAGGTCAACGTCTATTGTACACGTTTGAATAAGCTACGTCGATTTTCTTCTCTCTTGAGTAGGCTAAGCCCTGTGGTTATTCTGACTGATCAATCTATCCAGGCATAGCTTACATAAGAGTTGAGAAATATGACACATAGGTCAAATAAATGTCTATTCCACGTTGGTTCAACATAATTTAATTGAATTGGCGTGGAAACAACGTTGATTCAACCTGTGTGTGCCCAGTGGGGTGGCCTATAGGCCTGTCCTGTGTTTGTACTGTATAGTGCATTCAGAAAGTATTCAGACCTCTTGTCCTTTTCCACATTTTGTTACCTTACAGCCTTATTCTAAAATTGATTAAATATTATTTTTCTTCATCAATCTACCCCATAATGACAAAGCGAAAACAGTTTTGAAATTTTAGCAAATGTACAAAAAATAAAAAACAGAAATACCTTATTTACATAAGTATTCAGACCCTTTGCTATGAGACTCACAATTGAGCTCAGGTGCATCCTGTTTCCAATGATCATCCTTGAGATGTTTCTACAACTTGATTCAATTGATTGGACATGATTTGGAAAGGCACACACCTATCTATATAATGTCCCACAGTTGATAGTGCATGTCAGAACAAAAACCAAGCCATGAGGTAGAAGGAATTGGCCGTAGAGCTCCGAGACAGGATTGGGTCGAGGCACAGATCTGGGGAAATGTACCAACAAAAATTCTGCAGCATTAAATGTCCCCAAGAACACAGTGTCCTCCATCATTCTTAAATGGAAGAAGAGCGCTCAGAACCTTAAACTGGGGAGAAGGTTCACCTTCCAACAGGACAACGACCCCTAAGCAGACAGCCAAGATAACGCATGAGTGGCTTCGGGACAAGTCTCTGAATGTCCTTGAGTGGCCCAGCCAGAGCCCGGACTTGAACCCGATCGAACATCTCTGGAGAGACCTGAAAATAGCTGTGCAGCGACGCTCCCCATCCAACCTGACAGAGCTTGAGAGGATCTGTAGAGAAGAATGGGAGAAACTCCCCAAATACAGGTGTGCCAAGCTTGTAGCGTCATACCCAAGAAGACACAAGGCTGTAATCGCTGACAAAGGCGCTTCAACAAAGTACTGAGTAAAGAGTCTGAATACTTATGTAAATGTGATATTTCAGTTTTTTATCTTTTATACATTTGCAAAAATGTATGAAAACCTGTTTTTGCTTTGTCATTGTGGGGTATTGTGCGTAGATTGCTGAGGGGAAAAAACAATTTAATTGTTTTTAGAATAAGGCTGTAACATAACAAAATGTGGAAAAAGTGAAGGGGTCTGAATACTTTCCGAATGCACTGTATATCAACACAAACAATAGAAACATTATGTTTTTCGAATTCAATTTACATTTCTGAAAAAAATCTCAGTTTTCACTGTCAGAGAAAATGTTTAGGCCTACACGCTATGGACAATCTATCAATGTATGAAGAGTGAATGACAAAATAGTTCACTTAATACATTCTCCAAATCAATTATAAGTTGTCTCAACAACATAGAACCTTTTGGGTTCTGTAGAACTCTGTGAAGCCTGTGATGCAGACAGCGCTATCGCAAACCAATTTGCTGAAAGTTTCAAGAACTTTAACCAACATGTCCTCTCTCCAAATTGCTGAGGATCTCTTAAATAAAGTATTTTGGTCATATTGAGTGCGTCCTCATTCACCCTCTCAAGGTGGGCAAAGAAGGTGAGACTGAGGCCGCATGTTTAATGTAACTATCTATTTTGACTTGAAGGTTAACTGTTTTGAAAAACAGAAGGGCTTGCACTGCTGACTTTCACTCGGTTTTCCTGCCATTTCTGGATACCTGTTGCCAGTTTGGTATATTTCTATATGGATATATGGTTAATAACAAATATGTTTATAATAATAATAATGAATTGGATTTGTATAGCGCCTTTCTACCAACTGAGGTACTCAAAGCGCTTTACAAAACTCACCTCATCCACCACCAAAGTGATGCACGGCAACCATTTTGTGCCAGAATGCTCACCACACATTAGATAGCATGGTGAAAAGGTGAGGAGTGATATATCCCAATTAGGAATGAGGGGGATTCGGTGGCCATGATGGAAATGAGGCCAGATTGGCAATTTAGCCAGGACACCTGTGTTAACACCCCTACTCTTGCGATAATGTCAAAGTGGGTGAATGCAATGGAGAAAATGGGATAAGTTGTTGTCTTACGTGATAAGAAACATGCCAGATCTAGAAAGTGAATTGTTTTCCCAGACCAGAAGTTAGTGTTTTGGTCAATCAGGTTTTGCATACAGTAAATTAAACTTGATCTCCCAAGAAACACTCACATTGTCTGAATTAAGGACTCAGTTAAATCTGTATCGTGGAAGTTCAGCACTATAGCATGATTTAAATTTAAAGGCAATGTTCCCGCGTTCGCAGAGACTGCATTCACGATAAGGCTCAATAGGAAATTACGTTTACATTTCAATCGCGCTATAGCACTGAACTTCCGCAATACAGACTGAATCGAGCTCTAAGACAGCCTGAGAAATGCTTACATTGTCGGAATCGCAAAATGACCGATAATTTACATGCAGTGCGGCATGCTAACCAGTGGTTAGGGTTAAAAAGATGCACTTACAGATCTAGGATCTTAATTTGACCAATATTGTCACAGCAAAATAAATCCTGCAGCAAAGGATTTTAATGTTTAGTCCATAATGCTGCTTGATTGGTGGTTAGGCTATTAGCTAGCCAAAAGTAGCTACATGAAAAGTGCAACTGTTAATATGACCGTGTGTTAGTGTGGGTTTTCAGTAAATCACAAAGCTCATCTGCATTTCCTGCAGTGCTGGAAAATTCTCATCAACAAAAGAGTGATCAAATTAACATCCTACATCTGTATAATGCATTATGAAGAGGGTATTCATAGGAAGTGTTACCACTATCACACTCACAAGAACACTGATCGGAGGGAGTAGTCCCTAACAATGTAGTGTGTGGTGGTAAATACACTATCATGCTGGCCTACTTTAACCTCAACCACAGTATCTCCCACATGAACAGATGTGCAGAAACGTGGCCAAAATAAAACCCCTTCTTCTGCACAATCCAAGGTCAGGCCATCTTGGCTACATGCAGTTTCTCATATGTGGACGGAAATGTTATTTCAGTGTATGGGCTTTTCTTCTAACCTGGGATCCAAACTGAAGGGTTCTATTTCACGATTGTTTTACGTCACAATTTCAGTCTGGCCTTCCAACAGTGAAACAGAGCAATTCAGTTTGGATTGCAGGATTCCTTTCAACATGTGCAGACCAACTGGCTGGAGTGTTTACGGGCATATTCAATCTCCGCATATCCCAGTCTGTAGTCCCCACTTGCTTCAAAATGTCCACCATTGTTCCTGTACCCAAGAAAGAGAAGGTAACTGAACTAATGTACTATTGCCCCGTAGCTCTCACTTCTGTCATCATGAAGTGCTTTGAGAGGCTAGTTAAGGATCATATCACCTCCACCTTAACCTAGACCCACTCCAATTTGCATCACCGCCCCAATAGATCCATGGACAACGCTATCGCCATTGCACTGCACACTGCCCTATCCCACCTGGACAAGAGAAATACCTATGAAATAATGCCGTTCATCGACTACAGCTCAGCCTTCAACACCATAGTACCGTCCAAGCTCATCACTAAGCTCAGGGCCCTGGGTCTGAACCCCCCTCACTGTGCAAATGGGTCCTAAACTTCCTGACGGGCCGACCCCAGGTGGTGAAGGTAGGCAGCAACACCTCCAACACCCTGACCCTCAACACAGGGGTCCTGCAGGGGTGCGTGCACAGCCCTCTCCTGTACTCCCTGTTCACCCATGACTGAGTGGCCATGCAGGTGTCAAACTCAATCATCAAGTTTGCTGACGACACAACAGTGGTAGGCCTGATTACAACTATGACGAGACAGCCTACAGGGAGGAGGTGAGAGCTCTGGCGGAGTGGTGCCTGGAAAATAACCTCTCCCTCAACGTCAACAAAACAAAGGAGCTGATCGTGGACTACAGGAGTGCAGAGAGAACACGCCCCCATCCATGTCGACAAGTAGTGGGTCAAAAGCTTTAAATTCCTCGGCGTGCACATCAGTGAGGACCTAAAATGATCCTTTCACACGGACAATGTGGTGAAGAAGGCGCAACAGTACCTCTTCAACCTCAGGAGGCTGTAAAAATCCAGCTTGGCACCTAAGACCCTCACCAACTTCCACTGATGCACCATTGAGAGCATCCTGTCGGGTTGCATTACCGCCTGCAACCGTAGTGGTCAGCCCAACGCATCATCGGGGGCACACTGTCTGCCCTCCAGGACATCTTCAACACCCGGTGTCACAGGAAGGCCAAGAAGATCATCAAGGACCTCAGCCACTCGAGCCACAGCCTGTTCACCCTGCTGCCATCTAGAAGGTGGAGACAGTACAGGAGCATCAAAGCTGGTTAAGAGAGACTGAAAAACAGCTTCTATCTCCAGGCCATCAGACTGTTAAACAGTCACCACTAGCCGGCCTCCGCACGTTGCCCTGAACCTCAGACACTGTCACTAGCCGGCTATCACGCGGTACTATACCCTCCTGCACCTTAGAGACTGCTGCCCTACACTATGAACATAGAGATTGAACACTCCTCACTTTAATAATGTTTAAATACTGTTTTACCCAGTTTATATGTATATACTGTATTCTAGTCATGGCTCATCCTATATAACTACTGTATACACACCTTTTCTATTCACATACTGTCTATACACACCATTCACATACATATAGATTTATTTTATGGACTCTCGTCCGGAAGCTAATTTCCTGCAATTCTATCCATTTTGCCATGGGGTTTTGTACTGTGTATTGGTTCATTCTGGCATTTCTTGATTTCTTGTTGCTTTTAAAATATTTGATTATTTGTGAACTTGTTTGACATTATACTGTTGCACCTGCTATAACATCTGCTAAACTGAGTATGCAACCAATAAACTTTGATTTGATACACACACACTTTATGACCCCCCCCCCCCCCCGAACAATAACGATATCACTGATCAAAAATCCAACCCTTTCCCCCTCCCCCACCCCGAACAATAACGATATCACTAGTCAAAAATCCAACCCTTTCCCCCTCCCCCCACCCTGAACAATAACAATATCACTGGTCAAAAATCCAACTCTTTCCCCCTCCCCCCACCCTGAACAATATCAATATCACTGATCAAAAATCCAACCCCCCCACTTCCCCCCACCCTGAACAATAACGATATCACTGGTCAAAAATCCAACCCTTTCCCCCTCCCTGAACAATAACGATATCACTGATCAAAAATCCAACCCTTTCCCCCTCCCCCCACCCTGAACAATAACAATATCACTGGTCAAAAATCCAACCCTTTCCCCCTCCCTGAACAATAACGATATCACTGATCAAAAATCCAACCCTTTCCCCCTCCCCCCACCCTGAACAATAACGATATCATTGGTCAAAAATCCAACCCTTTCCCCCTCCCCCCACCCTGAACAATAACAATATCACTGGTCAAAAATCCAACCCTTTCCCCCTCCCCCCACCCTGAACAATAACGATATCACTGGTCAAAAATCCAACCCTTTCCCCCTCCCCCCACCCTGAACAATAACGATATCACTGGTCAAAAATCCAACCCTCCCCACTTCCCCCCTCCCTGAACAATAACAATATCACTGGTCAAAAATCCAACCCTTTCCCCCTCCCTGAACAATAACGATATCACTGATCAAAAATCCAACCCTTTCCCCCTCCCCCCACCCTGAACAATAACAATATCACTGGTCAAAAATCCAACCCTTTCCCCCTCCCTGAACAATAACGATATCACTGATCAAAAATCCAACCCTTTCCCCCTCCCCCCACCCTGAACAATAACGATATCATTGGTCAAAAATCCAACCCTTTCCCCCTCCCCCCACCCTGAACAATAACAATATCACTGGTCAAAAATCCAACCCTTTCCCCCTCCCCCCACCCTGAACAATAACGATATCACTGGTCAAAAATCCAACCCTTTCCCCCTCCCCCCACCCTGAACAATAACGATATCACTGGTCAAAAATCCAACCCTTTCCCCCTCCCCCCACCCTGAACAATAACAATATCACTGGTCAAAAATCCAACCCTTTCCCCCTCCCCCCACCCTGAACAATAACGATATCACTGGTCAAAAATCCAACCCTTTCCCCCTCCCCCCACCCTGAACAATAACGATATCACTGGTCAAAAATCCAACCCTTTCCCCCTCCCTGAACAATAACGATATCACTGGTCAAAAATCCAACCCTTTCCCCCTCCCTGAACAATAACAATATCACTGGTCAAAAATCCAACCCTTTCCCCCTCCCCCTACCCTGAACAATAACGATATCACTGGTCAAAAATCCAACCCTTTCCCCCTCCCCCCACCCTGAACAATAACAATATCACTGATCAAAAATCCAACCCTTTCCCCCTCCCCCCACCCTGAACAATAACGATATCACTGGTCAAAAATCCAACCCCCCCACTTCCCCCCACCCTGAACAATAACGATATCACTGGTCAAAAATCCAACCCTTTCCCCCTCCCCCCACCCTGAACAATAACGATATCACTGATCAAAAATCCAACCATTTCCCCCTCCCCCCACCCTGAACAATAACAATATCACTGGTCAAAAATCCAACCCTTTCCCCCTCCCCCCACCCTGAACAATAACAATATCACTGGTCAAAAATCCAACCCTTTCCCCCTCCCCTCCCCCCACCCTGAACAATAACAATATCACTGGTCAAAAATCCAACCCTTTCCCCCTCCCCCCACCCTGAACAATAACGATATCACTGATCAAAAATCCAACTCTCCCCCCTTCCTTCTTTAATCCATGCTGCTGAGCTTCCTGATGGATGTACCCTTGTCCCCCTGCATTCCTGGCACGCGACTCCCAGCTTCCCTCAGACCCACCTCGCCAGCCCTGTGATTGGGTGCCGCTGATGTGGTACGCCAGGGTTACCCTGTGGCAAGGAAACACTGGTGCTGGCCCTGAGATGGTTGAGGTTTGACGTAAGTAGGATTCACCTCTGGCACCTCATAGAGCCTTGGAACAGGATCCATTGGTTTTGACTGTGTTAAAATGTTTATAACTTCTGTCACATCCCCTGGCTGAAAACTTTCAAGCAAGTTTGTCATAAGCTAAAAACACATTGGACTGGTTTCAGTGAAGTATACATGCGAAATAACATGTCTTTGGTGTAATTCCTTATTGAACTTTATTTCAACTCCTGAACAAACGCTTAGTCATATTAAAGAAAATGACTGCACTACCACACACATGCACTGATTAACCCAGCACTGAGCACCTCCTAGCCCAGGAGTAACAGTGGAAAACAAAATGGCACATGGACACAAAGGATAGCGATAGTTCACCAGTTGAAAACAAAATACAGGCTGTGTAGGCCTAACTCAGTGTGAAATGCTAACTCAGCGTGAAGACCTAAAGTTAGGCCTAACTCAGTGTGTAGGCCTAACTCAGTGTGAAGTCCTAACTCAGTGTGAAGTCCTAACTCAGTGTGAAGTCTTAACTCATTGTGAAGGCCTAAAGTTAGGCCTAACTCAGTGTGAAGGCCTAACTCAGTGTGAAGGACCAAAGTCATTGTGTAGGTCTAACTCAGTGTGAAGTCCTAACTCATTGTGTAGGCCTAACTCAGTGTGTAGGCCTACCTCAGTGTGAAGGCCTAACTCAGTGTCAAGGCCTAACTCAGTGTGAAGGCCTAAAGTTAGGCCTAACTCATTGTGTAGGCCTAACTCAGTGTGAAGGCCTAACTCAGTGTGAAGGTCTAACTTAGTGTGAAGGCTTAACTCAATGTGAAGGCCAAAAGTTAGGCCTAACTCAGTGTGAAGGCTTGAAATTAGGTCTAATTCATTGTGTAGACCTAACTCAGTGTGAAGACCTAACTCAGTGTGAAGAACAACCTCGGTGTGAAGGCCTAAAGTAAGGCCTAACTCAGTGTGAAAGCCTAACTCAGGGTGTAGGCCTAACTCAATGTGAAAGGCCTAACTCATTGTGTAGGCCTAACTCAGTGTGTAGGACTAACTCAGTGTGAAGGACTAACTCAGTGTGAAGGACTAACTCAGTGTGAAGGACTAACTCAGTGATAAAAACCTAAAGTTAGGCTAAACTCATTGTGTAGGCCTAACTCAGTGTGAAAGCCTAACTCAGTGTGAAGAACCAACTCGGTGTGAAGGCCTAAAGTTAGGCCTAACCCAGTGTGTAGGCCTAACACAGTGTGAAGTCCTAACTCAGTGTGAAGTCTTAACTCAGTGTGAAAGCCTAAAGTTAGGCCTAACTCAGTGTGAAGGCCAAACTCAATGTGAAGGACCTAAGTCACCGTGTTGGCCTAACTCGTTGTGAAGGCCTAACTCAGTGTGAAGTCCTAACTCAGTGTGAAATGCCTAACTCAGTGTGAAGGCCTAACTTAGTGTGAAGGCTTAACTTAGTGTGAAGGCCTAACTCAATGTGAAGCCCTAAAGTTAGGCCTAACTCAGTGTGAAGGACTAAAATTAGGTCTAATTCATTGTGTAGACCCAACTCAGTGTGAAGATCTAACTCAGTGTGAAGGCCTAACTCAGTGTGAAGGCCTAAAGTTAGGCCTAACTCATTGTGTAGGCCTAACAGTGGGAAAGCCTAACTCAGTGTGAAGACCCGACTCAGTGTGAAGCCCTAAAGTTAGGTCTAACTCGGTGTGAAGGCCTAAAGTTAGGCCTAACTCATTGAGTAGGCCTAACTCATTGTGAAAGACCTAACTCATTGTGTTGGCCTAACGCAGTGTGTAGGCCAAACTCATTGTGTAGGCCTAAATCAGTGTGAAACCTTACGCATTGTGTAGGCCTAAATCAGTGTGAAGGACCTGACTCATTGTGCAGGCCTAACTCATTGTGTAGGCCTAACTCAGTGTGAAGGCCTAACATAGTGTGAAGGCCTAACTCAGTGTGAAGCCCTAAAAATAGGTTTAATTCATTGTGTAGACCTAACTCAGTGTGAAAGCCTAACTCAGTGTGAAGAACCAACTCGGTGTGAAGGCCTAAAGTTAGGCCTAACCCAGTGTGTAGGCCTAACACAGTGTGAAGTCCTAACTCAGTGTGAAGTCTTAACTCAGTGTGAAAGCCTAAAGTTAGGCCTAACTCAGTGTGAAGGCCAAACTCAATGTGAAGGACCTAAGTCACCGTGTTGGCCTAACTCATTGTGAAGGCCTAACTCAGTGTGAAGTCCTAACTCAGTGTGAAATGCCTAACTCAGTGTGAAGGCCAAACTTAGTGTGAAGGCTTAACTTAGTGTGAAGGCCTAACTCAATGTGAAGCCCTAAAGTTAGGCCTAACTCAGTGTGAAGGACTAAAATTAGGTCTAATTCATTGTGTAGACCCAACTCAGTGTGAAGATCTAACTCAGTGTGAAGGCCTAACTCAGTGTGAAGGCCTAAAGTTAGGCCTAACTCATTGTGTAGGCCTAACAGTGGGAAAGCCTAACTCAGTGTGAAGACCCGACTCAGTGTGAAGCCCTAAAGTTAGGTCTAACTCGGTGTGAAGGCCTAAAGTTAGGCCTAACTCATTGAGTAGGCCTAACTCATTGTGAAAGACCTAACTCATTGTGTTGGCCTAACGCAGTGTGTAGGCCAAACTCATTGTGTAGGCCTAAATCAGTGTGAAACCTTACGCATTGTGTAGGCCTAAATCAGTGTGAAGGACCTGACTCATTGTGCAGGCCTAACTCATTGTGTAGGCCTAACTCAGTGTGAAAGCCTAACTCAATGTGAAAGCCTAACACAGTGTGTAGGCCTAACTCATTGTGTATGCCTAACTCAGTGTGAAGGCCTAACATAGTGTGAAGGCCTAACTCAGTGTGAAGCCCTAAAAATAGGTTTAATTCATTGTGTAGACCTAACTCAGTGTGAAAGCCTAACTCAGTGTGAAGAACCAACTCGGTGTGAAGGCCTAAAGTTAGGCCTAACCCAGTGTGTAGGCCTAACACAGTGTGAAGTCCTAACTCAGTGTGAAATCTTAACTCAGTGTGAAAGCCTAAAGTTAGGCCTAACTCAGTGTGAAGGCCAAACTCAATGTGAAGGACCTAAGTCAACGTGTTGGCCTAACTCATTGTGAAGGCCTAACTCAGTGTGAAGTCCTAACTCAGTGTGAAATGCCTAACTCAGTGTGAAGGCCTAACTTAGTGTGAAGGCTTAACTTAGTGTGAAGGCCTAACTCAATGTGAAGCCCTAAAGTTAGGCCTAACTCAGTGTGAAGGACTAAAATTAGGTCTAATTCATTGTGTAGACCCAACTCAGTGTGAAGATCTAACTCAGTGTGAAGGCCTAACTCAGTGTGAAGGCCTAAAGTTAGGCCTAACTCATTGTGTAGGCCTAACAGTGGGAAAGCCTAACTCAGTGTGAAGACCCGACTCAGTGTGAAGCCCTAAAGTTAGGTCTAACTCGGTGTGAAGGCCTAAAGTTAGGCCTAACTCATTGAGTAGGCCTAACTCATTGTGAAAGACCTAACTCATTGTGTTGGCCTAACGCAGTGTGTAGGCCAAACTCATTGTGTAGGCCTAAATCAGTGTGAAACCTTACGCATTGTGTAGGCCTAAATCAGTGTGAAGGACCTGACTCATTGTGCAGGCCTAACTCATTGTGTAGGCCTAACTCAGTGTGAAAGCCTAACTCAATGTGAAAGCCTAACACAGTGTGTAGGCCTAACTCATTGTGTATGCCTAACTCAGTGTGAAGGCCTAACATAGTGTGAAGGCCTAACTCAGTGTGAAGCCCTAAAAATAGGTTTAATTCATTGTGTAGACCTAACTCAGTGTGAAAGCCTAACTCAGTGTGAAGAACCAACTCGGTGTGAAGGCCTAAAGTTAGGCCTAACCCAGTGTGTAGGCCTAACACAGTGTGAAGTCCTAACTCAGTGTGAAGTCTTAACTCAGTGTGAAAGCCTAAAGTTAGGCCTAACTCAGTGTGAAGGCCAAACTCAATGAGAAGTACCTAAGTCACCGTGTTGGCCTAACTCATTGTGTAGGCCTAACTCAGTGTGAAGGCCTAACTCAATGTGAAAGCCTAACTCAGTGTGTAGGCCTAACTCTGTGTGAAGGCCTAACATAGTGTGAAGGCCTAACTCAGTGTGAAGGCCTAAAGTTATGTTTAATTTATTGTGTAGACCTAACTCAGTGTGAAAGCATAACTCAGTGTGAAGAACCAACTTGGTGTGAAGGCCTACAGTTAGGCCTAACCCAGTGTGTAGGGCTAACACAGTGTAAAGTCCTAACTCAGTGTGAAAGCCTAAAGTTAGGCCTAACTCAGTGTGAAAGCCTAACTCAGTGTGAAGGACCTAAGTCACTGTGTTGGCCTAACTCATTGTGAAGGCTTAACTTAGTGTGAAGGCCTAACTCAATGTGAAGCCCTAAAGTTAGGCCTAACTCAGTGTGAAGGCCTAAAATTAGGTCTAATTCATTGTGTAGACCCAACTCAGTGTGAAGGCCTAACTCAGTGTGAAGGCCTAACTCAGTGTGAAGGCCTAAAGTTAGGCTTAACTCATTGTGTAGGCCTAACTCAGTGTGAAAGCCTAACTCAGTGTGAAGCCCTAAAGTTAGGCCTAACTCGGTGTGAAGGCCTAAAGTTAGGCCTAACTCATTGAGTAGGCCTAACTCATTGTGAAAGACCTAACTCATTGTGTTGGCCTAACCCAGTGTGTAGGCCAAACTCATTGTGTACGCCTAAATCAGTGTGAAGGACCTGACTCATTGTGCAGGCCTAACTCATTGTGTAGACCTAACTCAGTGTGAAGACCTAATTCAGTGGGAAGGCCTAACTCAGTGTGTAGGCCTAACTCAGTGTGTAGGCCTAACTCATTGTGTATGCCTAACTCAGTGTGAAGGCCTAACATAGTGTGAAGGCCTAAATCAGTGTGAAGGCCTAAAATTAGGTTTAATTTATTGTGTAGACCTAACTCAGTGTGAAGAACCAACTCGGTGTGAAGGCCTAAAGTTAGGCCTAACTCGGTGTGTAGGCCTAACCCAGTGTGTAGGTCTAACTCAGTGTGAAGTCTTAACTCAGTGTGAAAGCCTAAAGTTAGGCCTAACTCAGTGTGAAGGCCTAACTCAGTGTGAAGGACCTAAGTCATTGTGTTGGCCTAACCCAGTGAGTAGGCCTAACTCATTGTGAGGGCCTTACTCAGTGTGAAGGGCCTAACTCAGTGTGAAGGGTATAACTCATTGTGTAGCCCTAACTCAGTGTAAAAGCCTAAAGTTAGGCCTAACTCATTGTGTAGACCTAACTCAGTGTGAAGGCCTAACCCAGTGTGTAGGAATAACTCATTGTGAGGGCCTAACTCAGTGTGAAGGCCTAACTCATTGTGTAGGCCTAACTCAGTGTGAAGGCCTAACTCAGTGTGAAATGCCTAACTCAGTGTGAAGGCCTAACTCCATGTGAAAGCTTAACTTAGTGTGAAGGCCTAACTCAATGTGAAGGCCTAACTCAGTGTGAAGGCCTAAAGTTAGGCCTAACTCATTGTCTATGCCTAACTCAGTGTGAAGTCCTAACATAGTGTGAAGCCCTAACTCAGTGTGAAGGCCTAAAATTAGGTTTAATTTATTGTGTAGACCTAACTCAGTGTGAAGAACCAACTCGGTGTGAAGGCATAAATTAGGTCTAATTCATTGTGTAGACCTAACCTAGTGTGTAGGCCTAACTCATTGTGAAGGCCTAACTCAGTGTGTAGGGCCTAACTCATCATGTAGGCCTAACTCAGTGTGAAGGGCTAACTCAGTTTGAAGAACTAACTCTTTGTGTACGCCTAACTCAGTGTGTAGGCCTAACTCAGTGTGAAGGACTAACTCAGTGTGAAAGCCTAAAGTTAGGCCTAACTCATTGTGTAGGCCTAACTCAGTGTGAAGGCCTAACTCAGTGTGAAGGCCTAACTCATTGTGTACGCCTAACTCAGTGTGTAGGCCTAACTTAGTGTGAAGGCCTAACTCAGTGTGAAGGCCTAACTTAGTGTGAAGGCCTAACTCAATATGAAGGCCTAAAATTTGGTCTAATTCATTGTGTAGACCTAACTCAGTGTGAAGGCCTAACTCAGTGTGAAGGCCTAATTCTGTGTGAAGGCCTAACTCAGTGTGAAGGCCTAACTCAATGTGTTGGCCTAACGCAGTGTGTAGGCCAAACTCATTGTGTAGGCCTAAATCAGTGTGAAACCTTACGCATTGTGTAGGCCTAAATCAGTGTGAAGGACCTGACTCATTGTGCAGGCCTAACTCATTGTGTAGGCCTAACTCAGTGTGAAAGCCTAACTCAATGTGAAAGCCTAACACAGTGTGTAGGCCTAACTCATTGTGTATGCCTAACTCAGTGTGAAGACCTAACATAGTGTGAAGGCCTAACTCAGTGTGAAGCCCTAAAAATAGGTTTAATTCATTGTGTAGACCTAACTCAGTGTGAAAGCCTAACTCAGTGTGAAGAACCAACTCGGTGTGAAGGCCTAAAGTTAGGCCTAACCCAGTGTGTAGGCCTAACACAGTGTGAAGTCCTAACTCAGTGTGAAATCTTAACTCAGTGTGAAAGCCTAAAGTTAGGCCTAACTCAGTGTGAAGGCCAAACTCAATGTGAAGGACCTAAGTCAACGTGTTGGCCTAACTCATTGTGAAGGCCTAACTCAGTGTGAAGTCCTAACTCAGTGTGAAATGCCTAACTCAGTGTGAAGGCCTAACTTAGTGTGAAGGCTTAACTTAGTGTGAAGGCCTAACTCAATGTGAAGCCCTAAAGTTAGGCCTAACTCAGTGTGAAGGACTAAAATTAGGTCTAATTCATTGTGTAGACCCAACTCAGTGTGAAGATCTAACTCAGTGTGAAGGCCTAACTCAGTGTGAAGGCCTAAAGTTAGGCCTAACTCATTGTGTAGGCCTAACAGTGGGAAAGCCTAACTCAGTGTGAAGACCCGACTCAGTGTGAAGCCCTAAAGTTAGGTCTAACTCGGTGTGAAGGCCTAAAGTTAGGCCTAACTCATTGAGTAGGCCTAACTCATTGTGAAAGACCTAACTCATTGTGTTGGCCTAACGCAGTGTGTAGGCCAAACTCATTGTGTAGGCCTAAATCAGTGTGAAACCTTACGCATTGTGTAGGCCTAAATCAGTGTGAAGGACCTGACTCATTGTGCAGGCCTAACTCATTGTGTAGGCCTAACTCAGTGTGAAAGCCTAACTCAATGTGAAAGCCTAACACAGTGTGTAGGCCTAACTCATTGTGTATGCCTAACTCAGTGTGAAGGCCTAACATAGTGTGAAGGCCTAACTCAGTGTGAAGCCCTAAAAATAGGTTTAATTCATTGTGTAGACCTAACTCAGTGTGAAAGCCTAACTCAGTGTGAAGAACCAACTCGGTGTGAAGGCCTAAAGTTAGGCCTAACCCAGTGTGTAGGCCTAACACAGTGTGAAGTCCTAACTCAGTGTGAAGTCTTAACTCAGTGTGAAAGCCTAAAGTTAGGCCTAACTCAGTGTGAAGGCCAAACTCAATGAGAAGTACCTAAGTCACCGTGTTGGCCTAACTCATTGTGTAGGCCTAACTCAGTGTGAAGGCCTAACTCAATGTGAAAGCCTAACTCAGTGTGTAGGCCTAACTCTGTGTGAAGGCCTAACATAGTGTGAAGGCCTAACTCAGTGTGAAGGCCTAAAGTTATGTTTAATTTATTGTGTAGACCTAACTCAGTGTGAAAGCATAACTCAGTGTGAAGAACCAACTTGGTGTGAAGGCCTACAGTTAGGCCTAACCCAGTGTGTAGGGCTAACACAGTGTAAAGTCCTAACTCAGTGTGAAAGCCTAAAGTTAGGCCTAACTCAGTGTGAAAGCCTAACTCAGTGTGAAGGACCTAAGTCACTGTGTTGGCCTAACTCATTGTGAAGGCTTAACTTAGTGTGAAGGCCTAACTCAATGTGAAGCCCTAAAGTTAGGCCTAACTCAGTGTGAAGGCCTAAAATTAGGTCTAATTCATTGTGTAGACCCAACTCAGTGTGAAGGCCTAACTCAGTGTGAAGGCCTAACTCAGTGTGAAGGCCTAAAGTTAGGCTTAACTCATTGTGTAGGCCTAACTCAGTGTGAAAGCCTAACTCAGTGTGAAGCCCTAAAGTTAGGCCTAACTCGGTGTGAAGGCCTAAAGTTAGGCCTAACTCATTGAGTAGGCCTAACTCATTGTGAAAGACCTAACTCATTGTGTTGGCCTAACCCAGTGTGTAGGCCAAACTCATTGTGTAGGCCTAAATCAGTGTGAAGGACCTGACTCATTGTGCAGGCCTAACTCATTGTGTAGACCTAACTCAGTGTGAAGACCTAATTCAGTGGGAAGGCCTAACTCAGTGTGTAGGCCTAACTCAGTGTGTAGGCCAAACTCATTGTGTAGGCCTAAATCAGTGTGAAGGACCTGACTCATTGTGCAGGCCTAACTCATTGTGTAGACCTAACTCAGTGTGAAGACCTAATTCAGTGGGAAGGCCTAACTCAGTGTGTAGGCCTAACTCAGTGTGTAGGCCTAACTCATTGTGTATGCCTAACTCAGTGTGAAGGCCTAACATAGTGTGAAGGCCTAAATCAGTGTGAAGGCCTAAAATTAGGTTTAATTTATTGTGTAGACCTAACTCAGTGTGAAGAACCAACTCGGTGTGAAGGCCTAAAGTTAGGCCTAACTCGGTGTGTAGGCCTAACCCAGTGTGTAGGTCTAACTCAGTGTGAAGTCTTAACTCAGTGTGAAAGCCTAAAGTTAGGCCTAACTCAGTGTGAAGGCCTAACTCAGTGTGAAGGACCTAAGTCATTGTGTTGGCCTAACCCAGTGAGTAGGCCTAACTCATTGTGAGGGCCTTACTCAGTGTGAAGGGCCTAACTCAGTGTGAAGGGTATAACTCATTGTGTAGCCCTAACTCAGTGTAAAAGCCTAAAGTTAGGCCTAACTCATTGTGTAGACCTAACTCAGTGTGAAGGCCTAACCCAGTGTGTAGGAATAACTCATTGTGAGGGCCTAACTCAGTGTGAAGGCCTAACTCATTGTGTAGGCCTAACTCAGTGTGAAGGCCTAACTCAGTGTGAAATGCCTAACTCAGTGTGAAGGCCTAACTCCATGTGAAAGCTTAACTTAGTGTGAAGGCCTAACTCAATGTGAAGGCCTAACTCAGTGTGAAGGCCTAAAGTTAGGCCTAACTCATTGTCTATGCCTAACTCAGTGTGAAGTCCTAACATAGTGTGAAGCCCTAACTCAGTGTGAAGGCCTAAAATTAGGTTTAATTTATTGTGTAGACCTAACTCAGTGTGAAGAACCAACTCGGTGTGAAGGCATAAATTAGGTCTAATTCATTGTGTAGACCTAACCTAGTGTGTAGGCCTAACTCATTGTGAAGGCCTAACTCAGTGTGTAGGGCCTAACTCATCATGTAGGCCTAACTCAGTGTGAAGGGCTAACTCAGTTTGAAGAACTAACTCTTTGTGTACGCCTAACTCAGTGTGTAGGCCTAACTCAGTGTGAAGGACTAACTCAGTGTGAAAGCCTAAAGTTAGGCCTAACTCATTGTGTAGGCCTAACTCAGTGTGAAGGCCTAACTCAGTGTGAAGGCCTAACTCATTGTGTACGCCTAACTCAGTGTGTAGGCCTAACTTAGTGTGAAGGCCTAACTCAGTGTGAAGGCCTAACTTAGTGTGAAGGCCTAACTCAATATGAAGGCCTAAAATTTGGTCTAATTCATTGTGTAGACCTAACTCAGTGTGAAGGCCTAACTCAGTGTGAAGGCCTAATTCTGTGTGAAGGCCTAACTCAGTGTGAAGGCCTAACTCAATGTGAAGGCCTTACTCAGTGTGAAGGCCTAACTCAGTGTAAAAGCCTAAAGTTAGGCCTAACTCATTGTCTATGCCTAACTCAGTGTGAAGTCCTAACATAGTGTGAAGCCCTAACTCAGTGTGAAGGCCTAAAATTAGGTTTAATTTATTGTGTAGACCTAACTCAGTGTGAAGAACCAACTCGGTGTGAAGGCGTAAAATTAGGTCTAATTCATTGTGTAGACCTAACCTAGTGTGTAGGCCTAACTCATTGTGAAGGCCTAACTCAGTGTGTAGGGCCTAACTCATCATGTAGGCCTAACTCAGTGTGAAGGGCTAACTCAGTTTGAAGAACTAACTCTTTGTGTACGCCTAACTCAGTGTGTAGGCCTAACTCAGTGTGTAGGCCTAACTCAGTGTGAAGGCCTAACTCAGTGTGAAGGCCTAACTCATTGTGTACACCTAACTCAGTGTGTAGGCCTAACTTAGTGTGAAGGCCTAACTCAGTGTGAAGGCCTAACTTAGTGTGAAGGCCTAACTCAATATGAAGGCCTAAAATTTGGTCTAATTCATTGTGTAGACCTAACTCAGTGTGAAGGCCTAACTCAGTGTGAAGGCCTTACTCAGTGTGTTGGCCTAACTCAGTGTAAAAGCCTAAAGTTAGGCCTAACTCATTGTGTAGGCCTAACTCATTGTGTAGGCCTAACTCAGTGTGAATGTGTAGCTCAGTGTGAAAGCCTCACTCAATGTGAAGGTCTAACTCATTGTGTAGGCCTAAGTCATTGTGTAGGCCTAACTCATTGTGTAAGCCTAACTCAGTGTGTAGGCCTAACTCCATGTGAAAGCTTAACTTAGTGTGAAAGCCTAACTCAATGTGAAGGCCTAACTCAGTGTGAAGGCCTAAAGTTAGGCCTAACTCATTGTCTATGCCTAACTCAGTGTGAAGTCCTAACATAGTGTGAAGCCCTAACTCAGTGTGAAGGCCTAAAATTAGGTTTAATTTATTGTGTAGACCTAACTCAGTGTGAAAGCCTAACTCAGTGTGAAGAACCAACTCAGTGTGAAGGCATAAAAGTAGGTCTAATTCATTGTGTAGACCTAGCCTAGTGTGTAGGCCTAACTCATTGTGAAGGCCTAACTCAGTGTGTAGGGCCTAACTCATTGTGTAGGCCTAACCCAGTGTGTAGGAATAACTCATTGTGAGGGCCTAACTCAGTGTGAAGGCCTAACTCATTGTGTAGGCCTAACTCAGTGTGAAGGCCTAACTCAGTGTGAAATGCCTAACTCAGTGTGAAGGCCTAACTCCATGTGAAAGCTTAACTTAGTGTGAAGGACTAACTCAATGTGAAGGCCTAACTCAGTTTGAAGGCCTAAAGTTAGGCCTAACTCATTGTCTATGCCTAACTCAGTGTGAAGTCCTAACATAGTGTGAAGCCCTAACTCAGTGTGAAGGCCTAAAATTAGGTTTAATTTATTGTGTAGACCTAACTCAGTGTGAAGAACCAACTCGGTGTGAAGGCGTAAAATTAGGTCTAATTCATTGTGTAGACCTAACCTAGTGTGTAGGCCTAACTCATTGTGAAGGCCTAACTCAGTGTGTAGGGTCTAACTCATCATGTAGGCCTAACTCAGTGTGAAGGGCTAACTCAGTTTGAAGAACTAACTCTTTGTGTACGCCTAACTCAGTGTGTAGGCCTAACTCAGTGTGAAGGACTAACTCAGTGTGAAAGCCTAAAGTTAGGCCTAACTCATTGTGTAGGCCTAACTCAGTGTGAAGGCCTAACTCAGTGTGAAGGCCTAACTCATTGTGTACGCCTAACTCAGTGTGTAGGCCTAACTTAGTGTGAAGGCCTAACTCAGTGTGAAGGCCTAACTTAGTGTGAAGGCCTAACTCAATATGAAGGCCTAAAATTTGGTCTAATTCATTGTGTAGACCTAACTCAGTGTGAAGGCCTAACTCAGTGTGAAGGCCTAATTCTGTGTGAAGGCCTAACTCAGTGTGAAGACCTAACTCAATGTGAAGGCCTTACTCAGTGTGTTGGCCTAACTCAGTGTAAAAGCCTAAAGTTAGGCCTAACTCATTGTCTATGCCTAACTCAGTGTGAAGTCCTAACATAGTGTGAAGCCCTAACTCAGTGTGAAGGCCTAAAATTAGGTTTAATTTATTGTGTAGACCTAACTCAGTGTGAAGAACCAACTCGGTGTGAAGGCGTAAAATTAGGTCTAATTCATTGTGTAGACCTAACCTAGTGTGTAGGCCTAACTCATTGTGAAGGCCTAACTCAGTGTGTAGGGCCTAACTCATCATGTAGGCCTAACTCAGTGTGAAGGGCTAACTCAGTTTGAAGAACTAACTCTTTGTGTACGCCTAACTCAGTGTGTAGGCCTAACTCAGTGTGTAGGCCTAACTCAGTCTGAAGGCCTAACTCAGTGTGAAGGCCTAACTCATTGTGTACACCTAACTCAGTGTGTAGGCCTAACTTAGTGTGAAGGCCTAACTCAGTGTGAAGGCCTAACTTAGTGTGAAGGCCTAACTCAATATGAAGGCCTAAAATTTGGTCTAATTCATTGTGTAGACCTAACTCAGTGTGAAGGCCTAACTCAGTGTGAAGGCCTTACTCAGTGTGTTGGCCTAACTCAGTGTAAAAGCCTAAAGTTAGGCCTAACTCATTGTGTAGGCCTAACTCATTGTGTAGGCCTAACTCAGTGTGAATGTGTAGCTCAGTGTGAAAGCCTCACTCAATGTGAAGGTCTAACTCATTGTGTAGGCCTAAGTCATTGTGTAGGCCTAACTCATTGTGTAAGCCTAACTCAGTGTGTAGGCCTAACTCCATGTGAAAGCTTAACTTAGTGTGAAAGCCTAACTCAATGTGAAGGCCTAACTCAGTGTGAAGGCCTAAAGTTAGGCCTAACTCATTGTCTATGCCTAACTCAGTGTGAAGTCCTAACATAGTGTGAAGCCCTAACTCAGTGTGAAGGCCTAAAATTAGGTTTAATTTATTGTGTAGACCTAACTCAGTGTGAAAGCCTAACTCAGTGTGAAGAACCAACTCAGTGTGAAGGCATAAAAGTAGGTCTAATTCATTGTGTAGACCTAGCCTAGTGTGTAGGCCTAACTCATTGTGAAGGCCTAACTCAGTGTGTAGGGCCTAACTCATTGTGTAGGCCTAACCCAGTGTGTAGGAATAACTCATTGTGAGGGCCTAACTCAGTGTGAAGGCCTAACTCATTGTGTAGGCCTAACTCAGTGTGAAGGCCTAACTCAGTGTGAAATGACTAACTCAGTGTGAAGGCCTAACTCCATGTGAAAGCTTAACTTAGTGTGAAGGACTAACTCAATGTGAAGGCCTAACTCAGTTTGAAGGCCTAAAGTTAGGCCTAACTCATTGTCTATGCCTAACTCAGTGTGAAGTCCTAACATAGTGTGAAGCCCTAACTCAGTGTGAAGGCCTAAAATTAGGTTTAATTTATTGTGTAGACCTAACTCAGTGTGAAGAACCAACTCGGTGTGAAGGCGTAAAATTAGGTCTAATTCATTGTGTAGACCTAACCTAGTGTGTAGGCCTAACTCATTGTGAAGGCCTAACTCAGTGTGTAGGGTCTAACTCATCATGTAGGCCTAACTCAGTGTGAAGGGCTAACTCAGTTTGAAGAACTAACTCTTTGTGTACGCCTAACTCAGTGTGTAGGCCTAACTCAGTGTGAAGGACTAACTCAGTGTGAAAGCCTAAAGTTAGGCCTAACTCATTGTGTAGGCCTAACTCAGTGTGAAGGCCTAACTCAGTGTGAAGGCCTAACTCATTGTGTACGCCTAACTCAGTGTGTAGGCCTAACTTAGTGTGAAGGCCTAACTCAGTGTGAAGGCCTAACTTAGTGTGAAGGCCTAACTCAATATGAAGGCCTAAAATTTGGTCTAATTCATTGTGTAGACCTAACTCAGTGTGAAGGCCTAACTCAGTGTGAAGGCCTAATTCTGTGTGAAGGCCTAACTCAGTGTGAAGACCTAACTCAATGTGAAGGCCTTACTCAGTGTGTTGGCCTAACTCAGTGTAAAAGCCTAAAGTTAGGCCTAACTCATTGTCTATGCCTAACTCAGTGTGAAGTCCTAACATAGTGTGAAGCCCTAACTCAGTGTGAAGGCTTAAAATTAGGTTTAATTTATTGTGTAGACCTAACTCAGTGTGAAGAACCAACTCGGTGTGAAGGCGTAAAATTAGGTCTAATTCATTGTGTAGACCTAACCTAGTGTGTAGGCCTAACTCATTGTGAAGGCCTAACTCAGTGTGTAGGGCCTAACTCAGTGTGAAGGGCTAACTCAATTTGAAGAACTAACTCTTTGTGTACACCTAACTCAGTGTGTAGGCCTAACTCAGTGTGAAGGCCTAACTCAGTGTGAAGGCCTAACTCAGTGTGAAGTGCTAAAGTTAGGCCTAACTCAGTGTGAAGGCCTAACTCAGGGTGAAAGCCTAACTCAGGGTGTAGGCCTAACTTAGTGTGAATAACCTAAGTCATTGTGTTGGCCTAACTCAGTGTGTAGGCCTAACTCAGTGTCAAGGCCTAACTCAGTGTGAAATGCCTAACTCAGTGTGAAGGCCTAACTCAGTGTGTAGGCCTAACTCAGTGTGTAGGCCTAACTCAGTGTGTAGGCCTAACTCAGTGTCAAGGCCTAACTCAGTGTGAAATGCCTAACTCAGTGTGAAGGCCTAACTCAGTGTGTAGGCCTAACTCAGTGTGTAGGCCTAACTCAGTGTGTAGGCCTAACTCAGTGTGAAGGCCTAAAATTAGGTCTAATTCATTGTGTAGACCTAACTCGGTGTGAAGGCCTAACTCAGTGTGAAGGCCTAACTCAATGTGAAGGCCTTACTCAGTGTGTTGGCCTAACTCAGTGTAAAAGCCTAAAGTTAGGCCTAACTCATTGTGTAGGCCTAACTCAGGGTGAAAGCCTAACTCAGGGT
This sequence comes from Salmo salar, assembly GCF_965601325.2. NCBI lineage: Eukaryota > Metazoa > Chordata > Actinopteri > Salmoniformes > Salmonidae > Salmo > Salmo salar. The sequence continues at coordinate 171,660,813 of NC_138291.1, forward strand.
GTAGGCCTAACTCAGTGTGAAGGACCTAACTCATTATGTAGGCCTAACTCAGTGTGAAGGACCTAAGTCATTGTGTTGGCCTAACTCATTGTGTAGACCTAACCCAGTGTGTAGGAATAACTCATTGTGAGGGCCTAACTCAGTGTGAAGGCCTAACTCATTGTGTAGGCCTAACTCAATGTGAAGGCCTAACTCAGTGTGAAATGCATAACTCAGTGTGAAGGCCTAACTCAATGTGAAAGCTTAACTTAGTGTGAAGGCCTAACTCAATGTGAAGGCCTAACTCAGTGTGAAGGCCTAAAGTTAGGCCTAACTCATTGTCTATGCCTAACTCAGTGTGAAGTCCTAACATAGTGTGAAGCCCTAACTCAGTGTGAAGGCCTAAAATTAGGTTTAATTTATTTTGTAGACCTAACTCAGTGTGAAATGCCTAACTCAGTGTGAAGGCCTAACTCAGTGTGAAGGCCTAAAATTAGGTCTAATTCCTTGTGTAGACCTAACTCGGTGTGAAGGCCTAACTTAGTGTGAAGAACAACCTTGGTGTGAAAGCCTAAAGTTAGGCCTAACTCAGTGTGAAGAGCTAAAGTTAGGCCTAACTCAGTGTGAAGGCCTAACTCAGGGTGAAAGCATAACTTAGGGTGTAGGCCTAACTCAGTGTGAAGGACCTAACTCATTATGTAGGCCTAACTCAGTGTGAAGGACCTAAGTCATTGTGTTGGCCTAACTCATTGTGTAGGCCTAACCCAGTGTGTAGGAATAACTCATTGTGAGGGCCTAACTCAGTGTGAAGGCCTAACTCATTGTGTAGGCCTAACTCAGTGTGAAGGCCTAACTCAGTGTGAAATGCCTAACTCAGTGTGAAGGCCTAACTCCATGTGAAAGCTTAACTTAGTGTGAAGGCCTAACTCAATGTGAAGGCCTAACTCAGTGTGAAGGCCTAAAGTTAGGCCTAACTCATTGTCTATGCCTAACTCAGTGTGAAGTCCTAACATAGTGTGAAGCCCTAACTCAGTGTGAAGGCCTAAAATTAGGTTTAATTTATTGTGTAGACCTAACTCAGTGTGAAGAACCAACTCGGTGTGAAGGCGTAAAATTAGGTCTAATTCATTGTGTAGACCTAACCTAGTGTGTAGGCCTAACTCATTGTGAAGGCCTAACTCAGTGTGTAGGGCCTAACTCATCATGTAGGCCTAACTCAGTGTTAAGGGCTAACTCAGTTTGAAGAACTAACTCTTTGTGTACGCCTAACTCAGTGTGTAGGCCTAACTCAGTGTGAAGGACTAACTCAGTGTGAAAGCCTAAAGTTAGGCCTAACTCATTGTGTAGACCTAACTCAGTGTGAAGGCCTAACTCAGTGTGAAGGCCTAACTCATTGTGTACGCCTAACTCAGTGTGTAGGCCTAACTTAGTGTGAAGGCCTAACTCAGTGTGAAGACCTAACTTAGTGTGAAAGCCTAACTCAATATGAAGGCCTAAAATTTGGTCTAATTCATTGTGTAGACCTAACTCAGTGTGAAGGCCTAACTCAGTGTGAAGGCCTAATTCTGTGTGAAGGCCTAACTCAGTGTGAAGGCCTTACTCAGTGTGTTGGCCTAACTCAGTGTAAAAGCCTAAAGTTAGGCCTAACTCATTGTGTAGGCCTAACTCATTGTGTAGGCCTAACTCAGTGTGAATGTGTAACTCAGTGTGAAAGCCTCACTCAATGTGAAGGTCTAACTCATTGTGTAGGCCTAACTCAGTGTGAAGGCCTAACTCAGTGTGAAGTGCTAAAGTTAGGCCTAACTCAGTGTGAAGGCCTAACTCAGGGTGAAAGCCTAACTCAGGGTGTAGGCCTAACTTAGTGTGAATAACCTAAGTCATTGTGTTGGCCTAACTCAGTGTGTAGGCCTAACTCAGTGTCAAGGCCTAACTCAGTGTGAAATGCCTAACTCAGTGTGAAGGCCTAACTCAGTGTGTAGGCCTAACTCAGTGTGTAGGCCTAACTCAGTGTGTAGGCCTAACTCAGTGTGAAATGCCTAACTCAGTGTGAAGGCCTAACTCAGTGTGAAGGCCTAAAATTAGGTCTAATTCATTGTGTAGACCTAACTCGGTGTGAAGGCCTAACTTAGTGTGAAGAACAACCTTGGTGTGAAAGCCTAAAGTTAGGCCTAACTCAGTGTGAAGAGCTAAAGTTAGGCCTAACTCAGTGTGAAGGCCTAACTCAGGGTGAAAGCATAACTTAGGGTGTAGGCCTAACTCAGTGTGAAGGACCTAACTCATTATGTAGGCCTAACTCAGTGTGAAGGACCTAAGTCATTGTGTTGGCCTAACTCATTGTGTAGGCCTAACCCAGTGTGTAGGAATAACTCATTGTGAGGGCCTAACTCAGTGTGAAGGCCTAACTCATTGTGTAGGCCTAACTCAGTGTGAAGGCCTAACTCAGTGTGAAATGCCTAACTCAGTGTGAAGGCCTAACTCCATGTGAAAGCTTAACTTAGTGTGAAGGCCTAACTCAATGTGAAGGCCTAACTCAGTGTGAAGGCCTAAAGTTAGGCCTAACTCATTGTCTATGCCTAACTCAGTGTGAAGTCCTAACATAGTGTGAAGCCCTAACTCAGTGTGAAGGCCTAAAATTAGGTTTAATTTATTGTGTAGACCTAACTCAGTGTGAAGAACCAACTCGGTGTGAAGGCGTAAAATTAGGTCTAATTCATTGTGTAGACCTAACCTAGTGTGTAGGCCTAACTCATTGTGAAGGCCTAACTCAGTGTGTAGGGCCTAACTCATCATGTAGGCCTAACTCAGTGTTAAGGGCTAACTCAGTTTGAAGAACTAACTCTTTGTGTACGCCTAACTCAGTGTGTAGGCCTAACTCAGTGTGAAGGACTAACTCAGTGTGAAAGCCTAAAGTTAGGCCTAACTCATTGTGTAGACCTAACTCAGTGTGAAGGCCTAACTCAGTGTGAAGGCCTAACTCATTGTGTACGCCTAACTCAGTGTGTAGGCCTAACTTAGTGTGAAGGCCTAACTCAGTGTGAAGACCTAACTTAGTGTGAAAGCCTAACTCAATATGAAGGCCTAAAATTTGGTCTAATTCATTGTGTAGACCTAACTCAGTGTGAAGGCCTAACTCAGTGTGAAGGCCTAATTCTGTGTGAAGGCCTAACTCAGTGTGAAGGCCTTACTCAGTGTGTTGGCCTAACTCAGTGTAAAAGCCTAAAGTTAGGCCTAACTCATTGTGTAGGCCTAACTCATTGTGTAGGCCTAACTCAGTGTGAATGTGTAACTCAGTGTGAAAGCCTCACTCAATGTGAAGGTCTAACTCATTGTGTAGGCCTAACTCAGTGTGAAGGCCTAACTCAGTGTGAAGTGCTAAAGTTAGGCCTAACTCAGTGTGAAGGCCTAACTCAGGGTGAAAGCCTAACTCAGGGTGTAGGCCTAACTTAGTGTGAATAACCTAAGTCATTGTGTTGGCCTAACTCAGTGTGTAGGCCTAACTCAGTGTCAAGGCCTAACTCAGTGTGAAATGCCTAACTCAGTGTGAAGGCCTAACTCAGTGTGTAGGCCTAACTCAGTGTGTAGGCCTAACTCAGTGTGTAGGCCTAACTCAGTGTGAAATGCCTAACTCAGTGTGAAGGCCTAACTCAGTGTGAAGGCCTAAAATTAGGTCTAATTCATTGTGTAGACCTAACTCGGTGTGAAGGCCTAACTTAGTGTGAAGAACAACCTTGGTGTGAAAGCCTAAAGTTAGGCCTAACTCAGTGTGAAGAGCTAAAGTTAGGCCTAACTCAGTGTGAAGGCCTAACTCAGGGTGAAAGCCTAACTCAGGGTGTAGGCCTAACTCAGTGTGAAGGACCTAACTCATTATGTAGGCCTAACTCAGTGTGAAGGACCTAAGTCATTGTGTTGGCCTAACTCATTGTGTAGGCCTAACCCAGTGTGTAGGAATAACTCATTGTGAGGGCCTAACTCAGTGTGAAGGCCTAACTCATTGTGTAGGCCTAACTCAGTGTGAAGGCCTAACTCAGTGTGAAATGCCTAACTCAGTGTGAAGGCCTAACTCCATGTGAAAGCTTAACTTAGTGTGAAGGCCTAACTCAATGTGAAGGCCTAACTCAGTGTGAAGGCCTAAAGTTAGGCCTAACTCATTGTCTATGCCTAACTCAGTGTGAAGTCCTAACATAGTGTGAAGCCCTAACTCAGTGTGAAGGCCTAAAATTAGGTTTAATTTATTGTGTAGACCTAACTCAGTGTGAAGAACCAACTCGGTGTGAAGGCGTAAAATTAGGTCTAATTCATTGTGTAGACCTAACCTAGTGTGTAGGCCTAACTCATTGTGAAGGCCTAACTCAGTGTGTAGGGCCTAACTCATCATGTAGGCCTAACTCAGTGTGAAGGGCTAACTCAGTTTGAAGAACTAACTCTTTGTGTACGCCTAACTCAGTGTGTAGGCCTAACTCAGTGTGAAGGACTAACTCAGTGTGAAAGCCTAAAGTTAGGCCTAACTCATTGTGTAGGCCTAACTCAGTGTGAAGGCCTAACTCAGTGTGAAGGCCTAACTCATTGTGTACGCCTAACTCAGTGTGTAGGCCTAACTTAGTGTGAAGGCCTAACTCAATATGAAGGCCTAAAATTTGGTCTAATTCATTGTGTAGACCTAACTCAGTGTGAAGGCCTAACTCAGTGTGAAGGCCTAATTCTGTGTGAAGGCCTAACTCAGTGTGAAGGCCTTACTCAGTGTGTTGGCCTAACTCAGTGTAAAAGCCTAAAGTTAGGCCTAACTCATTGTGTAGGCCTAACTCATTGTGTAGGCCTAACTCAGTGTGAATGTGTAACTCAGTGTGAAAGCCTCACTCAATGTGAAGGTCTAACTCATTGTGTAGGCCTAACTCAGTGTGAAGGCCTAACTCAGTGTGAAGTGCTAAAGTTAGGCCTAACTCAGTGTGAAGGCCTAACTCAGGGTGAAAGCCTAACTCAGGGTGTAGGCCTAACTTAGTGTGAATAACCTAAGTCATTGTGTTGGCCTAACTCAGTGTGTAGGCCTAACTCAGTGTCAAGGCCTAACTCAGTGTGAAATGCCTAACTCAGTGTGAAGGCCTAACTCAGTGTGTAGGCCTAACTCAGTGTGTAGGCCTAACTCAGTGTGTAGGCCTAACTCAGTGTGAAATGCCTAACTCAGTGTGAAGGCCTAACTCAGTGTGAAGGCCTAAAATTAGGTCTAATTCATTGTGTAGACCTAACTCGGTGTGAAGGCCTAACTTAGTGTGAAGAACAACCTTGGTGTGAAAGCCTAAAGTTAGGCCTAACTCAGTGTGAAGAGCTAAAGTTAGGCCTAACTCAGTGTGAAGGCCTAACTCAGGGTGAAAGCATAACTTAGGGTGTAGGCCTAACTCAGTGTGAAGGACCTAACTCATTATGTAGGCCTAACTCAGTGTGAAGGACCTAAGTCATTGTGTTGGCCTAACTCATTGTGTAGGCCTAACCCAGTGTGTAGGAATAACTCATTGTGAGGGCCTAACTCAGTGTGAAGGCCTAACTCATTGTGTAGGCCTAACTCAGTGTGAAGGCCTAACTCAGTGTGAAATGCCTAACTCAGTGTGAAGGCCTAACTCCATGTGAAAGCTTAACTTAGTGTGAAGGCCTAACTCAATGTGAAGGCCTAACTCAGTGTGAAGGCCTAAAGTTAGGCCTAACTCATTGTCTATGCCTAACTCAGTGTGAAGTCCTAACATAGTGTGAAGCCCTAACTCAGTGTGAAGGCCTAAAATTAGGTTTAATTTATTGTGTAGACCTAACTCAGTGTGAAGAACCAACTCGGTGTGAAGGCGTAAAATTAGGTCTAATTCATTGTGTAGACCTAACCTAGTGTGTAGGCCTAACTCATTGTGAAGGCCTAACTCAGTGTGTAGGGCCTAACTCATCATGTAGGCCTAACTCAGTGTTAAGGGCTAACTCAGTTTGAAGAACTAACTCTTTGTGTACGCCTAACTCAGTGTGTAGGCCTAACTCAGTGTGAAGGACTAACTCAGTGTGAAAGCCTAAAGTTAGGCCTAACTCATTGTGTAGACCTAACTCAGTGTGAAGGCCTAACTCAGTGTGAAGGCCTAACTCATTGTGTACGCCTAACTCAGTGTGTAGGCCTAACTTAGTGTGAAGGCCTAACTCAGTGTGAAGACCTAACTTAGTGTGAAAGCCTAACTCAATATGAAGGCCTAAAATTTGGTCTAATTCATTGTGTAGACCTAACTCAGTGTGAAGGCCTAACTCAGTGTGAAGGCCTAATTCTGTGTGAAGGCCTAACTCAGTGTGAAGGCCTTACTCAGTGTGTTGGCCTAACTCAGTGTAAAAGCCTAAAGTTAGGCCTAACTCATTGTGTAGGCCTAACTCATTGTGTAGGCCTAACTCAGTGTGAATGTGTAACTCAGTGTGAAAGCCTCACTCAATGTGAAGGTCTAACTCATTGTGTAGGCCTAACTCAGTGTGAAGGCCTAACTCAGTGTGAAGTGCTAAAGTTAGGCCTAACTCAGTGTGAAGGCCTAACTCAGGGTGAAAGCCTAACTCAGGGTGTAGGCCTAACTTAGTGTGAATAACCTAAGTCATTGTGTTGGCCTAACTCAGTGTGTAGGCCTAACTCAGTGTCAAGGCCTAACTCAGTGTGAAATGCCTAACTCAGTGTGAAGGCCTAACTCAGTGTGTAGGCCTAACTCAGTGTGTAGGCCTAACTCAGTGTGTAGGCCTAACTCAGTGTGAAATGCCTAACTCAGTGTGAAGGCCTAACTCAGTGTGAAGGCCTAAAATTAGGTCTAATTCATTGTGTAGACCTAACTCGGTGTGAAGGCCTAACTTAGTGTGAAGAACAACCTTGGTGTGAAAGCCTAAAGTTAGGCCTAACTCAGTGTGAAGAGCTAAAGTTAGGCCTAACTCAGTGTGAAGGCCTAACTCAGGGTGAAAGCCTAACTCAGGGTGTAGGCCTAACTCAGTGTGAAGGACCTAACTCATTATGTAGGCCTAACTCAGTGTGAAGGACCTAAGTCATTGTGTTGGCCTAACTCATTGTGTAGGCCTAACCCAGTGTGTAGGAATAACTCATTGTGAGGGCCTAACTCAGTGTGAAGGCCTAACTCATTGTGTAGGCCTAACTCAGTGTGAAGGCCTAACTCAGTGTGAAATGCCTAACTCAGTGTGAAGGCCTAACTCCATGTGAAAGCTTAACTTAGTGTGAAGGCCTAACTCAATGTGAAGGCCTAACTCAGTGTGAAGGCCTAAAGTTAGGCCTAACTCATTGTCTATGCCTAACTCAGTGTGAAGTCCTAACATAGTGTGAAGCCCTAACTCAGTGTGAAGGCCTAAAATTAGGTTTAATTTATTGTGTAGACCTAACTCAGTGTGAAGAACCAACTCGGTGTGAAGGCGTAAAATTAGGTCTAATTCATTGTGTAGACCTAACCTAGTGTGTAGGCCTAACTCATTGTGAAGGCCTAACTCAGTGTGTAGGGCCTAACTCATCATGTAGGCCTAACTCAGTGTGAAGGGCTAACTCAGTTTGAAGAACTAACTCTTTGTGTACGCCTAACTCAGTGTGTAGGCCTAACTCAGTGTGAAGGACTAACTCAGTGTGAAAGCCTAAAGTTAGGCCTAACTCATTGTGTAGGCCTAACTCAGTGTGAAGGCCTAACTCAGTGTGAAGGCCTAACTCATTGTGTACGCCTAACTCAGTGTGTAGGCCTAACTTAGTGTGAAGGCCTAACTCAGTGTGAAGGCCTAACTTAGTGTGAAGGCCTAACTCAATATGAAGGCCTAAAATTTGGTCTAATTCATTGTGTAGACCTAACTCAGTGTGAAGGCCTAAATCAGTGTGAAGGCCTAATTCTGTGTGAAGGCCTAACTCAGTGTGAAGGCCTAACTCAATGTGAAGGCCTTACTCAGTGTGTTGGCCTAACTCAGTGTAAAAGCCTAAAGTTAGGCCTAACTCATTGTCTATGCCTAACTCAGTGTGAAGTCCTAACATAGTGTGAAGGCCTAACTCAGTGTGAAGGCCTAAAATTAGGTTTAATTTATTGTGTAGACCTAACTCAGTGTGAAGAACCAACTCGGTGTGAAGGCGTAAAATTAGGTCTAATTCATTGTGTAGACCTAACCTAGTGTGTAGGCCTAACTCATTGTGAAGGCCTAACTCAGTGTGTAGGGCCTAACTCATCATGTAGGCCTAACTCAGTGTGAAGGGCTAACTCAGTTTGAAGAACTAACTCTTTGTGTACGCCTAACTCAGTGTGTAGGCCTAACTCAGTGTGAAGGCCTAACTCAGTGTGAAGGCCTAACTCAGTGTGAAGGCCTAACTCATTGTGTACGCCTAACTCAGTGTGTAGGCCTAACTTAGTGTGAAGGCCTAACTCAGTGTGAAGGCCTAACTTAGTGTGAAGACCTAACTCAATATGAAGGCCTAAAATTTGGTCTAATTCATTGTGTAGACCTAACTCAGTGTGAAGGCCTAATTCTGTGTGAAGGCCTAACTCAGTGTGAAGGCCTAACTCAATGTGAAGGCCTTACTCAGTGTGTTGGCCTAACTCAGTGTAAAAGCCTAAAGTTAGGCCTAACTCATTGTGTAGGCCTAACTCATTGTGTAGGCCTAACTCATTGTGTAGGCCTAACTCAGTGTGAATGTGTAACTCAGTGTGAAAGCCTCACTCAATGTGAAGGTCTAACTCATTGTGTAGGCCTAAGTCATTGTGTAGGCCTAACTCATTGTGTAAGCCTAACTCAGTGTGAAGGCCTAACTCAGTGTGAAGGCCTAACTCATTGTGTACGCCTAACTCAGTGTGTAGGCCTAACTTAGTGTGAAGGACTAACTCAGTGTGAAGGCCTAACTCAGTGTGAAGGCCTAACTCAGTGTGAAGGCCTAACTCAGTGTGAAGGCCTAACTCAGTGTGAAGGCCTAACTCATTGTGTACACCTAACTCAGTGTGTAGGCCTAACTTAGTGTGAAGGCCTAACTTAGTGTGAAGGCCTAACTCAATATGAAGGCCTAAAATTTGGTCTAATTCATTGTGTAGACCTAACTCAGTGTGAAGGCCTAACTCAGTGTGAAGGCCTAACTCAATGTGAAGTCCTTACTCAGTGTGTTTGTCCTAACTCAGTGTAAAAGCCTAAAGTTAGGCCTAACTCATTGTGTAGACCTAACTCAGGGTGAAAGCCTAACTCAGGGTGTAGGCCTAACTCAGTGTGAAGGACCTAACTCATTATGTAGGCCTAACTCAGTGTGAAGGACCTAAGTCATTGTGTTGGCCTAACTCATTGTGTAGACCTAACCCAGTGTGTAGGAATAACTCATTGTGAGGGCCTAACTCAGTGTGAAGGCCTAACTCATTGTGTAGGCCTAACTCAGTGTGAAGGCCTAACTCAGTGTGAAATGCATAACTCAGTGTGAAGGCCTAACTCAATGTGAAAGCTTAACTTAGTGTGAAGGCCTAACTCAATGTGAAGGCCTAACTCAGTGTGAATGCCTAAAGTTAGGCGTAACTCATTGTCTATGCCTAACTCAGTGTGAAGTCCTAACATAGTGTGAAGGACTAACTCAGTGTGAAGGCCTAAAATTAGGTTTAATTTATTGTGTAGACCTAACTCAGTGTGAAATGCCTAACTCAGTGTGAAGGCCTAACTCAGTGTGAAGGCCTAAAATTAGGTCTAATTCATTGTGTAGACCTAACTCGGTGTGAAGGCCTAACTTAGTGTGAAGAACAACCTTGGTGTGAAAGCCTAAAGTTAGGCCTAACTCAGTGTGAAGAGCTAAAGTTAGGCCTAACTCAGTGTGAAGGCCTAACTCAGGGTGAAAGCCTAACTCAGGGTGTAGGCCTAACTCAGTGTGAAGGACCTAACTCATTATGTAGGCCTAACTCAGTGTGAAGAACCTAAGTCATTGTGTTGGCCTAACTCATTGTGTAGGCCTAACCCAGTGTGTAGGAATAACTCATTGTGAGGGCCTAACTCAGTGTGAAGGCCTAACTCATTGTGTAGGCCTAACTCAGTGTGAAGGCCTAACTCAGTGTTAAATGCCTAACTCAGTGTGAAGGCCTAACTCCATGTGAAAGCTTAACTTAGTGTGAAGGCCTAACTCAATGTGAAGGCCTAACTCAGTGTGAAGGCCTAAAGTTAGGCCTAACTCATTGTCTATGCCTAACTCAGTGTGAAGTCCTAACATAGTGTGAAGGCCTAACTCAGTGTGAAGACCTAAAATTAGGTTTAATTTATTGTGTAGACCTAACTCAGTGTGAAGAACCAACTCGGTGTGAAGGCGTAAAATTAGGTCTAATTCATTGTGTAGACCTAACCTAGTGTGTAGGCCTAACTCATTGTGAAGGCCTAACTCAGTGTGTAGGGCCTAACTCATCATGTAGGCCTAACTCATTGTCTATGCCTAACTCAGTGTGAAGTCCTAACATAGTGTGAAGCCCTAACTCAGTGTGAAGGCCTAAAATTAGGTTTAATTTATTGTGTAGACCTAACTCAGTGTGAAGAACCAACTCGGTGTGAAGGCGTAAAATTAGGTCTAATTCATTGTGTAGACCTAACCTAGTGTGTAGGCCTAACTCATTGTGAAGGCCTAACTCAGTGTGTAGGGCCTAACTCATCATGTAGGCCTAACTCAGTGTGAAGGGCTAACTCAGTTTGAAGAACTAACTCTTTGTGTACGCCTAACTCAGTGTGTAGGCCTAACTCAGTGTGAAGGACTAACTCAGTGTGAAAGCCTAAAGTTAGGCCTAACTCATTGTGAAGGCCTAATTCTGTGTGAAGGCCTAACTCAGTGTGAAGGCCTAACTCAATGTGAAGGCCTTACTCAGTGTGTTGGCCTAACTCAGTGTAAAAGCCTAAAGTTAGGCCTAACTCATTGTGTAGGCCTAACTCATTGTGTAGGCCTAACTCAGTGTGAATGTGTAACTCAGTGTGAAAGCCTCACTCAATGTGAAGGTCTAACTCATTGTGTAGGCCTAAGTCATTGTGTAGGCCTAACTCATTGTGTAAGCCTAACTCAGTGTGTAGGCCTAACTCCATGTGAAAGCTTAACTTAGTGTGAAAGCCTAACTCAATGTGAAGGCCTAACTCAGTGTGAAGGCCTAAAGTTAGGCCTAACTCATTGTCTATGCCTAACTCAGTGTGAAGTCCTAACATAGTGTGAAGCCCTAACTCAGTGTGAAGGCCTAAAATTAGGTTTAATTTATTGTGTAGACCTAACTCAGTGTGAAAGCCTAACTCAGTGTGAAGAACCAACTCAGTGTGAAGGCATAAAAGTAGGTCTAATTCATTGTGTAGACCTAGCCTAGTGTGTAGGCCTAACTCATTGTGAAGGCCTAACTCATTGTGTAGGGCCTAACTCATCATGTAGAACTAACTCAGTGTGAAGGGCTAATTCAGTTTGAAGAACTAACTCTTTGTGTACGCCTAACTCAGTGTGTAGGCCTAACTCAGTGTGAAAGACTAACTCAGTGTGAAAGCCTAAAGTTAGGCCTAACTCATTGTGTAGGCCTAACTCAGTGTGAAGGCCTAACTCAGTGTGAAGGCCTAACTCAGTGTGAAGGCCTAACTCAGTGTGAAGGCCTAACTCATTGTGTACACCTAACTCAGTGTGTAGACCTAACTCAGTGTGAAAGCCTAACTCAGTGTGAAGAACCAACTCAGTGTGAAGGCATAAAAGTAGGTCTAATTCATTGTGTAGACCTAGCCTAGTGTGTAGGCCTAACTCATTGTGAAGGCCTAACTCATTGTGTAGGGCCTAACTCATCATGTAGGCCTAACTCAGTGTGAAGGGCTAACTCAGTTTGAAGAACTAACTCTTTGTGTACGCCTAACTCAGTGTGTAGGCCTAACTCAGTGTGAAGGACTAACTCAGTGTGAAAGCCTAAAGTTAGGCCTAACTCATTGTGTAGGCCTAACTCAGTGTGAAGGCCTAACTCAGTGTGAAGGCCTAACTCAGTGTGAAGGCCTAACTCAGTGTGAAGGCCTAACTCATTGTGTACACCTAACTCAGTGTGTAGGCCTAACTTAGTGTGAAGGCCTAACTTAGTGTGAAGGCCTAACTCAATATGAAGGCCTAAAATTTGGTCTAATTCATTGTGTAGACCTAACTCAGTGTGAAGGCCTAACTCAGTGTGAAGGCCTAACTCATTGTGAAGGCCTTACTCAGTGTGTTGGCCTAACTCAGTGTAAAAGCCTAAAGTTAGGCCTAACTCATTGTGTAGGCCTAACTCAGGGTGAAAGCCTAACTCAGGGTGTAGGCCTAACTCAGTGTGAAGGACCTAACTCATTATGTAGGCCTAACTCAGTGTGAAGGACCTAAGTCATTGTGTTGGCCTAACTCATTGTGTAGACCTAACCCAGTGTGTAGGAATAACTCATTGTGAGGGCCTAACTCAGTGTGAAGGCCTAACTCATTGTGTAGGCCTAACTCAGTGTGAAGGCCTAACTCAGTGTGAAATGCATAACTCAGTGTGAAGGCCTAACTCAATGTGAAAGCTTAACTTAGTGTGAAGGCCTAACTCAATGTGAAGACCTAACTCAGTGTGAAGGCCTAAAGTTAGGCCTAACTCATTGTCTATGCCTAACTCAGTGTGAAGTCCTAACATAGTGTGAAGCCCTAACTCAGTGTGAAGGCCTAAAATTAGGTTTAATTTATTGTGTAGACCTAACTCAGTGTGAAGAACCAACTCGGTGTGAAGGCGTAAAATTAGGTCTAATTCATTGTGTAGACCTAACCTAGTGTGTAGGCCTAACTCATTGTGAAGGCCTAACTCAGTGTGTAGGGCCTAACTCATCATGTAGGCCTAACTCAGTGTGTAGGGCTAACTCAGTTTGAAGAACTAACTCTTTGTGTACGCCTAACTCAGTGTGTAGGCCTAACTCAGTGTGAAGGACTAACTCAGTGTGAAAGCCTAAAGTTAGGCCTAACTCATTGTGTAGGCCTAACTCAGTGTGAAGGCCTAACTCAGTGTGAAGGCCTAACTCATTGTGTACGCCTAACTCAGTGTGTAGGCCTAACTTAGTGTGAAGGCCTAACTCAGTGTGAAGACCTAACTTAGTGTGAAGGCCTAACTCAATATGAAGGCCTAAAATTTGGTCTAATTCATTGTGTAGACCTAACTCAGTGTGAAGGCCTAACTCAGTGTGAAGGCCTAATTCTGTGTGAAGGCCTAACTCAGTGTGAAGGCCTAACTCAATGTGAAGGCCTTACTCAGTGTGTTGGCCTAACTCAGTGTAAAAGCCTAAAGTTAGGCCTAACTCATTGTGTAGGCCTAACTCATTGTGTAGGCCTAACTCAGTGTGAATGTGTAACTCAGTGTGAAAGCCTCACTCAATGTGAAGGTCTAACTCTTTGTGTAGGCCTAAGTCATTGTGCAGGCCTAACTCATTGTGTAAGCCTAACTCAGTGTGTAGGCCTAACTCCATGTGAAAGCTTAACTTAGTGTGAAAGCCTAACTCAATGTGATGGCCTAACTCAGTGTGAAGGCCTAAAGTTAGGCCTAACTCATTGTCTATGCCTAACTCAGTGTGAAGTCCTAACATAGTGTGAAGCCCTAACTCAGTGTGAAGGCCTAAAATTAGGTTTAATTTATTGTGTAGACCTAACTCAGTGTGAAGAACCAACTCGGTGTGAAGGCGTAAAATTAGGTCTAATTCATTGTGTAGACCTAACCTAGTGTGTAGGCCTAACTCATTGTGAAGGCCTAACTCAGTGTGTAGGGCCTAACTCAGTGTGAAGGGCTAACTCAGTTTGAAGAACTAACTCTTTGTGTACACCTAACTCAGTGTGTAGGCCTAACTCAGTGTGAAGGCCTAACTCAGTGTGAAGGCCTAACTCAGTGTGAAGTGCTAAAGTTAGGCCTAACTCAGTGTGAAGGCCTAACTCAGGGTGAAAGCCTAACTCAGGGTGTAGGCCTAACTTAGTGTGAATAACCTAAGTCATTGTGTTGGCCTAACTCAGTGTGTAGGCCTAACTCAGTGTCAAGGCCTAACTCAGTGTGAAATGCCTAACTCAGTGTGAAGGCCTAACTCAGTGTGTAGGCCTAACTCAGTGTGTAGGCCTAACTCAGTGTGTAGGCCTAACTCAGTGTCAAGGCCTAACTCAGTGTGAAATGCCTAACTCAGTGTGTAGGCCTAACTCAGTGTCAAGGCCTAACTCAGTGTGAAATGCCTAACTCAGTGTGTAGGCCTAACTCAGTGTCAAGGCCTAACTCAGTGTGAAATGCCTAACTCAGTGTGAAGGCCTAACTCAGTGTGTAGGCCTAACTCAGTGTGTAGGCCTAACTCAGTGTGTAGGCCTAACTCAGTGTCAAGGCCTAACTCAGTGTGAAATGCCTAACTCAGTGTGAAGGCCTAACTCAGTGTGTAGGCCTAACTCAGTGTGTAGGCCTAACTCAGTGTGTAGGCCTAACTCAGTGTGAAGGCCTAACTCAGTGTGAAGGCCTAACTCAGTGTGAAGGCCTAAAATTAGGTCTAATTCATTGTGTAGACCTAACTCGGTGTGAAGGCCTAACTCAGTGTGAAGGCCTAACTCAATGTGAAGGCCTTACTCAGTGTGTTGGCCTAACTCAGTGTAAAAGCCTAAAGTTAGGCCTAACTCATTGTGTAGGCCTAACTCAGGGTGAAAGCCTAACTCAGGGTGTAGGCCTAACTCAGTGTGAAGGACCTAACTCATTATGTAGGCCTAACTCAGTGTGAAGGACCTAAGTCATTGTGTTGGCCTAACTCATTGTGTAGACCTAACCCAGTGTGTAGGAATAACTCATTGTGAGGGCCTAACTCAGTGTGAAGGCCTAACTCATTGTGTAGGCCTAACTCAGTGTGAAGGCCTAACTCAGTGTGAAATGCATAACTCAGTGTGAAGGCCTAACTCAATGTGAAAGCTTAACTTAGTGTGAAGGCCTAACTCAATGTGAAGGCCTAACTCAGTGTGAAGGCCTAAAGTTAGGCCTAACTCATTGTCTATGCCTAACTCAGTGTGAAGTCCTAACATAGTGTGAAGCCCTAACTCAGTGTGAAGGCCTAAAATTAGGTTTAATTTATTGTGAAGGCCTAACTCAGTGTGAAATGCATAACTCAGTGTGAAGGCCTAACTCAATGTGAAAGCTTAACTTAGTGTGAAGGCCTAACTCAATGTGAAGGCCTAACTCATTGTGAAGGCCTAAAGTTAGGCCTAACTCATTGTCTATGCCTAACTCAGTGTGAAGTCCTAACATAGTGTGAAGCCCTAACTCAGTGTGAAGGCCTAAAATTAGGTTTAATTTATTGTGTAGACCTAACTCAGTGTGAAGAACCAACTCGGTGTGAAGGCGTAAAATTAGGTCTAATTCATTGTGTAGACCTAACCTAGTGTGTAGGCCTAACTCATTGTGAAGGCCTAACTCAGTGTGTAGGGCCTAACTCATCATGTAGGCCTAACTCAGTGTGAAGGGCTAACTCAGTTTGAAGAACTAACTCTTTGTGTACGCCTAACTCAGTGTGTAGGCCTAACTCAGTGTGAAGGACTAACTCAGTGTGAAAGCCTAAAGTTAGGCCTAACTCATTGTGTAGGCCTAACTCAGTGTGAAGGCCTAACTCAGTGTGAAGGCCTAACTCATTGTGTACGCCTAACTCAGTGTGTAGGCCTAACTTAGTGTGAAGGCCTAACTCAGTGTGAAGACCTAACTTAGTGTGAAGGCCTAACTCAATATGAAGGCCTAAAATTTGGTCTAATTCATTGTGTAGGCCTAACTCAGTGTGAAGGCCTAACTCAGTGTGAAGGCCTAATTCTGTGTGAAGGCCTAACTCAGTGTGAAGGCCTAACTCAATGTGAAGGCCTTACTCAGTGTGTTGGCCTAACTCAGTGTAAAAGCCTAAAGTTAGGCCTAACTCATTGTGTAGGCCTAACTCATTGTGTAGGCCTAACTCAGTGTGAATGTGTAACTCAGTGTGAAAGCCTCACTCAATGTGAAGGTCTAACTCTTTGTGTAGGCCTAAGTCATTGTGCAGGCCTAACTCATTGTGTAAGCCTAACTCAGTGTGTAGGCCTAACTCCATGTGAAAGCTTAACTTAGTGTGAAAGCCTAACTCAATGTGAAGGCCTAACTCAGTGTGAAGGCCTAAAGTTAGGCCTAACTCATTGTCTATGCCTAACTCAGTGTGAAGTCCTAACATAGTGTGAAGCCCTAACTCAGTGTGAAGGCCTAAAATTAGGTTTAATTTATTGTGTAGACCTAACTCAGTGTGAAAGCCTAACTCAGTGTGAAGAACCAACTCAGTGTGAAGGCATAAAAGTAGGTCTAATTCATTGTGTAGACCTAGCCTAGTGTGTAGGCCTAACTCATTGTGAAGGCCTAACTCATTGTGTAGGGCCTAACTCATCATGTAGGCCTAACTCAGTGTGAAGGGCTAACTCAGTTTGAAGAACTAACTCTTTGTGTACGCCTAACTCAGTGTGTAGGCCTAACTCAGTGTGAAAGACTAACTCAGTGTGAAAGCCTAAAGTTAGGCCTAACTCATTGTGTAGGCCTAACTCAGTGTGAAGGCCTAACTCAGTGTGAAGGCCTAACTCATTGTGTACGCCTAACTCAGTGTGTAGGCCTAACTTAGTGTGAAGGCCTAACTCAGTGTGAAGGCCTAACTTAGTGTGAAGTGCAAACTCAATATGAAGGCCTAAAATTTGGTCTAATTCATTGTGTAGACCTAACTCAGTGTGAAGGCCTAACTCAGTGTGAAGGCCTAACTCAGTGTGAAGGCATAATTCTGTGTGAAGACCTAACTCAGTGTGAAGGCCTAACTCAATGTGAAGGCCTTACTCAGTGTGTTGGCCTAACTCAGTGTAAAAGCCTAAAGTTAGGCCTAACTCATTGTGTAGGCCTAACTCATTGTGTAGGCCTAACTCAGTGTGAATGTGTAACTCAGTGTGAAAGCCTCACTCAATTTGAAGGTCTAACTCATTGTGTAGGCCTAAGTCATTGTGTAGGCCTAACTCATTGTGTAAGCCTAACTCAGTGTGAAGGCCTAATTCAATGTGAAGGCCTAACTCAGTGTGTTGGCCTAACTCAGTGTAAAAGCCTAAAGTTAGGCCTAACTCATTGTGTAGGCCTAACTCAGTGTGAAAGCCTCACTCAATGTGAAAGTCTAACTCATTGTGTAGGCCTAACTCATTGTGTAAGCCTAACTCAGTGTGTAGGCCTAACTCCATGTGAAAGCTTAACTTAGTGTGAAGGCCTAACTCAGTGTGATGGCCTAAAGTTAGGCCTAACTCATTGTCTATGCCTAACTCAGTGTGAAGTCCTAACATAGTGTGAAGCCCTAACTCAGTGTGAAAGCCTAAAATTAGGTTTAATTTATTGTGTAGACCTAACTCAGTGTGAAAGCCTAACTCAGTGTGAAGAACCAACTCGGTGTGAAGGCGTAAAATTAGGTCTAATTCATTGTGTAGACCTAACCTAGTGTGTAGGCCTAACTCATTGTGAAGGCCTAACTCAGTGTGTAGGGCCTAACTCATCATGTAGGCCTAACTCAGTGTGAAGGGCTAACTCAGTTTGAAGAACTAACTCTTTGTGTACGCCTAACTCAGTGTGTAGGCCTAACTCAGTGTGAAGGACTAACTCAGTGTGAAAGCCTAAAGTTAGGCCTAACTCATTGTGAAGGCCTAATTCTGTGTGAAGGCCTAACTCAGTGTGAAGGCCTAACTCAATGTGAAGGCCTTACTCAGTGTGTTGGCCTAACTCAGTGTAAAAGCCTAAAGTTAGGCCTAACTCATTGTGTAGGCCTAACTCATTGTGTAGGCCTAACTCAGTGTGAATGTGTAACTCAGTGTGAAAGCCTCACTGAATGTGAAGGTCTAACTCATTGTGTAGGCCTAAGTCATTGTGTAGGCCTAACTCATTGTGTAAGCCTAACTCAGTGTGTAGGCCTAACTCCATGTGAAAGCTTAACTTAGTGTGAAAGCCTAACTCAATGTGAAGGCCTAACTCAGTGTGAAGGCCTAAAGTTAGGCCTAACTCATTGTCTATGCCTAACTCAGTGTGAAGTCCTAACATAGTGTGAAGCCCTAACTCAGTGTGAAGGCCTAAAATTAGGTTTAATTTATTGTGTAGACCTAACTCAGTGTGAAAGCCTAACTCAGTGTGAAGAACCAACTCAGTGTGAAGGCATAAAAGTAGGTCTAATTCATTGTGTAGACCTAGCCTAGTGTGTAGGCCTAACTCATTGTGAAGGTCTAACTCATTGTGTAGGGCCTAACTCATCATGTAGGCCTAACTCAGTGTGAAGGGCTAATTCAGTTTGAAGAACTAACTCTTTGTGTACGCCTAACTCAGTGTGTAGGCCTAACTCAGTGTGAAAGACTAACTCAGTGTGAAAGCCTAAAGTTAGGCCTAACTCATTGTGTAGGCCTAACTCAGTGTGAAGGCCTAACTCAGTGTGAAGGCCTAACTCAGTGTGAAGGCCTAACTCAGTGTGAAGGCCTAACTCATTGTGTACACCTAACTCAGTGTGTAGGCCTAACTTAGTGTGAAGGCCTAACTCAGTGTGAAGGCCTAACTTAGTGTGAAGGCCTAACTCAATATGAAGGCCTAAAATTTGGTCTAATTCATTGTGTAGACCTAACTCAGTGTGAAGGCCTAACTCAGTGTGAAGGCCTAACTCAATGTGAAGGCCTTACTCAGTGTGTTGGCCTAACTCAGTGTAAAAGCCTAAAGTTAGGCCTAACTCATTGTGTAGGCCTAACTCAGGGTGAAAGCCTAACTCAGGGTGTAGGCCTAACTGAGTGTGAAGGACCTAACTCATTATGTAGGCCTAACTCAGTGTGAAGGACCTAAGTCATTGTGTTGGCCTAACTCATTGTGTAGACCTAACCCAGTGTGTAGGAATAACTCATTGTGAGGGCCTAACTCAGTGTGAAGGCCTAACTCATTGTGTAGGCCTAACTCAGTGTGAAGGCCTAACTCAGTGTGAAATGCATAACTCAGTGTGAAGGCCTAACTCAATGTGAAAGCTTAACTTAGTGTGAAGGCCTAACTCAATGTGAAGGCCTAACTCAGTGTGAAGGCCTAACTCAGTGTGAAGGCCTAACTCATTGTGTACGCCTAACTCAGTGTGTAGGCCTAACTTAGTGTGAAGGCCTAACTCAGTGTGAAGGCCTAACTTAGTGTGAAGGCCTAACTCAATATGAAGGCCTAAAATTTGGTCTAATTCATTGTGTAGACCTAACTCAGTGTGAAGGCCTAACTCAGTGTGAAGGCCTAATTCTGTGTGAAGGCCTAACTCAGTGTGAAGGCCTAACTCAATGTGAAGGCCTTACTCAGTGTGTTGGCCTAACTCAGTGTAAAAGCCTAAAGTTAGGCCTAACTCATTGTCTATGCCTAACTCAGTGTGAAGTCCTAACATAGTGTGAAGCCCTAACTCAGTGTGAAGGCCTAAAATTAGGTTTAATTTATTGTGTAGACCTAACTCAGTGTGAAGAACCAACTCGGTGTGAAGGCGTAAAATTAGGTCTAATTCATTGTGTAGACCTAACCTAGTGTGTAGGCCTAACTCATTGTGAAGGCCTAACTCAGTGTGTAGGGCCTAACTCATCATGTAGGCCTAACTCAGTGTGAAGGGCTAACTCAGTTTGAAGAACTAACTCTTTGTGTACGCCTAACTCAGTGTGTAGGCCTAACTCAGTGTGAAGGCCTAACTCAGTGTGAAGGCCTAACTCAGTGTGAAGGCCTAACTCATTGTGTACGCCTAACTCAGTGTGTAGGCCTAACTTAGTGTGAAGGCCTAACTCAGTGTGAAGGCCTAACTTAGTGTGAAGACCTCACTCAATATGAAGGCCTAAAATTTGGTCTAATTCATTGTGTAGACCTAACTCAGTGTGAAGGCCTAACTCAGTGTGAAGGCCTAACTCAATGTGAAGGCCTTACTCAGTGTGTTTGTCCTAACTCAGTGTAAAAGCCTAAAGTTAGGCCTAACTCATTGTGTAGACCTAACTCAGGGTGAAAGCCTAACTCAGGGTGTAGGCCTAACTCAGTGTGAAGGACCTAACTCATTATGTAGGCCTAACTCAGTGTGAAGGACCTAAGTCATTGTGTTGGCCTAACTCATTGTGTAGACCTAACCCAGTGTGTAGGAATAACTCATTGTGAGGGCCTAACTCAGTGTGAAGGCCTAACTCATTGTGTAGGCCTAACTCAGTGTGAAGGCCTAACTCAGTGTGAAATGCATAACTCAGTGTGAAGGCCTAACTCAATGTGAAAGCTTAACTTAGTGTGAAGGCCTAACTCAATGTGAAGGCCTAACTCAGTGTGAAGGCCTAAAGTTAGGCCTAACTCATTGTCTATGCCTAACTCAGTGTGAAGTCCTAACATAGTGTGAAGCCCTAACTCAGTGTGAAGGCCTAAAATTAGGTTTAATTTATTGTGTAGACCTAACTCAGTGTGAAATGCCTAACTCAGTGTGAAGGCCTAACTCAGTGTGAAGGCCTAAAATTAGGTCTAATTCATTGTGTAGACCTAACTCGGTGTGAAGGCCTAACTTAGTGTGAAGAACAACCTTGGTGTGAAAGCCTAAAGTTAGGCCTAACTCAGTGTGAAGAGCTAAAGTTAGGCCTAACTCAGTGTGAAGGCCTAACTCAGGGTGAAAGCCTAACTCAGGGTGTAGGCCTAACTCAGTGTGAAGGACCTAACTCATTATGTAGGCCTAACTCAGTGTGAAGAACCTAAGTCATTGTGTTGGCCTAACTCATTGTGTAGGCCTAACCCAGTGTGTAGGAATAACTCATTGTGAGGGCCTAACTCAGTGTGAAGGCCTAACTCATTGTGTAGGCCTAACTCAGTGTGAAGGCCTAACTCAGTGTTAAATGCCTAACTCAGTGTGAAGGCCTAACTCCATGTGAAAGCTTAACTTAGTGTGAAGGCCTAACTCAATGTGAAGGCCTAACTCAGTGTGAAGGCCTAAAGTTAGGCCTAACTCATTGTCTATGCCTAACTCAGTGTGAAGTCCTAACATAGTGTGAAGCCCTAACTCAGTGTGAAGGCCTAAAATTAGGTTTAATTTATTGTGTAGACCTAACTCAGTGTGAAGAACCAACTCGGTGTGAAGGCGTAAAATTAGGTCTAATTCATTGTGTAGACCTAACCTAGTGTGTAGGCCTAACTCATTGTGAAGGCCTAACTCAGTGTGTAGGGCCTAACTCATCATGTAGGCCTAACTCAGTGTGAAGGGCTAACTCAGTTTGAAGAACTAACTCTTTGTGTACGCCTAACTCAGTGTGTAGGCCTAACTCAGTGTGAAGGACTAACTCAGTGTGAAAGCCTAAAGTTAGGCCTAACTCATTGTGAAGGCCTAATTCTGTGTGAAGGCCTAACTCAGTGTGAAGGCCTAACTCAATGTGAAGGCCTTACTCAGTGTGTTGGCCTAACTCAGTGTAAAAGCCTAAAGTTAGGCCTAACTCATTGTGTAGGCCTAACTCATTGTGTAGGCCTAACTCAGTGTGAATGTGTAACTCAGTGTGAAAGCCTCACTCAATGTGAAGGTCTAACTCATTGTGTAGGCCTAAGTCATTGTGTAGGCCTAACTCATTGTGTAAGCCTAACTCAGTGTGTAGGCCTAACTCCATGTGAAAGCTTAACTTAGTGTGAAAGCCTAACTCAATGTGAAGGCCTAACTCAGTGTGAAGGCCTAAAGTTAGGCCTAACTCATTGTCTATGCCTAACTCAGTGTGAAGTCCTAACATAGTGTGAAGCCCTAACTCAGTGTGAAGGCCTAAAATTAGGTTTAATTTATTGTGTAGACCTAACTCAGTGTGAAAGCCTAACTCAGTGTGAAGAACCAACTCAGTGTGAAGGCATAAAAGTAGGTCTAATTCATTGTGTAGACCTAGCCTAGTGTGTAGGCCTAACTCATTGTGAAGGCCTAACTCATTGTGTAGGGCCTAACTCATCATGTAGGCCTAACTCAGTGTGAAGGGCTAACTCAGTTTGAAGAACTAACTCTTTGTGTACGCCTAACTCAGTGTGTAGGCCTAACTCAGTGTGAAAGACTAACTCAGTGTGAAAGCCTAAAGTTAGGCCTAACTCATTGTGTAGGCCTAACTCAGTGTGAAGGCCTAACTCAGTGTGAAGGCCTAACTCAGTGTGAAGGCCTAACTCAGTGTGAAGGCCTAACTCATTGTGTACACCTAACTCAGTGTGTAGGCCTAACTTAGTGTGAAGGCCTAACTTAGTGTGAAGGCCTAACTCAATATGAAGGCCTAAAATTTGGTCTAATTCATTGTGTAGACCTAACTCAGTGTGAAGGCCTAACTCAGTGTGAAGGCCTAACTCATTGTGAAGGCCTTACTCAGTGTGTTGGCCTAACTCAGTGTAAAAGCCTAAAGTTAGGCCTAACTCATTGTGTAGGCCTAACTCAGGGTGAAAGCCTAACTCAGGGTGTAGGCCTAACTCAGTGTGAAGGACCTAACTCATTATGTAGGCCTAACTCAGTGTGAAGGACCTAAGTCATTGTGTTGGCCTAACTCATTGTGTAGACCTAACCCAGTGTGTAGGAATAACTCATTGTGAGGGCCTAACTCAGTGTGAAGGCCTAACTCATTGTGTAGGCCTAACTCAGTGTGAAGGCCTAACTCAGTGTGAAATGCATAACTCAGTGTGAAGGCCTAACTCAATGTGAAAGCTTAACTTAGTGTGAAGGCCTAACTCAATGTGAAGGCCTCACTCAGTGTGAAGGCCTAAAGTTAGGCCTAACTCATTGTCTATGCCTAACTCAGTGTGAAGTCCTAACATAGTGTGAAGCCCTAACTCAGTGTGAAGGCCTAAAATTAGGTTTAATTTATTGTGTAGACCTAACTCAGTGTGAAGAACCAACTCGGTGTGAAGGCGTAAAATTAGGTCTAATTCATTGTGTAGACCTAACCTAGTGTGTAGGCCTAACTCATTGTGAAGGCCTAACTCAGTGTGTAGGGCCTAACTCATCATGTAGGCCTAACTCAGTGTGAAGGGCTAACTCAGTTTGAAGAACTAACTCTTTGTGTACGCCTAACTCAGTGTGTAGGCCTAACTCAGTGTGAAGGACTAACTCAGTGTGAAAGCCTAAAGTTAGGCCTAACTCATTGTGTAGGCCTAACTCAGTGTGAAGGCCTAACTCAGTGTGAAGGCCTAACTCATTGTGTACGCCTAACTCAGTGTGTAGGCCTAACTTAGTGTGAAGGCCTAACTCAGTGTGAAGACCTAACTTAGTGTGAAGGCCTAACTCAATATGAAGGCCTAAAATTTGGTCTAATTCATTGTGTAGACCTAACTCAGTGTGAAGGCCTAACTCAGTGTGAAGGCCTAATTCTGTGTGAAGGCCTAACTCAGTGTGAAGGCCTAACTCAATGTGAAGGCCTTACTCAGTGTGTTGGCCTAACTCAGTGTAAAAGCCTAAAGTTAGGCCTAACTCATTGTGTAGGCCTAACTCATTGTGTAGGCCTAACTCAGTGTGAATGTGTAACTCAGTGTGAAAGCCTCACTCAATGTGAAGGTCTAACTCATTGTGTAGGCCTAAGTCATTGTGCAGGCCTAACTCATTGTGTAAGCCTAACTCAGTGTGTAGGCCTAACTCCATGTGAAAGCTTAACTTAGTGTGAAAGCCTAACTCAATGTGAAGGCCTAACTCAGTGTGAAGGCCTAAAGTTAGGCCTAACTCATTGTCTATGCCTAACTCAGTGTGAAGTCCTAACATAGTGTGAAGCCCTAACTCAGTGTGAAGGCCTAAAATTAGGTTTAATTTATTGTGTAGACCTAACTCAGTGTGAAAGCCTAACTCAGTGTGAAGAACCAACTCAGTGTGAAGGCATAAAAGTAGGTC
Source organism: Salmo salar (assembly GCF_965601325.2). Lineage (NCBI taxonomy): Eukaryota > Metazoa > Chordata > Actinopteri > Salmoniformes > Salmonidae > Salmo > Salmo salar. The sequence goes on from NC_138291.1 coordinate 171,684,618, forward strand.
TAATTCATTGTGTAGACCTAGCCTAGTGTGTAGGCCTAACTCATTGTGAAGGCCTAACTCATTGTGTAGGGCCTAACTCATCATGTAGGCCTAACTCAGTGTGAAGGGCTAACTCAGTTTGAAGAACTAACTCTTTGTGTACGCCTAACTCAGTGTGTAGGCCTAACTCAGTGTGAAAGACTAACTCAGTGTGAAAGCCTAAAGTTAGGCCTAACTCATTGTGTAGGCCTAACTCAGTGTGAAGGCCTAACTCAGTGTGAAGGCCTAACTCATTGTGTACGCCTAACTCAGTGTGTAGGCCTAACTTAGTGTGAAGGCCTAACTCAGTGTGAAGGCCTAACTTAGTGTGAAGTGCAAACTCAATATGAAGGCCTAAAATTTGGTCTAATTCATTGTGTAGACCTAACTCAGTGTGAAGGCCTAACTCAGTGTGAAGGCCTAACTCAGTGTGAAGGCATAATTCTGTGTGAAGACCTAACTCAGTGTGAAGGCCTAACTCAATGTGAAGGCCTTACTCAGTGTGTTGGCCTAACTCAGTGTAAAAGCCTAAAGTTAGGCCTAACTCATTGTGTAGGCCTAACTCATTGTGTAGGCCTAACTCAGTGTGAATGTGTAACTCAGTGTGAAAGCCTCACTCAATTTGAAGGTCTAACTCATTGTGTAGGCCTAAGTCATTGTGTAGGCCTAACTCATTGTGTAAGCCTAACTCAGTGTGAAGGCCTAATTCAATGTGAAGGCCTAACTCAGTGTGTTGGCCTAACTCAGTGTAAAAGCCTAAAGTTAGGCCTAACTCATTGTGTAGGCCTAACTCAGTGTGAAAGCCTCACTCAATGTGAAAGTCTAACTCATTGTGTAGGCCTAACTCATTGTGTAAGCCTAACTCAGTGTGTAGGCCTAACTCCATGTGAAAGCTTAACTTAGTGTGAAGGCCTAACTCAGTGTGATGGCCTAAAGTTAGGCCTAACTCATTGTCTATGCCTAACTCAGTGTGAAGTCCTAACATAGTGTGAAGCCCTAACTCAGTGTGAAAGCCTAAAATTAGGTTTAATTTATTGTGTAGACCTAACTCAGTGTGAAAGCCTAACTCAGTGTGAAGAACCAACTCGGTGTGAAGGCGTAAAATTAGGTCTAATTCATTGTGTAGACCTAACCTAGTGTGTAGGCCTAACTCATTGTGTAGGGCCTAACTCATCATGTAGGCCTAACTCAGTGTGAAGGGCTAACTCAGTTTGAAGAACTAACTCTTTGTGTACGCCTAACTCAGTGTGTAGGCCTAACTCAGTGTGAAGGACTAACTCAGTGTGAAAGCCTAAAGTTAGGCCCAACTCATTGTGTAGGCCTAACTCATTGTGTAGGCCTAACTCAGTGTGAGGCCTAAAGTTAGGCCTAACTCATTGTGAAATGCCTAACTCAGTGTGAAATGCCTAACTCAGTGTGAAGGCCTAACTCAGTGTGAAGGCGCAACTCTGTGTGAAGGCCTAACTCAATGTGAAGGCCTAACTCAGTGTGTAGGCCTAACTCATTGTGTAGGCCTAACTCATTGTGTAGGCCTAACTCAGTGTGAAGGACTAACTCAGTGTGAAAGCCTAACTCAGTGTAAGTGAAGACCCCCTGAAATGGACAAAAATGAATGGGAACATATTGGCACTGTACGAAACATATACACGATGTACAATACCACTCATTTCATTCAAAACATTGCAAATGTCATATGCCAAATGCCAAGTGTCACACAGCAAAAATCCAATAGATGGTGAGCGCGCTCCACCGTGAATTTTCTTATTGCAAATGTAACACAAGTCAAGACCCAAGAGTAAAATGTTGAAAATATGAAAGAAAATTCAGTAACATATCACCCCCTTAAAAAAGGGCTTTCTGGACCGTTTTTCGAAATTCTTTAGATTTTTTTGTCAATTATAGATGTATAAGAACTGTATGAACATACTTTTGTCATATTTTATTGTCATAATAAAAAAATACAAATGTACTTGTCCGTAAGGCATATGTTTTTTCCATTTGCAATATGATTTCATAGGATGTCAAAAGTCACTTTTTTTCACCAAATGCCATAAGAAATGTCCAAATGCAATATGAAAGTATTGAATGTGCCAAATAAGGATGTTTTGTCCATTTGCTATGTACGATCATAGGAAGTCGGTTTCCAAACCCCAAAATCAGTGAACCATGTCCAAATGGCATTTATACTGCCCAAATTATATATAGCCCTATGTTAAGCCATGAATCAACCTAAATGGTCTATTTGTCATGAATGATGAGGGAGAAGTGGGACTCTGTTGTTTTTTATAGATTTTTTGAAAAACGTCCAAAATGACCAGATGGGCACGGGTGGGGGTGCTCCCTACCCAACCGTAGACCCCTTGCTCCCCCCTAAAGGCATTAAAAACCATTTTAAAAATGTACTTCTGATAACCCATTCCAATCACCAGGTGCATGGCTGTCCATTTGCAATATTTTTCAATGGGCATTTACCATCAAGAATTTGACATGCTAAAAAATACTGCAGAAATGCGAAATTGACTGGCCTGATGAACTCGGGATGGCCGGGCAGTGATAGTGGTTCCTCTCCATTGCTCGTTGTGTTGATTTCATCATGTCCATTTGGTGATGTTTTTTCACTGTTGAATCATATTGCAAATGTACTGTCCATTTGCAATATGTTTCAATGGGCATTTTCCATCACGAATTTGACATGCTCAAAAATACTGCAGAAATGCAAAATTGACTGGCCCGATGAACTCGGGATGGCCGTGCAGTGACTGTGGTTCCTCACCATCGCTCGATGTGTTGATTTCATCATGTCCATTTGGTGATGGTTTTTCACTGTTGAATCATATTGCAAATGTACTGTCCATTTGCAATGTTTCAATGGGCATTTACCATCACAAATTTGACATGCTCAAAAAAGCTGCAGGAATGCGAGATTGACTGCCCCGATGAACTCGGGATGGCCGGGCAGTGATTCTGGTTCCTCTCCATCGCTCGTTGGTGTTGATTTCAGAATGTCATTTTGGTGATGGTCTATCACTGTTTAAACATATTTCAAATGGACAAAAGTCAGCCAGAAAGTCACTGTCCATCAGTCAATTAGATATCATTCTGACACCAAACTGATACAAACTGACACCAGACACACTTTTTCCAATTCGATTATAAGCCAACTATCCCATATTTCAGAGTTCACAGCGCCTTCTGTTTAAAGCATAATAAAAACATAAAACATGTAGTTACGTTCTAGCTGCGGGTCCAGTTCTGACATTATGTGTAGGCCTAGCTGAGGCGACCCCGAATCCCAAGTTTCGGCTCGATAGGTCATTTGGAACCCAAGCAGCGACCTTAATTGGTGCTGAAAATCCATATTTTCCAGGCGTTGCTATGGGGTCCTTGAATGAGCTATCGGACAGAAACATTGGGGTCCGTCTCTATGGGCCGAGGCGGTTTCAATGCATCTAGTCTTGCAGGTCTGGGACATTTCTAAATGTCGTCATTTTCGTAATGGTCAAAATGATTTGAAGTTATTGCAAATGTACGAGGCTGTTTCTCAGTCTGAGAACCTTCTAGAGCCACATAACTCACCGTGCACTATCGACTTGAGCTCTAGAACAGGTTTCTAACGTTTCAGAGCTCTAGGTCTGACAGTTCTTTGATAGTTCGAACAAAGGTAACTATTGCAGGCTCTGTGTGTCTCTAAGGCCCACACTGTGTCACTCCATCCTTGCTGTGTGTGTGTGTGAGCTTTTCTTGGAAATCTGATGGGATAAATTACTGATTTACAGTTCATGAGGGTTGCCTAGTCACACATATGACATTTTGGAAAGATGTGACTTTTTAACCTTTCGAAACAGCCACAATTTAAGGCACTTCCGGTTGGCACAGGAAGCTTAAAGTAAACACATATCCTCATTGGGGTAGGCTTTTACAGAATCCTGAGTTTTAAGTCTTTATGTTAAGAACTGACTGATTTACACAGGGTTGAATGCAGTGATTTTCACAATCTGCAGGTTTGGTATATCAAAACACCTTTAGGGTGAATTTAACCACTTCCGGTTGCTCCAGGAAGCTTAGAATCAACACAGGTAGACCTCATAGTGGCCTGATGGATAGTCATCGAAGACAGGTTCATAAGACATTCATAACCCACATAGGCTTCAGGTTGAATTTAGGGGAGCAGGCAATGTATTCCTATGGGGAGAAAAGTCATTGCAAACTGTTTGATGTAAACACCTTCTTTTCACTGTTAAGGGTTAACCTCTCTAGGGTAGGTGGCACCAAATCGTCCCACCTACGTAACAGCCAGTGTAATCCCGTGGCGCGTTATTCAAAAACCTCAGAAATGCAAAAACTTCAATTTTTCAAACATATGACTATTTTACACCATTTTAAAGACAAGACTCTCGTTAATCTAACCACACTGTCCGATTTCAAAAAGGCTTTACAACGAAAGCAAAACATTAGATTATGTCAGCAGAGTACCCAGCCAGAAATAATCAGACACCCATTTTTCAAGCTAGCATATAATGTCACATAAACCCAAACCACAGCTAAATGCAGCCCTAACCTTTGATGATCTTCATCAGATGACAACCCTAGGACATTATGTTATACAATACATGCATGTTTTGTTCAATCAAGTTCATATTTATATCAAAAAACTGCTTTTTACATTAGCATGTGACTAGCATGTGACTAGCATTCCCACCGAACACTGCCGGTGAATTTACTAAATTACTCACGATAAACGTTCACAAAAAGCATAACAATTATTTTAAGAATTATAGATACAGAACTCCTCTATGCACTCGATATGTCCGATTTTAAAATAGCTTTTCGGTGAAAGCACATTTTGCAATATTCTCAGTAGATAGCCCGGCATCACAGGGCTAGCTATTTAGACACCCAGCAAGTTTAGCACTTACCAAAGTCAGATTTACTATAAGAAAAATGTTATTACCTTTGCTGTCTTCGTCAGAATGCACTCCCAGGACTTCTACTTCAATAACAAATGTTGGTTTGGTTCAAAATAATCCATCGTTATATCCAAACAGCAGCGTTTTGTTCGTGCGTTCAAGACACTATCCGAAAGGGTAAATAAGGGTGACGAGCATGGCGCAATTCGTGACAAAAAAATTCTAAATATTCCATTACCGTACTTCGAAGCATGTCAACCGCTGTTTAAAATCAATTTTTATGGCATTTTTCTCATAAAAAAGCGATAATATTCCGACCGGGAATCTGCGTTTAGGTAAACAGACGAAAGAAAATACAGCATGGGGTCAACTCGGGCACGCGCCTAAGCCCATAGTACTTTGATCGGCCACTTGCCAAAAGCGATAATGTGTTTCAGCCCGTGGCTGCCTCGATATCGTTCAGCTTTTTCCCGGGCTCTGAGAGCCTATGGGAGCCGTAGGAAGTGTCACGTTAGAGCAAAGATCCTCAGTCTTCAATAAAAAGAGCCAAGATGAAACACAACTTGTCAGACAGGCCACTTCCTGCATGGAATCTTCTCAGGTTTTGGCCTGCCATTTGAGTTCTGTTATACTCACAGACACCATTCAAACAGTTTTAGAAACTTTAGGGTGTTTTCTATCCAAAGCCAATGATTATATGCATATTGTAGTTACTGGGCAGGAGTAGTAACCAGATTAAATCGGGTACGTTTTTATCCGGCCGTGTCAATACTGCCCCCTAGCCCTAACAGGTTAATGCCACATGGTGAAGGTGATGCTTGCACAGATCGGGAGGACCTCAGAAATGTTCCTGAGGTCGAATTGTGCTTCTAACCCTAACGGTTCTCCCGCTGTCACCCAAAAGCACCTGCAATTTGTGAAGGCCTAACTCAGCGTGAAGGACTATCTCAGTGTGAAAGCCTAAAGTTAGGCCTAACTCATTGTGTAGGCCTAACTCATTGTGTAAGACCTGACAAGTTGTGTAGGCCTAACTCAGTGTGAAGGCCTAATTCATTGTGTAGGCCTAAGTCAGTGTGTAGGTCTAACTCAGTGTGAAGGCCTAACTCAGTGTGAAGGCCTAACTTAGTGTGAAGGCCTAACTCAATGTGAAGGCCTAAAGTTAAGCCTAACTCAGTGTGAAGGACCTTACTCATTGTGTAGGCCTAACTCAGTGTGAAGTCCTAACTCAATGTGAAGGCCTAACTCATTGTGTAGGCCTAACTCAGTGTGAAGGCCTAACTCATTGTGTAGGCCTAACTCAGTGTGAAGGCCTAACTCAGTGTGAAAGCCTAACTCAATGTGAAGGCCTAACTCATTGTGTAGGCCTAACTCATTGTGTAAGGCCTAACTCAGTGTGAAGGCCTAACTCAGTGTGAAATACCTAACTCAGTGTGAAGGCTTAACTTAGTGTGAAGGTCAAACTCAGTGTGAAGGCCTAAAATTATGTCTAATTCATTGTGTAGACCTAACTCAGTGTGAAGGCCAAACTCATTGTGAAGGCCTAAATCATTGTGTAGACCTAACTCAGTGTGAAGGGCCTAACTCATTGTGAAGGCCGGTATGTGGCTTCATCAGCAAACTTCTGAACACCAGGTGGCCCACCAGAGCATCCCCAAGGTCCCCATAACAGCACACAACAAACCACGTGTCCATCTTTGTACAGCCAAGCTCAAGTATTTTCTGTTACATTCCCTGATTTTCATTTGACATCTTGCTCAGATCTTGGTGGAGCAGACAAAATGTCCCTTTAGGACATCTCATGGTCACAGAAACTGCAAGAATGAGCTTTATACAGTGGAATGTCATTTTGGTAAAGCCCAAAAAAGCATTACACTTTTCACATCCTTTATAATGTATGCTCTCTTCAGGTGGAAGAGTCCAACTGAGTCAGTTAAAGGGAGGTCTACAGATATGTGATGTGCAGATAAAGGTGGGAATGACCTGGTAGCCCTTCCAGGAAAATTTGACAGGAAGAGGGGAATGATTGGGCCCAAAAAAACACTGTCACTTCCTATAACAATTTGTGGGGAACTCCATAAATAGTGAAGCAATTCTGCAGCCACTTGACATTGGTGGAAGAGGAAGAGGATCCAGGATCCTCCTTGAGAATGGGTATGGAGTCGGGAAAACTTAGAAAAATTCCCTTTAAAGCAAATATCCCTACACAGGGAAGATTTGACATGATGTATAGTAAGTACAGGATTACTAAAACCATAAAGGAGATTTGTTGGAAACTTATAGATTGTGTCTTTAATGAAGAGCATGTTCTGAAAAGTGACCAATGATGCATCAGTGTGTGGAGTCAACTAATCTTCTAGAGGTGAGAAAATGCCTCTTGAACTATCGTTTTAATTCCTCTACCATACACACAGTAAAGACTGTTGATAGATCTGACATTAGTGAAGAATTTTTCATCATTAAAATAGCAGTGGAGGCCTTGACTTCCTCTGGCCCATTTTGAAATGTGGCCAGCTACGTAAATTCCCCAGAGCTGTGGTGGGCAGTGACGCTGTCAGTGGCCCTGGCAAGGGAGCTGGATTTGGCACAGTATGGGAAGCCATTATTTCTCCTTGGCTCAGATTGACAAGACAAGAGGTACATGCTAAAAACGACTTTCTCTGCCCTGTCCACAAGAAGGGGAGGAGCCAGCGACAGGATGTGACTGTCACACAGCAAACGGGCTCCCCGTAATTTATTACAACGACTCAGCTCTTTTATTTTGAGATCTCTGGTGTAATGAGGCACTGCTATCATTGGGTAAATACCCCACCGTGTTTAGACTAATATAGCCTCTGTGACCTGGGCTATCATCTGTATTCACAAGGATCATGCGTATGCCTCTTAGAATAGGCACCCTATATGATGGGTGATCAGTGGCAATTTTCATTTGTGCTCGTCGTATGCCATCTCAAAGGCGTGGAGAACAAACGGGGAGTGGAGGGTCACAGACATTCACTCTGAGAGCACATCCTAAATGGGTAAGCTGGGGCCATTCATCTGAAATGCTACTTTTGGTCAATTATACATTTTTCGGCAAAGGGAAAGAAATAAAAACATTGAGGCCTTGGTCTCACAGTTGCATAAGTTTCATGTTTATTTAGTTTCAAGTCCTGACACATTCTATGCATGCTTTGAACACGTACTGCTCTGATAGCCACAGGTAGTCAAAGTTACAGTCAGGGCAGATACATGGACACAAAGTATATAAACCCATGATGGAGGTTAAAGCTAGAATCCTTAGTTGCAACATCAATTTTTGGACTCACAAATTAATGATATATATACCCCATTGATTCTTGAACATTTTTACTTGTAAACGCATCATGAGTTTAGTTCAATTGTCGTACCCCATCAGAACACAAAATAAAACGTAGCTTGTTTTGCTCCGATGTTTGTAAACAAAGAAAATATTTTTTTTAATAAAAACACTAAAGCCTCAAAACATGTCAAAAACGACAATGTTTATATCATGGGGTGGTCCGTCCTGGCATCCATAGCTCGGTCTATGAATTTGAGAGTGGTAACATTTCTCCAGGCCCATCCCTCAGCTTTTTACCAAAATAGAGGTGGGGTGACCCTTTGTTATTATTTCAAAGGATTGTAGCTTTAAGAAACAACATGTTACAGTAGAACATCACATCTCTTAACTTCTGAATTTCTCTGTCTGCAACTTTTTTACAACCAGAACACCAACATAAACAAACAAAGCATTGTGCCCCCCTAAAACATTATGACACCTGATATCACTGCAATTCAAAAGCCTTTCTTTTGATTGATACATTCTATCAAAGAGAATGAGAAAATCGATGTTGACAAATACGTATTGAAAATAAGCGAGAGGTTGTTAGTCACCATTTCAATAAAGTGTACAATGGCTTTATGCATAAGACCACAACAGTGTTCCCTCGAATAAAATAAAGTGTTGATTGTAACACAGCACAGCAGAGTAAAGAGTTATGAACGTAAATGTAATTGTTTGTGTCAGAGGCAAAGGTGTTGTGATGATCTGGCCCTATTATTTTTGGCACTTAGTGGTTAGGGACCTTTACCACTTAAATTGAGCAAGATTAAAAGGTACACACAGGTCAACAAACATCTAACATGTCAACCATGAACCAAAGCGGAGCTTCCCTGTCAATTTTAATCCTGAGCTGCAGGATGCCCCTTGAAAACTGGGCACCACTGACAGATAGTGCTTGCCTATAGGCCAACACATTCATCGCAAACCATGCATCTCCAAGATGTCTACCTTGTTTCTGGTAAATGACGGACAGAATACTAGGTGTATCCCAAACCAGCTTCTCATCCCTACCAACTCACTTGGAGGACCCTCAATTGTCACGTGTTGCTGACGAAACGAGAGTAAAGAGGGGATCAATAAGCCCATCAACTTTGGGACACACTCGTGACGTGAATGCAGCCCCAAGGTCCGTCAGAGGGCAATATTATTTTGGACGTTGTTTGTCCTCTGACGTCCCAAGGTGATCTGCCCAGACGGTAATACACTTGTGTCCCCCCTTGACTAGAAACTACATAAAACATCCTCCGTTTAGGCTGCAAATGTGACGATTTCCTCCTAGACTAACTTTAATGGCGAGCAGCCCTAAAGTAAACTGGGAATATATGCGTACTGTCTTAATGAAACAATTTTCCTCTATCATGCTAGGTTGCACCTGTCTGTTGTTTGCCCCTGTCTGAAGGCTGCATGCAATGTCCGGAAGTAGCATCATGGTGGTAGAAAATTGTGCTTTATTAGGACAGTACACATATTTTCCCAGGTATTTTAGGGCTGCTCGCCATTAAAGCTAGTTAAGGAGGAAACCGATGCCTGTGCAGCATGAATAGAGGATGCTTTATGTAGCTGCTCATCGCGGGGTGACACGAGTGTATCACGGGTTAGTCTGACTGCGTCGACACCTAGAGATAATAAGATGTCAGGAAGAACTACTAAGGGTCTCGCGGTTAACTTGAACGATGCAATTCCAGATCTACATTTAAATAATAAAACGAGCATGAAATTCAAAATGATAAAATTCCTCGTTGTTTTACAATATAATAACCTCAATAACAGTCAAACATTTAATTTGGGAGATGTTTCATATTTTACATGTCAAGCATCAGAAACAGACACAAACAAATGCACATATATAATTAGGAACACTTGTCCATTCTTTTGAATGAAAATGTGCTTACTCCTAACATATCGCAGTGCTTCAAGTTGGCGCCTACACCACTAGAGGGCGTAGTTCTTCCTGACGTCGTATTACCGCCAGGTGTCGACGCATTCAGCCCAGCCGGTGATAGACTCCTGTCCCCCTCCCCGGATAGCACTTCCCTCTGGAGCCTGCAGCCTTTCTGGCTTGGTCGAAGTGACTATAGAAGGGTCTAATTAGCCCCAACACCCTTGATAATTTTCACTCCCTCAGCTTTGGGACACTTATGCATATGGCAGAGGCACACGTGTATGTGCAAATGGCGGGTCAGGGGGGTGCGGTAAAGGGAGTGATTTGTGATTCAGCCACTAACTTAAAAAAATTAAAAATCCTAGTCACCTTCACTTCAAACAATCAAATCTAATTGATATGCAAAACATTCTTGTAAAACAACAAAATACATTCCAAGTAAATGACAAATGTTAATAGTTGAATAAAAACAGACAAAAGCGGGACATTGAATAGATGTGATTAATTCATTTACGAATACGCATCAATTCCCAGTTTGTTGAAAGACGTGTGTATCCAAGAGGTTGACAGAATGGCTACGATAGAGGCACTTCTAGGCCTCGTCAAAATGCCACAACTGGCTCTGACTGAGGACCTATAGCAAAACCATCAACTCTGGCACAGTCCCTTCACTTAAATCATTGTCTGGTGCAAATATGTAAACACTCAATAGATATAACACATATATTCAGTTCGATTTGGAATGTTTTGAAGGGGAGGGGTGCACTCCGTGGACTTGACTGCCAGTTTTCCCTTACAACAACATTTATTTCCTTACAGTACAGTTCTGATGTAACACTTCTAATTGATTGAGTCTGGTCAATGCTGCACTTTGCTCAAAACACAGTGTCCTTTTTTGCCTTGTTTGTAACACACCTGAGAATACAAGTGAATATGAATCTAACCAGTCACAGAGCCTTACATCAATTCAGAACCCAAATTGTGTCCTTATTAGTCCATTAAAATCGTATTCTATTCCATATAGTCCAAACACCCACACAAATACAACAACTCCCCTACAGAAAAAAAGACCTCAAAAGACAAGACGGCTACTTACAACGTCCCCCGAAACCTACAACTACTAATTCTAAACGCGCAATTCAACAAAGTGATCCTGAGTATCTTCTGAGTGCAGTACACCAAACTTCCGCCTTACCCTGTTTAGAACTCAACTTCTCGCGAACTCGAGTGAGAAAATATCACAGAAAACATTAACTGGCAGCTGCAACATTTTTGTTGACGCACATGCAGACATAACAATAACAATAACAGGTCACAGGTGGGATTTTGCTTTGAACATGTCTCTTGAAAGAGTAGAGTGCACAACAACAATACTCTTGAACTATGGCTGAGCTTGCCACTATTGGGCAGCATTTCACATCTATTTAAAAAAACACACCCACACCCTAGGTTTTCAACAGTGTGCATATTGCACTTCTCATCCTCCCAGGCATCTGGAGTAACTGGTACATCTCAGGAGAAGGTCGACTGGGACAGTATCACTTTACTGGCCTATCATCACCAATCCCAGAGTGGTCCTTCAGTTAATTCATTGATTGATCAACAAATGCCAACAAATGCCATCTTCAATTGGAAAATCTTTCAAATGTAGTTGGAAACTTCCACTTACTTATATACCATTAGCCTTAAAAATACCCGTATCAATTTTGACAACATTTAATTTCTACTCGCTAAAAGGCTTGAGTAGAAATGTAAATGAAAAAGAGGCTTGAATTTGCAGCCACTTTATGTTGACATTACTAGTGATGGGAAACAAGGCATCAGTGATGCAGCTTGGGACATCTCATCTGTCACTATTGGCAGACATGTTTGAGTAGATATACCAATACCACTTGAGAAACCACACCACCCCCACCATGATAAATGTAACTAATCTTAAAAAGCTAAATGTATAGCATGTAGTATATATTAAAACTAAATTCAACTACACTTAGTAACTGAGTGTATCTTTAGAGACCTTTGGTAACAATCATTAACGCTACATAGATTTTTAAACACATTGGGGAAGTATCTCTCATGTACTTTACTGTAGCTGAGGATAGTACAAACATACCAAAGACTGCTGAAGTTATCTTTTCACTGACACAGGCAAATGTCCACTGAAAAAACAACAAATACTTCCTGAGGTAGTCTTTCAGTTACAATAGCGTTTTCTAGTGGATCCCTAAACAAAAAAAACTTCCTGGAAATCTATACGAAAAATAGCTACCATGTTAACACTTCACATACTTGTAAACTGCACTTACACGTCTGAACAATGCATTGGTTGTGCATTTCTTGTTGCAGAGGCGTGTGCTCTGCGTAGATGAGAATACATTCAGATCTGTCGTGTAATAAATACATTTAGAAAAACAATTATGTCACATTCTGTCACATTCACAAAAGAAAGAAGGGGGTCCCCCCCTCCTTCAGGTGAACGGTGGGTTTTGAGAGGCGTGGCTCAGTTGCCGGGGATGAGGTCTGTTGTCAGGCAGGTGGTGGTGCCTGCTCGGAGGGTGTTGGGGCTGAACTTGCAGGAGTGTAGGACGGCCTTAAACAGCAGGGGGAGCTGTTCCAACGGAACGTTCACCAGCTTCCCTGGAAGGGCCGACCATTTACATTACATTTTACACATTAGTCATTTAGCATATGCTCTTATACAGAGCGATTTACAGTAGTGAGTGCATACATTTTCCATACAATTTGTTTTATTTTTGTACTGTACCATCAAAGACAGTAAGCACAGAAAACAACAACCTCTTAATCCCCATCTATCCCCCAAACAAATCCAATGGACATTGACGTGCACAGTATTCACAACCACAGATCTATTACAGTACATTATTTACCATACATTGGGGTGTATAATGTTTTCCCTTGATGCCATCCTAAAATAGGATAGGATGAACTTTAACCTTAGACACATTGTGCTGTATACAAAAATAAACACTGCACATAACATAGTACACACATTGCACATTACCCATGTCATACACACTGTACACGTTTCGTATAGCCATATGCATAATACATATTGCACACCTTACAATGAAAATGGCTATCAGTCGGAGCTGAAAAGGGTTTGCATTATAAGGTGACAATTGAATGAACTGTATGTACTCACCGGCGATGTGGCGGATCTCAGGGAGGCACATCATGATCTCAGGGAAGCGTTTGGGCTGGTGAGGGTACTTGTACTCAGCTAGGTCCTGGCACACGTACCAGTAGCGCTTGTTCAGCTTCTCCAGCTGAGAAACGTTGGTAAGCCCTCGGATATCTGCACAGAGGAGAGGGTTACGGATACGATGATGACTAATACAGACGTCCCTTTAAAACAAAGTTGTGATGCCTTCATTGCCAGGACTTGGTTTAATAAAATATGAATTAAATAGATACACACACATAATAATATTCACAGTACCTACTGACATTTCGGATTATATTTCATAGGTTACATTTTTTATCAGTGTAAAAATTTGCCCAGCAGCCATTGTATCATCCCAGCCTTTTTTGTAATTTCCAACATATTTTAAAAAGTATGTAGAATTGACAGAGTACTACCTTGGGTGAGGAAGTTGATGGCTTTCATACAGGCATACTCCTCATTGCTAACCTTCAGCTGATTCAATTTGCGGAACAGGTATATCAGTCTCTCCATCACATCCATTCCATTTTCACTAAACCTGGCAGATGAGAGATAATCAATTAAAATCATTTGAAAGAACGGCTTAAGTTGCATTTAAAATACTTAATTAATGATGTATCCCAGGACCGATATTCCTCAATCAGATTAAGCTACAGGCGAGGCTTAATCTGGCTCTGGGAAACCACCCTTCCTAATATTCTCCCAAAAAGGCCAAATTTGAGCCAAGGCTATGGCAATGGAACCCCAGATCCATGTTACCAGACTCAAAAACCTGGAGACCTAAGATCCCGGGGCTTCTCTTACCCTTGCAGCTCGTAGTCAGAGGGCAAGTACTTGGTGGTGACGTTGGCCAGGTCCCCGAACATCTGGCCGCTGTAGATGGTGAGGCTGGAGAGCAGGATGAGCTCCTGCCAAGTAGCACTGAGCAGCAGGGTGTAGTCCTCGATGGACAGCTCGCAGAAGAAGGGCAGCCGCTTGATCCAGGAGATCTGCCGAAACAGTAGCTCGTCTGCCAGCCGACAGAGCAAGGCAAACAGCTCCCCCTGGGTCACCCTGTACCTGGGGGACACATGGCAGACAGGGAGGTGTGAAGGTTAGGCATGACACACTTTCTTCACACTCTAGAACCAAAGATAAAGAATAAAAAGAGTGATTGATAGAACATTTTTAGGAAAGATCAGACAAAACAAGACATCTGGCGTCAAGACCCCAAACCTTAAAAGTCTACCAAAAGAAAACGCAGCACGTCGAAAGCACAGTTCCCGACACAGATGTGTACACCGTGGGAACTCACCCATCTTCTATGAGCATGGGGGTCCCCAGGGGGGCCAGGTCCTCAGCTGCCACCAGTTGGGAGACGAGGGTCTGTGATTGGGAGTGCAGGCTGCGGGCCAGGGTGGGCCTAAGGACTGACTGGGCATAACCAAAAAGGTGCGGCAGGAACTGGTAGTGTGAGGACACAGGCGTGCCCACATACTGGTCCCGGTAGGTAGCAGTGTAGCCATTCATTTCCAGGGACCTGCTGCAAAGACACAAGCCAGGAAACCATTACGGAGTAAAGAACTGCTCTACTATAAATACTTATTACACTGTGCTTACAGAAATAATTACACAAGAATAATGGCACCATAATGTGAAGTGTGACAGATTTTTCTACCAAATGTATATTTTTCTGGGCACAGGCAAGCATGAAAAAATCATGATAGAACTCCACGTTTAACATGGAGACAGCGCCAGAGAGGACTGGGTTGCAGACAGAGAACATCGACCCTGAGACAACCATGTTAAGGACAGTATTTATCATTGTGGAATGGCAAGACTTCAGAAAAAGCAGAGGAATGAAAACTGTGTCTGCTGTTTCCGCGGCAACAAACCCAGGGAGAATCCAGTTGTGAGGAGCTTCAAATTCTCCCATAAATGTGCTTAGGAGTGAAATGTGGGTGACCTTACAATTTAACATGAGAGGAACCTTCACTCAATCGCATTACAACAAAATTCTAAAAAAAACATTACTGGTACTGGTAGGCATGCAATGGAAAATTCAAAAGGTGTCACGAAGCTGAGGGGACAAACTAAAATGTATCCGTATCCGTTCATAGGACATACGACTGCCAGATATAGGTCATTTTATTCAGAAATTAATTTAAAGATATTACATTTGGCCACAAAATTTTGACACATTTCACTCCTGGGGGAAGTCATAGTTACTCAGTCAGTGGTGTTTCTCGGTCAGTGCGCCGCCCTTTAACTTTTGAGGTAATGGTCTGTACGCCTACAGCAACAGCTCACCTGGACGACAGGGTGGAGACCGGAGAGGGTTGGTTGCCCTCGGAGACACCATTGTCGGGGGAACTGTGGTCGCTGTCGCCGTTGTTTCCCCAGGTGTGCTCTGGCAAACCAGCATCCTCCTTGAACTCCTGGCCTGTCATAATGCGCTCCATTTCTTCATTCGAAATCTATAGCAGAGAAGCGAGGGAAAAAAGGAGGGAGGGCAACAAGGAAGGAGGTAAGAGAAGAGAAAGCCTCCGTTCATTTTCTCTTGTCATTCAGAATGTCATAGGGTTATTGATTCAGGTGCATTAGTCCCTGTACAAACAAAACCCTGTTTGTCTGACGATTAGAAAAATGTTATACATTGGTCATTGTTAAGTTTTTTTATTCAGCTATGTAGCATACTAAACCCTGCTCATGAGAAATGACAAAGGTTTCATAGAAATATTTTAAGAATGTTCCCGAGACGGTGGCGGGCAGCTTCTCTTTCACATATTGTCAGTATACCCGTGAACAGTGGAATCAATGTGTGGCTATGAGTGGATTTAAGAAGGCAGGAGCTTCTTAGATTGGAGAACAAAACAAGCACCCACGGACATATCTCACACTCGCTCTTGCACTCTTTGCCTCGGGAAGCGGGTGAACTTTTTCTCCGCCGCACAAGCGGTGCCTTCCCATTATCTGTGTTTGAAAGGCGTGTGATTACTCCGTTGCAGCGCTATGGTTCACATCTGAGCAGAAGGGTGATTTAAGCCTAATGAGTTAACCCGATCTGCAATAATGAGGGACAGACTTGACTGTCTCGCAGGGCCTGAATCCAGCTTTGGAGCAAGGACACTGATATTGAGGATATCGCTGGAATCAACTGAATGATTTTGCTCCTTGAAAGATACTAGGCAGAGAATGTTATCTAAAACCATTCTGCAGATACTTAACAGGCAAAAAAAACGAGGTATTTCAAGTATTGCAAAATATCATGCAGGTACAGTAGTCTAGTAAAGACTGACTTTTGCTGCCATTATTGTGTGGTTTTGAACATTTTGAGATGACAATAAGAATAAAGTTGGTGGAAATGAAAGCCTACCTTACTGGTTCACAACAAGTCACAATAGCCAACAATTAAACATATTAAACTACATTTTTTGACCTGTTAAAACATTTGAAAATGCAAGCTACTGTTAAAATGGTCTGGTTTTCACCATCAATGGAACATGAATCAAATCTCATCAATCAATCTTTGCGTTCGGCTACTCAGCTGCTTTCAGGGGCTTCTCTTTAAAAGTACACCTGGAAAATAGCCTCTTTTTTTGTTGAGTCTCAAAACGTTTTAGCAGTTTTGAGTTTTTGTAGCTTTTTGTAGCTGAACATTTAAAGGCTGAAATGGATAGAACATAAAATAAATAAATAGTCTGAAAATAATAGATTTGTTTTAAAATGAAAGCACTTCAAGTCCATGTCGTACACGAACGTGGCCTCTGAATCAATTAGAGAGAGAATCATGTCCCTTTTCGAGTTGTATTGCCTGTAATGTGAGAAATATATTCTCTGAATACGCTTTACAAACAGAATGATGGAACTGAAAGTTTCTTCTATTGAGGTTGGTTGCTTTGTAAAAAACAGTTTCACACTGGGAGGAACCACAGGAGGTTGGTGGCACCTTAATTGGGGAGAACGGGCTCGTGGTAATGAACGTGGTGGAATAGTATCAAACACATGGTTTCCAGGTGTTTGATGCCATTCCATTTGCGCCGTTCCGGTCATTATTATGAGCCGTCCTCCCCTCAGCAGCCTCCACTGGGAGGAACATAGAAAACACTAACACCACAGTGCACAACCGAAGTCATTGAGGGCAACAGTGTCTGTGGTTTTCAGAATGGAGAAAACTTTTTGAAACCGAGAGAAAAAGGGAGGGACTACTTGAACTTGTCCAATAAGAACACAGATTTCTTGTTTTCTTTTGCTTAACATTTTACTACGGCGTGACGTGTGACTTACTAAACACATCCCTGGTTTCGTTAATGCCCTTGGCACTTATTTGATCAGTTTATAATGCCATTAATTGGACAGAGAGAAACTGTATTAAACTGGAAAAATGTAATCCAGCAGGCCCTCGAGTCAAACGATATATGGGTAGGGACAGAGGTAAAAGACCTAAGACTGGACCAGAACGGAAACAGTAATAAATTGTGACATACCTCAACAGGTCCAATGCTCTTATTCCTTCCCCCTGGCATTCCATCCTCTCTGATTGCTGTGGAAAGACACACAGACAGAACTTAGAAAGCCCATTCTGAAAAACTGGAAATGCATTTCACAACTTCCAATCACCCAACATAACCATGTTAAAATAGACTAGTTGAAAGAAAAGAGATGGTGACAGGAGGGTTGGAGTTGGGTTCAGCAACTCAACATAGGATGAGAAGTTTTTTTACTGTTGAGGGAGACATGCGGAAGGCTGTGGAATCTGAGCTGTGAGGTTTGTGGAAGGGACCTGGCACCCTCTAATGGTGAGAAAAGGCATCAGCGTTTTAACTGGTCTGAACTGGATTAAGCAGAAATAGAAGGATACTCTAAAGAGCATATGATTGACATCAATACTTAAAAAGAAAGTCTCTAGAATGTAAAAGAACTGAATAGATAGTAGAGAAATTGAGTTGCGTGATGAATTAACAGTTGAATGGTGTGTGTCTGTGTGTGTGTGTGTGTGTGTGTGTGTACATGTGTCTTAACATTTGAATTAACAGTTGAATGGCGTGTGTGTGTGTGTGTGTGTGTGTGTGTGTGTGTGTGTGTACATGTGTCTTAACATTTGAATTAACAGTTGAATGGTGTGTGTGTGTGTGTGTGTACATGTGTCTTAACATTTGAATTAACAGTTGAATGGCGTGTGTGTGTGTGTGTGTGTGTGTGTGTGTGTGTGTGTGTGTATATGTGTCTTAACATTTGAATTAACAGTTGAACGGGTGTGTGTGTGTGTGTGTGTGTGTGTGTGTGTGTGTGTGTGTACATGTGTCTTAACATTTGAATTAACAGTTGAATGGTGTGTGTGTGTGTGTGTGTGTGTGTGTGTGTGTGTGTGTGTGTGTGTGTGTGTGTGTGTGTGTGTGTGTGTGTGTGTCTTAACATTTGACTTTGAAAAACATAGAACACAGAAGCCCTCTCTTCTCCTCTGTTCTGTCTTTCTATTTCTCCGTCTTTCTGTTGCCCTCCTCCCTACATTGTTTATAGTGTCACACATAAACACATGTCTAACTGACTACTTCCAGGTGACAGACAGGGTCAAGGAGCAGGTTTCAACCTGTTCTTACAGTCACTCGCATACATAAGGCTGCAAATGCTTGGTGATGTAGATGTGGTGGCCACTGGTCAGGCTTTGTGGATATGACTAAGGTCCTTAGCACTATTCCTATTGTGTGTAATGGAGCATTGGTGGGTGTGTT
Source organism: Salmo salar (assembly GCF_965601325.2). NCBI lineage: Eukaryota > Metazoa > Chordata > Actinopteri > Salmoniformes > Salmonidae > Salmo > Salmo salar. The sequence goes on from NC_138291.1 coordinate 171,703,660, forward strand.
CTCAGAGGCTGCCACTGGGAGGCAGTGGAGGCACACTCTGGAGCTCAGACCACTCAGCATTTTGCACGTGGAATGCTGCAGTTGTTTGCCACTGTTATGCAGACCAGCCATGCTATTGGTTCAAATTGATTCTTTGGGGAATTAATGGGAAACCATTTCTTCGCGGAAGTGCACACTCTAAAGAGAATAGCTACGAGGGGGGTGCACTACGAGGATGGTGTACCACAAGGGGGTGGACTTGCTACCCATCACCCCTCATCAAATAAACCCATTAGTTTACGGTTAGACCAACAAAAAAATGACATATCTGTGTACTTCAAGGTCATAGACACATATCTGGCAGTGACTACACACTAACTGGATTATCTGCATATTGCTTAAGGTGCTTCACCATGCTTGGAAGTGTACACCTACTGGTCTCACAAATCAGATAACGCTTGTCGTTTCTCACCGTCCAATTCCTCCAGCCTCTGCCTGGGGGCCATTGATTAACCAGCTGTTTCAGGCCTCCCTCGTACTCCCTCCTTTCCTTCTCCACTTAGGTGTGGCAAATCGAAAGGCGATATTTATCAATGACTTTGCATATCGAGACATCAAAGCAAAGGATTTCTCCTCCTCTTCTCGGGTTTCGGCACAGCACTTTCTTATCTTTCGGAATATCGAGGATCAGAGAGTGTAAGTAGAGGTAGAACATGGAACGGGAGAGAGCACTCGTGTTTCCCCAGGGGGTTTATCGGAATGGGAAAGGAAGTTGTTTCATGGCGTGGGTGAAATTGTGATTCGGGACAGCGGTGTGTCATATATCTTCTCTGCTGCCCCATTATTATAATTTGTTTTACCTTTATTTAACTAGGCAAGTCAGTTAAGAACAAATTCTTATTTACAGTGACGGCCTACACCGGCCAAATCCTAACCCGGACGACGCTGTCATATTAATGCAGTATCACACTAACTGATGGCTAATGACACCAGTGACTTTCTTCAGTGTCCTCTGGATGAAGAATGGAATGTATGTGTATGGTTCATTCTCTTTAATAATATGCTCTTTTAGCAGACACATTTATCCAAAGCGACTTACGGTTAAATCAAATATTCAGTACATGTGGCCCATATGGAAATCAAACCCACAAGCCTGGTGTTTTAAGCACCATGCTCCAACTAACTGAACCATCACAACCGCTTGAAAATTTGAATGAAAATCTGCCTTGTTTAATCTTTTTGGGAGCATTGACATTATCTAAACAGTAAGTATATCATAAAAATGAAGAGCGCCGTAACAATCAAAATATATATATATAAATGAGAGAGAGAGAGAGAGAGAGAGAGAGAGAGAGAGAGAGAGAGAGAGAGAGAGAGAGATGACAAGCAGTGTCTAAGTTACAGGGGAGATAAGACAGTAGGGTGAAGCAAGATGGGGTCACAGGGGTCCAGATCCATCCAATCACCCAAATAGACTCTGACCAGAACTGACAACAACGGCTCTACCAGAATGCATTGGGGCTAGATCTATCAGAGGTAACTGCCAACCTTAATCATCGTCATCATCATCCTCTCCAACCCTCCAATCTTCCTTCTTTGAGAAGGTATCCAGTGTCATATTCATTAGTGCACACGGAAGGGAACATGAAAAGATTGTTTCTTATTGGAGAAAGTCAGGTCATCCCGATGTGTTTCAGTCTGTTTTCTTTAGTTTAGTGCCTAATGAACAGGACCCAGGTGTAATCTCCATGTGAGGTCCAATTCCAAACTCCTCTCCTCCCTGTTGTTACCTCTCTGTATCTGTCTCTCTCTATTTACCTCTACCTCTCCGTCGAGCTCTTTATCTTAATCTCTCTGTGGTTTTGGGGCCTGTCACTCATCGATACTGGCACGCTGTCTTTCTCTTTGGCGTTTGATGAGGAGAATGTTTCGCGAAGGCTACAGCTGCTCCCTGCACAGCAGCTGTAGCCCTCGGCCGTTTGAACTACAGCTGACAGAGCGCTACGTGGGATAAGGATAAAGCCCTCAGGATGTGGGGCTAAACACTCATTTGAGAGGGATTTGTGCTGAAAGATGTTCAATGCGGTATATTCACTGCAGAAGCAGAGTGGTTCTGGAGGTAGTTGGAATTGGAGTCATAACTCAGAAGTTATGAGCGATACTTCGATGACAGTCACAGTGATAATAAGTATGAATACTGTACAACCTTAGCAGAGGTCAGCTAGTTTAAACTAGCTTAGCACCGTATAGTGATTTCACCTTTCCTGAAACCTTCAGTAACTTTCGGCCATTTTCCTACTCTTCCACACGTACCTTTGCGGTTCATGCCCATCTGTAGGCACTTGAGCAGGCGGCAGTACTGGCAGCGGTTGCGTTGCTTGCGCGACATCTCACAGTTCTTGTCACGGCTGCAGCGGTAGACGCGCTTGTTGCAGATGCTGCGCTTGAAGAAGCCCTTGCAGCCCTCGCAGGAGATGATGCCATAGTGCAGGCCCGTCGCACGGTCGCCACAGATGAGGCACAAGCGTGGGTCAGCCTGATCATCTGAGAGACAGAAAAGACCAAAAGAGAGCAAAGAAGAAAAGGAAAGGAAATAGATTAAAAAATGATGAATTAAAGAAAAAAAGGAGAGATATAGAACATAAGGGGGGAAGATTTATTCACAGTTCCGTATCAGTCATACATAATGTCAATTATGTAAATGCAAGAAGGCCAATCATTCACTCCATGGGATCACTGCCACATCCCCAATCTTGTACTGAGCAAATAAAGTTACATATCTTAGAGACATGAATGTATAGTCATTACAGTCCAAAGCCCTCTTGGTGATTGCTCATCCATATATTGTTATTCCATTCCTTTACTTAGATTTGTGTGTATTAGTTAGTTGTTGTGGAATTGTTAGATGACTTGTTAGATATTACTGCACTGTTGGAACTAGAAGCACAAGTATTTCGGTACACTCGCAATAACATCTGCTAACCATGTGTATGTGACCAATAACATTTGATGACTACCATTGTTCTTGCAAGACTGTTGCTTGAACATAAAACCATAATGTCAAAAACCTACAGTTCAAATAAATGGTCTGAGAATTTGCATCCCTTAGTGCAGTTTAAAAAAAAAAAAAAATGTAAAAGAAACGTTAAAACCACCTTTTAATTTCTCTCATTATAGTGAGTAGGACATTCCTAATTCTGTCCCTGCCACACCAGCACAACATCTCCCCTCTCTGTACATCCTCTCCCTCGCACATCCTCCATTTTGTGTCAGCCGTATGTAGCAGAATGGCTGCGAGCGCTGGGAGCTGTCATGTCAGATAGGGCGACCGCAGTCGTCCAGAGCCTCCTGCGTACCGACAGAATCAGCCAGAGAGGCCGCTTGAGCGCCATGCCGCCTGGCATCTGATCTCACCATGCCCATGGACTTGGGTTGTTATGCGACGGAACATGAGGCATGAGTGAGGAGGATAGGTATGAGGAACAAAGCAGACTGGACCAGAGCAGACCGGACCAGACCAGACCGGACCAGACCAGTTGTTTCATACAGGTACAAGTTACTGCTGACCTAAAAAATATTTAAGATATCTTCTATAATGTTTCTCAGCTCCCTCCTTTTCCCTACCACACAATACAAGATGTCTGTTTGAGGGTAGGGCAACCATTTTGAGTTTCCCCAGCCCAGGACCACTGAAGGCTTTATTCATGCACACATACGTATGCTGAGGGCCTGTGATTCCCACTGTACTAAAATACATGCGGCCACACTCATCATGCAAATAGGAGCTGGTTAGCATGTTAGGCGAGGGGCAGAGGGGTTTTGGTGGAGGGCGAGGGGCGGAGATGGGTTTGGTGGAGGGCGAGGGGCAGAGGGGTTTTGGTGGAGGGCGAGGGGCGGAGATGGGTTTGGTGGAGGGCGAGGGGCAGAGGGGTTTTGGTGGAGGGCGAGGGGCGGAGAGGATTTGGTGGAGGGCGAGGGGCGGAGATGGGTTTGGTGGAGGGCGAGGGGCAGAGGGGTTTTGGTGGAGGGCGAGGGGCGGAGAGGGTTTGGTGGAGGGCGAGGGGCGGAGATGGGTTTGGTGGAGGGCGAGGGGCGGAGGGGTTTTGGTGGAGGTCATGAGGAGAGTAAATGGGGAACACATGCAAGGTATGGTTTTTGTGTGTACATTTGCATTTTAGTAATTTAGCAGATGCTCTTATCCAGAGCGACTTACAGTAGTGAGTGCATACATTTTTCATACTGGTCTCCCGTGTGTAGAAATGAGGTAAGGAGGATTGGGAGAGGAAGTAGGAGCGGGAATGAATTGTACGGATGAGCGCGCATGTTAAAATAGAAGCTTGGTCGAGACAAACAGTTTTTTTTTGTGGGTAGAGAGATGTAATATTGCAGATAGATTGCGTCTTCCATCAATGTAATTGTCTGCATCATTTCCAATCCCCCATATATTTTTGGGTAAATATATACACTACCGTTCAAAAGTTTGGGGTCACTTAGAAATGTCCTTGTTTTTGAAAGAAACGCACATTTTTTTGTCCATTAAAATAAAATTGATCAGAAATACAGTGTAGACATTGTTAATGTTGTAAATGACTATTGCAGCTGGAAATTGTATATTTTTTAATGGAATATCTACATAGGCGTACAGAGGCCCATTATCAGCAACAATCACTCCTACGATCCAATGGCATGTTGTGTTAGCTAATCCAAGTTTATCATTTTAAAAGGCTAATTGATCATTAGAAAACCCTTTTGCAATTATGTTAGCACAGCTGAAAGCTGTTGTCCTGATTAATAAATGCAATAAATGCATCAGCATTTGGGTTCGATTACAGGCTCAAAATGGCCAGAAACAAAGACCTTTCTTCTGAAACTCGTCAGTCTATTCTTGTTCTGAGAAATGAAGGCTACGCTATGCGAGAAATTGCCAATAAACTGAAGGTCTGGTACAACGCTGTGGACTACTCCCACAGAACAGCACAAACTAGCTCTAACCACTATAGAATACCTGGTACAACGCTGTGTAGTACTCCCTTCACAGAACAGTGCAAACTGGCTCTAACCAGAATAGAAAGAGGAGTGGGAGGCCCCGGTGCACAGATGCTTCACAAGTCCTCAACTGGCGGCTTCATTAAATAGTACCCGCAAAACACCAGTCTCAACGTCAACAGTGAAGAGGCGACTCCGGGATGCTGGCCTTCTAGGCAGAGTTCCTCCGTCCAGTGTCTGTGTTCTTTTGCCAATCTTAATATTTTTTTTTTTATTGGCCAGTCTGAGATATGGCTTTTTCTTTGCAACTTTGCCTAGAAGGCCAGCATCCTGGAGTCGCCTCTTCCCTGTTGACATTGAGACTGGTGTTTTGCGGGTACTATTTAATGAAGCCGCCAGTTGAGGACTTGTGAAGCATCTGTTTCTCAAACTAGACACTCAAATGGACTGGTCCTCTTGCTCAGTTGTGCACCGGGGCCTCCCACTCCTCTTTCTATTCTGGTTAGAGCCAGTTTGCACTGTTCTGTGAAGGGAGTACTACACAGCGTTGTACCAGATATTCAGTTTATTGGCAATTTCTCGCATTGGAATAGCCTTCATTTCTCAGAACAAGAATAGACTGACGAGTTTCAAAAGAAAGGTCTTTGTTTCTGGCCATTTTGAGCCTGTAATCGAACCCAAATGCTGATGCTCCAGATACTCAACTAGTCTAAAACAAAAGTTTTATTGCTTCTTTAAATCAGAATAACAGTTTTCAGCTGTGCTAACATAATTGCAAAAGGGTTTTCTAATGATCAATTAGCCTTTTAAATTGATCAACTTGAATTAGCTAACACAATGTGCCATTGGAACACAGGAGTGATGGTTGCTGATCTGATCTGTACGCCTATGTAGATATTCTATTAAAAAGAAAATCAGCCATTTCCTGCTACAATAGTCATTTACAACATTAACAATGTCTACACTGTATTTCTGATCAATTTGATGTTATTTTAAATGGACAAAAAATTTGCTTTTCTTTCAAAAACAAGGTCATTTCTATGTGACCCCAAACTTTTGAACGGTAGTGTATGTATATATATATATATTTTTTTTTTCTTCCCCCTAACCCTACCACCCCTCCCCTAATTGGAGTAAAGTAATGTACAACACCACTTAGGCTTCTACTTCCAGCTTATACATACTATATAAAACATTTTGTCTCAACTGTTAACGAACTTAAGCTACACTACCTCGCAAAGACCTCCAAACAGGGTTCTTCACAGAAGGGGTCTCAAACTCAGTGGGTGTCATTCTGTATTTGCATCTGTCACAGACCCCCCCCCCCCACTAAGATTTAAATCCGACACTTTTGGATAAATGGCCTAAGGATAAGTTGTTTGTAACTGGTATCCTGTTGATAGTAAGTCTTTGCTATCTTTCTGGGACCACCAAGTGAGTCAAGCTCCTTGGGAGTTTGAACCCCTACCCTCTATCTGTATTGGCATCCTACGGGGCACTGGCAGTGCCAACCTCTGTTGGAGTTTTTCAGAGCGAGCATGAGTCCCTCCAACCAGGTCAAAACCACTTCAGTACCATCATCCACCCAGATAGAATGGTTTGAGCCTGAAATCGCTTGACATTTCTCCCTATCAGGAGATCTGAGAGAAAAACCATAATATGACACTTAAAAGTTCCTGAAAATCAGCTGTGAAGGATTTCATATCGGAGTCATTTCTCAATTATAGTTCCCACTGCTTTAGTAATGGGATGAGGTACATTGACAAGCATTTACAAGATGCTAGGGACAAGTAAACACATTGGCCTAGATTTACTAGCTACAGCAATGGAAATGACCAAACAATGTATTGTATAGCAATGTTACTTTGATTTCGGGTCTATTTTTCGACACCGGCAACAAAGTATAGATATTCATTCGCCAATAAACAAGCTCCATTGTAAGTCTGAAAATGGGCCATTTTCCTTTTCAGCGCCTGTTTGTGATAATCTCCTCTAGTCTTCTAAATAAGGGGTGATTTAGCTGCGGTGCGCATCATCATTGGCAATCTCCACTCACCAAAGAGGCTGTGTGTCTGTATATGTGTGTGTGTGTGTGTATGTGTGTTTTTGTTTGTGTGTGATTGTGCGCGCGCGTGTTTGTGCATGCACCTGTGTTTGTGTGCATATACTGCTCTCCATTCGCAATCAGCTTCAACACTTAACCCTTTTTGTTGCTATCTGTAGCTAATACCCAGCTGTGGATCTCCATTTTACAGTACTGTATGTACAAGCGGAGGAGAAGCAGGTTGAGAGAATATAAAATAGACAGGAAAGATAGTGTGTTAGTTGGCTTCAAGTGTCAGTCGACTTATATTAGAGATCTCACTGAGCTGTGTGAACTACAGTATGTGTGAAGTGTGTGTGAGTCTGTCTGTGTGTTTGTGCCGCACACATCATATAAACTGAGAGGAGCGGTTCACACTCTTTAGGATGAGAGGGGAAGCCCATTGCGGAGAAAATAGAAGCGCTTGTAAAATCTTAAATTGCATAATCCCCCAACCTTCCTCCACCGTCTAAATCCTCTGAGCACGGCTGGGGAATTAAGCACAGGCCTTCTGCCCCTTTCTTCTCTGCCGGCACATCAAGCTGGCAGGAGAATTAGCTCTGTCAAAAATCCACCACAGTACCAACCCCCAAAACACACACACATGTGAACGCATGTACAGTACCAATCAAAAGTTTGGACACACCTACTCATTCAACGGTTTTTCTTTATTTTTACTATTTTCTACATTGTAGAATAGTAGTGAACACATCAAAACTATGGAATAGTAACCAAAAGAGTGTTAAACAAATCAAAATATATTTTAGATTTTTGATTCTTCAAAGTATCCACCCTTTGCCTTGATGATGGCTTTGCACACTCTTGGCATTCTCTCAACCAGCTTCACCTGGAATGCTTTTCTAACAGTCTTGGAGTTCCCACATATGCTGAGCACTTGTTGGCTGCTTTTCCTTCCCTCTGCGGTCCAATTCATCCCAAACCATTTCAATTGGGTTGAGGTCGGGTGATTGTGGAGGCCAGGTTATCTGATGCAGCACTCTTGGTCAAATAGCTCTTACACAGCCTGAAGGTGTGTTGGGTCATTGTCCTGTTGAAAAACAAATTATAGTCCCCCAAAGCGCAAACCAGATGGGATGGCGGATCACTGTAGAATGCCGTGTTAGCCATGCTGGTTAAGTGTGCCTTGAATTCTAAATAAAATCACAGACAGTGTCACCAGCAAAGCACCCCCACACCATCACACCTCCTCCTCCATGCTTCACAGTGGGAACCACACATGTAGTGATCCTTCGTTCACCTACTCTGTGTCTCACAAAGGCACGGCGGTTGGAACCAAAAATCTCAAAGTTGGACTCAAAGGACAGATTTTCACCGGTCTAATGCTCATTGCTCGTGTTTCTTGGCCCAAGCAAGTCTCTTCTTCTTATTGGTGTCCTTTGGTAGTGGCTTCTTTGCAGATATTCAACCATGAAGGCCTGATTCACAAAGTTTCCTCTAAACAGTTGATATTGAGATGTGTCTGTTACTTGAACTCTGTGAAGCATTTATTTGGGCTGCAATTTCTGAGGCTGGTAACTCTAATGAACAAAAGACAGAGATGGTGAAAGAGGTAGCGATAGACAGATGGTGAAAGAGGTAGCGATAGACAGAGATGGTGAAAGACAGAGATGGTGAAAGAGGTAGTGATAGACAGAGATGGTGAAAGATGTAGCGATAGACAGAGATGGTGAAAGACGTAGCGATAGACAGAGATGGTGAAAGACAGAGATGGTGAAAGAGGTAGCGATAGACAGAGATGGTGAAAGACAGATGGTGAAAGAGGTAGCGATAGACAGATGGTGAAAGAGGTAGCGATAGACAGAGATGGTGAAAGACAGATGGTGAAAGACAGAGATGGTGAAAGACAGATGGTGAAAGACAGATGGTGAAAGACAGATGGTGAAAGACAGATGGTGAAAGACAGAGATGGTGAAAGACAGATGGTGAAAGACAGAGATGGTGAAAGACAGAGATGGTGAAAGACAGATGGTGAAAGAGAGATGGTGAAAGAGAGATGGTGAAAGACGTAGTGATAGACAGAGATGGTGAAAGACGTAGCGATAGACAGAGATGGTGAAAGAGGTAGCGATAGACAGAGATGGTGAAAGAGGTAGCGATAGACAGAGATGGTGAAAGAGGTAGCGATAGACAGAGATGGTGAAAGAGGTAGCGATAGACAGAGATGGTGAAAGAGGTAGCGATAGACAGAGATGGTGAAAGACGTAGCGATAGACAGATGGTGAAAGAGGTAGCGATAGACAGAGATGGTGAAAGACGTAGTGATAGACAGAGATGGTGAAAGACGTAGCGATAGACAGAGATGGTGAAAGAGAGTGAGAAAAAGAGTGGAGTGTGTGAAAGAGTGTGTGTGTAAGTGTATGAAAGTGTGCATGCGTTTGTGTGCGTTTGTGTATGTGTGTGTCAGAGAGAGAGGGGGATGATTATGATATCAGATGTACATGGCTTTCAATCCTCTTTTTCGGGTCAGTGAACTGCTAAATAGGGTCAAGGCGTCCGGATGCTTCCCAGCTGAAACAGTTTGTGCATATATTACTTTGGCATTTTGTGACGTTTTTGTTCATTTTGAACGTCGGTAAGGGTTTTTCCGTCTGTTCGGACACACATTTTTTTCTCGAGGAACACCGAAGTCAGTAGCCGCAGTCTATGCACCTTCGTCGATGATTGGTCAACAGTAGGGATTCTTCAATAAAGTCGTTTTCATGCACATTTCTTCATTGAGAAATACTGCACCAAACATCTTAGTTAGATGTAAAATTGCACTACTAAGATCTCCTCTGCAAAAACGTCAAAATGAATGACACATTTCTTGAGTTATCTTAGTTTCATTTGGACTATTTTGAGGAAGTGTATACTGGCTACAGTGTCTCAAAATGGACAAACAGTACTATTGTCACTTTTTTTCTTGTTTTTCAAGCAAAGGTCTTTTAAGGGAATATATGTGAGCATACTTGTTCAGACTAGGCGCCAGCCGAACTGAAGCATGCTGACGCCTTTAGGGTCATTGAGCTGCCTAATAGGACTGCGGTTCTGTCTAGCCCCCTGGAGGTTCACGCGGGCAGGAGGGGGTTACAGGGGCCTAGCACGCGTGTGTGTGTGTGTGTGTGTGTGGGGGGGGGGGGGGGGGGTAGAGACACACATGGGCATGGCCTCAGCTGCACTGCTAAGGGCCCAACACACCCGGAACTCTGTCCTATGGCATGGCCTTAATAGAAACACAGTGATGGGAGGTAGAACCACTTTACACACACACACACGCACACACGCGCGCACGCACACACACACACATCCACTCATGCAAACACAAAAAGACACACAATTTGCTGAAGAGTGTGTTTTGTGAAAGCTGAAGTTGGTAGCTATCTTCGACATCATGGTCTTTTTTTTTTATATATATAGCTCTTTCCTGTTTGCCCTGTCAGTCTGGGTTTGTTTAGCTAATGTCCAAAGCAACAGGACCAAAAACATTTATAAGCCTCTGGAAAATACTCCTGGACAACCTGAGGGCACCACAGACTCTGGGCTCCTTTAAAACCTGGCCTAAATACTCTTCTCTTTAGGAAGGCCTACAGTTGATTTACCATTGTTCCTTATTGTCCCCGTCCCTTGTCAGATGCCTTCTTTGTGTCAGTAGCCCGGTCTAGTTGTGTCCTCTGTCTTCCTCTAGTTTTTATTATTTTAATGCACTCACTGTAGCACTTTGAGACTGTTTTTAAATGAAAAGTGGATTATGAATGAATTGTATAATAATTATTATTATAAATCGCTTGAAAAAAATGTATGCTATTATCAAGTGTTATAACATTCTGGTAATCTCTCTTGTGGTGTCAGTGTGAAGCCCCCTACACAGGAATGCAGCTTCCTGATCAGATAGCAATGACCCCCCCCCCCCCCCCCCCCCCCAGTCATCATTTAGCCCATGCTTTAGTACCACGGAAGACAGCTGCTGGTGCTAGAGAGAGAAAGCGGGACTCCCCAAAAACACCACTTTGATACAGCTTCGACTTTTCACAGCAGGTATGGAAAACTTATGCAGCAGGTTAGGAGAATTGATGTAGCAGGTTAAGATAATTAGGTTAAAGTTAGGAAAAGGATTAGGGAAAATGTGCTTTTATACTGTTATGAAGTTACTTGTATTGAAGTGGTGTGTTTTTAGGGCGTTCCAGAGAAAGCTCTGGCCTGTGACCTCGGTCTAAATCCCCACCAAAGTATAGGGGCCTAATGCAAAAATGTTCTGCCATCAAGTATGTGTTTGCAGTGAGAATGGGCCTTGGAAGGCAAAATCCAAATGCTACATCAATTGTAATCAATAGGAGCTGCAATGCTCAAGGAAAGGCAACATATACTCCATACCGTTTTACCCCACAATCCAAGGATAATAACTGGGACCTGGTGGATAGAAGGAATGAGTGAGAAAGAGAGAACGTGAGAGAGATAGAGAAAATTCAAAATTCTAGAGACCGAGTGAAAGAGCGAGAGCGAGTGAAAGAGTGTGAAAGAGATAGAAAAAGAACGTTCTAGAGACTGAGCAAATGAGGGACAGCGAGGGAGAGAAATAAAGGGGAATGTAAGAGAAAGGAGCGAGCTGGAGAGTGAGAGACTCACTAGAGTGGCATTATGTTCATGTACCAAAAGCTATTAGCATGGTGGGAACGTGGACTGCAAAGCCTCTCAAAGATATGTTAAAAAAAGTGAAGAGAGGAGCTTTTTGAAAGCCCCAAAGGTATTACCATTTAAATTGACTGGGTTTAGGTTTGGTCCTTTGTGGGGAGGAAGGGGGAAGTGCGAGGTTGAGGAGAAAGGGCAGCCATACTGTACGACAACAATAGCTATACTTGCTAGTTAGTTTCACACACCGATTTGTCCAGTGCTCGACTTGGGCAGGAGCTCATCGGAGCCGAGTACCGGCACCTCAAATTTTCTACTGCTTGAGCTCCTGTTTCTCTGACAGAATATTAGCTCAAAGTATTGTGGAGCTCCTGCACCTAAATATAACAAGTACCGGCATCCAAAATGAGTACCGGATCCTTTTGCAGTCCAAGTCAAGGAATGAATTTGCCAGGGCTAGCCTTTCGATGACAATAAGGACAAAGAGGTTACTGAATTTTACCAATGCGTGTGATTTTGACTTTTCAAGCACATACAGTCAATGACACTTTGCATTTTTCCCCAGCATGTTTGATGCACATTCAATGAACATTGGCTTGGTGAAATGTTTCTTGCCACATTTCATAATTTACTTATGTGTCCTTTTCCCGACATAAGACAGGAAGCCTGCTCCAGTTTCCAGGATTTTTGTCTTCTACTGGCCAGATGTTGCTACATTTAAAACACATATCACTATTTTTCATGCATCAAATAAATATTGGGTTGGTTTGGATAAATGGTGTTTTATAGGGCTCTTGATTGGCGCAGCGGTCTAAGGCACTGCATCTCAGTGCTTGAGGCGTCACTACAGAGACCCTGGTTCGATTCCAGGCTGTATCACAACCGGCCGTGATTGGGAGTCCCATAGGGCGGCGAACAATTGGCCCAGTGTCATTGTAAATAATATTTTTTTAATCTTTACTGACTTAGTTAAATAAAGGTTAATAAAAAAATCAACTAATGTGTCCTTTTCTGGACATAGATGGACATATCCAGACCTTGATTAGTACATCTGGAGGCAATGTTGAAGTATTTAGGAGAAATTGTTCAGGGTAGCCTCCGAGAATAACATCGATGAATACACAGATACAGTTACTGAGTTCATCAGGAAGTGTAAAGGAGATGTTGTGCCCACTGTGACTATTAAAACCAACCCAAACCAGAAACCGTGAATAGATGGCAGCATTTGCGCAAAACTGAAAACGTGAACCACCGCATTTAACCTCTATGGGCAAGGCGGGACGAATTCGTCCCACCTACGTAACAGCCACCTGAATTCAGTGGCGCGATTTTTGAATCGTTTGAAATACTATTACTTCAATTTCTCAAACATATGACTATTTTACAGCTATTTAAAGACAAGACTCTCCTTAATCTAACCACACTGTCCGATTTCAAAAAGGCTTTACAACGAAAGCAAAACATTAGATTATGTCAGGAGAGTGCCCAGCCAGAAATAATCAGACACCCATTTTTCAAGCTAGCATATAATGTCACAAAAACCCAAACCACAGCTAAATGCAGCACTAACCTTTTATGGTCTTCATCAGATGACACACCTAGGACATTATGTTATACAATACATGCATGTCTGTTCAATCAAGTTCATATTTATATCAAAAAACAGCTTTTTACATTAGCATGTGACGTTCAGAAAAAGCATACTTCCGGGGAATTTACTAACAGTTTGCTAAATTACTCACGATAAACGTTCACAAAAAGCATAACAATTATTTTAAGAATTATAGATACATTACTCCTCTATGCACTCGATATGTCCGATTTTAAAATAGCTTTTCGGATGAAGCACATTTTGCAATATTCTAAGTACATAGCCCAGCCATCACGGCTAGCTATTTAGACACCCGGCAAGATTAGCCTTCACCAAAATCCTATTTCCTATAAGAAAAATGTTCTTACCTTTCCTGTTCTTCGTCAGAATGCACTCCCAGGACTTCTACTTCAATAACAAATGTAGGTTTGGTCCCAAATAATCCATCGTTATATCCAAATATCCTCTGTTTTGTTCGTGCGTTCTAGACACTATACGAATGGTAAATAACGGTCGCGCGCTTGGCGCATGGCGTGACAAAAAATGTCTAAATATTCCATTACCGTACTTCGAAGCATGTCAACCGCTGTTTAAAACCAATTTTTATGCCATTTATCTCGTAGAAAAGCGATAATATTCCGACCGGGAATCTGCAATAAGCTAAACAGCCGAATGAAATTTCTCCACGGGGGCGAATCGTGCACGCGCCTCATTCAATGGTCCTCTGATCGGCCACTTGGATAAGGCGATAATCTGTTTCAGCCAGAGGCTGCCTCGTCATCGTTCAGGTTTTTCCCGGGTTCTGAGAGCCTATTGGAGCCCTGGGAATTGTCACGTTACAGCTAAGATCCTTACTCTTCAATAAACAGATGCAAGACGCACGACTCCTTGTCAGACAGGCCACTTCCTGCATGAAACCTTGTCAGGTTTTTGCCTGCCATAGGAGTTCTGTTATACTCACAGACACCATTCAAACAGTTTTAGAAACTTTAGGGTGTTTTCTATCCAAACCTGAACAATAATATGCATATTCTAGCTTCTGAGTTGGTGTAGGAGGCAGTTAAAAATGGGCACATATTTTTTCCAAAATTCTCAATACTGCCCCCTAGCCCAAACAGGTTAACCATGGCAAGGTGACTGGGAATATGGCCGAATACAAACAGTGTAGTTATTCTCTCCGTAAGGCAATCAAACGGGCAAAACATCAGTATAGAGACAAAGTGGAGTCGCAATTTAACAGCTCACAAACAAGACGTATGTGGCAGGGTCTACAGTCAATCACAGACTACAAAGGGAAACCGAGCCACGTCGCAGGCACCAACATCTTGCATCCGGACAAGCTAAACACCTTCGCCCACTTTGAGGATCACACTGTGCCACCGACGCAACCCGCTACCAAGGACTGAGGGCTTTCCTTCTCCGTGGCCAACATGAATAACACATTTAAGCGTGTTAACCCTCGCAAGGCTGCCGGCCCAGACGGCATCCCTAGCCGCGTCCTCAGAGCATACGCAGACCTGCTTGCTGGAGTGTTTACGGACATATTCAATCTCTCCCTATACCAGTCTGCTGTCCCCACATGCTTCAAGCTGTCCACCATTGTTCCTGTACACAAGAAAGCAAAGGTAACTGAACTAAATTACTATTGCTCCGTAGCACTCACTTCTGTCATCATAAAGTGCTTTGAGAGGCTAGTTAAGGATCATATCACTTCTACCTCTACCTGACACCCTTCTAGACCCACTTCAATTTGCTTACCGTCCCAAAGATCCACAGACGATCTGCACACTGTCCTATCCTATCTGGACAAAAGGAATACCTATGTAAGAATGCTGTTCATTGACTACAGCTCAGCCTTCAACACCATAGTACCATCCAAGCTCATCATTAAGCTTGAGGCCCTGGGTCTCAACCCCCCCCCCCCCCCCCCCCCCCTGTGCAATTGGGTCCTGGACTTTGACAGGCTGCCCCCAGGTGGTGAAGGTAGGAAACAACATCTCCACTTTGCTGATCCTCAACACTGGGGCCCCACAAGGGTGCGTGCTCAGCCCCCTCCTGTACTCCCTGTTCACCCATGACTGAGTGGCCATGCATGCCTCCAACTCAATCATCAAGTTTACAGACGACAACAGTAGTGGGCTTGATTACCAACAATTACAAGACAGTCTACAGGGAGGAGGTGAGGGCCCTGGGGGAGTGGTGCCAGGAAAACAACCTCTCACTCAACATCAACAAACGATCTGAAATGATCCACCCACACAGACAGTGTGGTGAAGAAGGTACAACAGTGCCTCTTCAACCTCAGGAGACGGAAGAAATTTAGCCCCTATAACCCTCTCAGAAACTTTTACAGATGCACAATTGAGAGCATCCTGTCAAGCTGTATCACCGCCTGGTACGGCAACTGCACCGCCCGCAACCGCAGGGCTCTCCAGAGGGTGGTGCGGTCTGCCCAACGCATCACCGGCAGCAAACTACCTGCCCCCCAGGACACCTACAGCACCCAACATCAAAGGAAGGCCAAAAAGATCATCAAGGACATCAACCACCCGAGCCACTGCCTGTTCACTCCGCTATCATCCAGAAGGCGAGGTCAGTACAGGTGCATCAAAGCTGGGGCCGAGAGACTGAAAAACTGCTTCTATCTCAAGGCCATCAGACTGCTATATAGCCATCACTAACAGTCTTCCACCCGGTTACGTAACCCTGCACCTTAGAGGCTGCTGCCCTATATAGATAGACTTGGCATCACTGTCCACGTTAATAATGGAACACTACTCACTTTAACTTCTCTTGGGTAGGGGGCAGTATTTTCATGAAAAACGCACCCAAATTAAACGGCCTACTACTCGGGCCCAGGAACTAGAATATGCATATTATTAGTAGATTTGGATAGAAAACACTCAGAAGTTTCTAAAACTGTTTGAATGGTGTCTGTGAGTATAACAGAACTCATATGGCAGTCAAAAACCTGAGAAGAATCTAACCAGGAAGTGGGAATTCTGGTGCTTGTAGTCCTTTCAAGTCATTGCCTATCGAACACACAGTGACTTAGGGTTCATTTTGCACTTCCTAAGGCTTCCACTAGATGTCAACAGTCTTTAGAAATTTTTTGGGGGGGTCTATGATGAACAGAGAGCGAACAGAGGAAGTTGGAAGTTGTTGACTCAGGAAAGCAAATGAGTTCATTGGCGCACGCATTCATGTGAGAGTTAGCTGGGTTCCAAAGCGTTTTTCAAGACACTAGAATCGTCCGGTTGAAATTATTGAAGTTCTAAGTTAAAAAGGCCCTAAAGATTGATGCTATACAACGTTTGAACAAACATAAATATAACTTTTTTTTTACTTTTCGTCGTGACATTTTGACCGCGCTTCCTACACTTGGGAGTAGTTTACTGAACGCGGAAACAACAAGGAGTTATTTGGACATAAATTATGGACTTTATCGAACAAAACAACATTTATTGTGGACCTGGGATCCCTGGAAGTGCCTTCTGATGAAGATCATCAAAGGTAAGTGAATATTTCTAATGCTATTTATGATTTTAGATGACTCCAAAATGGCGGGTATCTGTATTGCCTAGTGTATTTTTCTGAGCGCAGTACTCAGATTATTGCAAAGTGTGCTTTCCCCATGAAGCTTTTTTGAAATCTGTCACAGCGGTTGCATAAAAGGAGATGTTCATCTATAATTCTTTGAATAACAGTTTAATATTTTATCAACGTTTATGATGAGTATTTTTGTACATTTTTGTGCTGATTCACCGGCAGTATTGGAGGCAAAATATTTTCTGAACATGACGCGCCAATGTAAAAGGCTGTTTTTGGATATAAATATCAACTTGATCGAACAAAAAATGCATGTATTGTGTAACATGATGTCCTAGGAGTGTCATCTGGTGAAGATCGTCAAAGGTTAGTGCATAATTTTAGCTGAATTTCTGGTATTTGTGATGCCAGTCCTTGCTAGGAAAATGGCTGTGTGGTTTTTCTTGTGTTGGAACTGTCCTAACATAATCTAACTTTATGCTTTCGCCGTAAAGCCTTTTTGAAATCGGACAACGTGGTTACATTAAGGAGACGTGTATCTTTAAAATGGTGTAAAATAGTCGTATGTTTGAGAACTTTGAATTATGACATTTTGTGGTTTTGAATTTGGCGCTCTGATTTTTCACTGGCTGTTGAATAGTGTGAACCGTGGGTGGGTGACGCTAGCGTCCCACCTGCCCAAGAGAGGTTAATAATGTTTAAATAATGTTTACATACAGCTTTACTCATCTCATATATATATATATATATATATATATATATATATATATATCACACACACACTGTATTTTAGTCAATGCCACTCCGACATTGCTCAATCTAATATTCAGATATTTCTTAATTCCATTCTTTTACTTTTAGATTTGTGTGTATTATTGTGAATTGTTAGATACTACTGCACGGTTGGAGCCAGAAACACAAGCATTTCGCTACACCCGCAATAACATCTGCTAAAAACGTGTACGTGACAAATAAAATGTGATTTGATTCAAAAAACTGTCTGTCTTTCTTTCCTTCTTTCTTAATCTTTTGACATTAAGTGAATGTCTTTCCATTTTGACAAAGAGGTGCCAATTGACTTGTAGGCTATTTCTAAAATGTCAAAAAAATATTATAGAAATGCATGTATTAATGTCTACATTTCTTTTTGCCACGTTTATTGTATTACAGACGCCTTAACGCATACTTTTAAACTATAGTATGTGAGCTAAACTTAAATATCAAAAATGTAAAAAGACTACAACATTTTCCTTAAAGTATCATTTTTGGAAAGTACTAATGTTACTGTCCCCACTAAAAGAAACAAATACTTAAAAACTGAATTTAGTCTTTGAACCATTTAAATGAAATACTGTAGAATTCCTATGGAGGACTGTTTTCTGAGGAATGCCAATATGGCCGACCGGTAGCTTTAAAGCCTCTCAATGGCCAATACATAGCATAAGCAATCCAGGGTTAATATACAGTGCATTCGGAAAGTATTCAGACCCCTTGACTTATTCCACATTTTCTTACGTTACAGCCCTATTCTAAAATTGATTCAATTGTTTTTCCCCCCTCATCAATCTATACACAATACCCAATAATGACATAGCAAAAACAGGTTTCTAGAAATGTTTGCAAATTTATAAAAAATAAAACATGGAAATATACATTTACATAAGTATTCAGACCCTTTACTCAGTACTTTGTTGAAGCAACTTTGGCAGCGATTACAGCCTTGAGTATGACGCTACAAGCTTGGCACACCTGTATTTGGGGAGTTTCTCCCATTTCTCTCTGCAGATCCTCTCAAGCTCTGTCAGGTTGGATGGGGAGTGTCGCTGCACAGCTATTTTCAGGTCTCTCCAGAGATGTTTGATCGGGTTCAAGTCGGGGCTCTGGCTGGGCAATAAGGACATTCAGAGACTTGTCCCGAAGCCACTCATGCGTTGTCTTGGCTGTGTGCTTAGGGTCGTTGTCCTGTTGGAACGTGAACCTTCGCCCTAGTCTGAGGTCCTGAGCGCTCTGGAGCAGGTTTTCATCAAGGATTTCTCTGTACTTTGCTCCGTTCATCTTTCCCTCGATCCTGACTAGTGTCCCAGAAAAACATCCCCACAGCATGATGCTGCCACCATCATGCTTCACCGTAGGGATGGTGCCAGGGTTCCTCCAGACGTGACGCTTGGCATTCAGGCCAAAGAGTTCAATCTTGGTTTCATCAGACCAGAGAATCTTGTTTCTCAAGGTCTGAGAGTCCCAAGAGGGCTGTCATTTGCCTTTTACTGCGGAGTGGCTTCCAGCTGGCCACTCTACCATAAAAGGCCTGATCGGTGGAGTGCTGCAGAGATGGCTGTCCTTCTGGAAGGTTCTCACATCTCCACAAAGGAACTCTGGAGCTCTGTCAGAGTGACCATCAGGCTCTTGGCCACCTCCCTGACCAAGGCCCTTCTCCCCCGATTGCTCAGTTTGGCCTGGCGGACAGCTCTAGGAAGAGTCTTGTGGTTCCAAATGCCTTCCATTTAAGAATGATGGAGGCCACTGTGTTCTTGGAGACCTGCAGAAATGTTTTGGTACCCTTACCCAGATCTGTGCCTTGACATAATCCTGTCTCGGAGCTCTACGGACAATTCCTTCAACCTCATGGCTTGGTTTTTGCACTAACATGCAATGTCAACATATATAGACAGGTGTGTGCCTTTCCAAATCATGTCCAATCAATTGAATTTACCACAGATGTACTCAAATCAAGTTGTAGAAACATCTCAAGGATGATCAATGGAAACAGGATGCAACTGAGCTTAATTTCAAGTCTCATAGCAAAGGGTCTGAACACTTATGTTAAAGTTTTTCTGAAATGTATTAAAAAACAAACATTTCTAAAAACCTGTTTTCGCTTTGTCATTATGAGGTATTGTGTGTAGATTGATACGAATTTATATTTATTTAATCCATTTTAGAATAAGGCTGTACCTTAACAAAATGTGTAAAAATTCAAGGTGTCTGAATTCTTTCCGAATGCACAATACATCATTGGTTGTTATCAGTGATGTACATAAACCCTGTCTGCCTGGTGGCTTCTAAACAGCTCCCATCATTGGTTGTTATCAGTGATGTACATAAACTCTAAGATGTCTGCCTGGTGGCTTCTAAACAGCTCCCATCATTGGTTGTTATCAGTGATGTACATAAACTCTAAGATGTCTGCCTGGTGGCTTCTAAACAGCTCCCATCATTGATTGTTACTTGTTACTGCCTGAACACATGGCCTGACTGGCTGCTTTGATGGCACGGTTCACATTCCACTGATGCCAAGCCTTTAGTTTACGTCCTCACAATTCACAGCCAGTCAAAAAGAGGTTGTGATGTGAAGTATGATATGGCGGGAAGTTGCGGGACGTTGCGTTGTGCTACTTTGGGTTGTGTTACGTTAGATGCCTAAGGGTTGCGTGTACGTTTGATTTTTCTACTTTTTTTTCTTCAATTTGACTGTGCGTGTGTGAGAGCATCAGTGTGTGTGTTTTTGTGGGGTCTGTTGGTGGGGTCACCGCGAGGTCAGCTGTGTTAAATCACTTCACTGAGGTGTGAGAAGAGATCACAATGCCCCGGCCAGCACTCAACCTCATCTTGAACTCCATGGTTGTTTTACGGTTACCCCCCCATCCCTCCCCTTGAGCTCCGTTAAAGGCCACATTGTTTTCCGCCGAGGTCAGCCCCGGTGCCATTCCAAACTTTAAAGCAATCAGGAAATGTAACTCAGGCATTTTAAAGGGGGACTCAATGGGACAGGTTCCTCTTAAAAAACACAGCCCCTCTCTCACTCGCTGTCTTTCTCTCTCCTCCTCCATTTTATTTTCTCTTTCTGGTTTGTGAAAAAGTCTCACCCTTGTAAAGGGATTGTTTTCATAGAAACAGATGAGGGGAACTATAACAATACTACACTGTGCCAGTTCAACCAATGAATCAATACATCAAAGCTCATTGGCTATAAGTGCCTTGCGCATTGTCAATATGAGTAGTGATTGGATATTGTGAAACATATAAGCCGATTTAAGACATTCCTAAAACTAATTTCAGTTTGTTTATACATTTCTTGTGAATTTAAAGAAATAATGTGCGATTACTGATTACACAAAATCTGTACACAATGCATAATTAACTATTTTTGCTTATACTGTAATTAAGCGGTACCATTGTATAGGTATTTTAACTTCCTCCTACATCAGAGTACCCAATGTCCTACCCGTCTTTCTTTCTTCCCTCGATCTTCTCTCTCTGTAATCCTCTCTGGTATATTCCTGGCTCTCAGCTCACACTGAAACAAAGACTCCCTCCCATACTAGAGAAGATCCCCCCCAGGACCCCCTGGGAAGACCACAGAGCCCAGATCTTAAGACATTATCCCAAGTGTGTCCTTGTAGCCTGACGTCATTAGCAACAGGTCAGCTGCAAATGTGTTCATTAGATGTGTGTGCGTGAATAAAGATATGTTTTCATCAATACAGATGTGTCTGCGTGAATAAAGATATGTTTTGATCAATACAGATGTGTCTGCGTGAATAAAGATATGTTTTGATCAATACAGATGTGTCTGCGTGAATAAAGATATGTTTTGATCAATACAGATGTGTCTGCGTGAATAAAGATATGTTTTGATCAATACAGATGTGTCTGCGTGAATAATGATATGTTTTGATCAATACAGATGTGTCTGCGTGAATAAAGATATGTTTTTATCAATACAGATGTGTCTGCCATTTAGGCATACAGTACCAGTCAAAAGTTTTAGAACACCTACTCATTCAAGGGTTTTTCTTTATTTTTACTATTTTAGACATTGTAGAATAATAGTGAAGACATATGAAATCATGTAGTAACCAAAAAAGTGTTAAACAAATCATAAAAAACTACCTCATGAAGCTGGTTGAGAGAATGTCAAGAGTGTGCAAAGCTGTCATCAAGGCAAAGGGTGGCTACTTTGAAGAATCTCGAATATAAAATATATTCTGATTTGTTTAACTCTTTTTTGTTTACTACATGATTCCATGTGTTATGTCATCATTTTGATGTCTTCACTATTATTCTACAATCTATAAAATAGTACAAATAAATAAAAACCCTTGAATGAGTAGGTGTGTCCCAACGTTTGACTGGTACTGCAGATGCAACTTCATAGAATAATGGTGCTCAGAGGAAATATGCATCTCAAAATTATACAATTGTTTTGTATTTCGCCGAAGTCGAGTCATGTTTCTACGAAAGCATCAGAATATTCGTTAATTTTCCCTTCGGAAGTTGTACTCAAGTTGTACCCAAAAATAAATAATAATAATAATAATATAATGAAAAAGGTGTTTAAAAACAGTCATGTTAGCGCTCACTAAAGGCCACTACACACTTTACTCAAACGCAGCGATGGAGCGTTGTTTTCTGCTTACAGTAGTTATGTAGTTCTATGCGGCTCAAATTTTGGAACAGACCGAACATCTGTCGCTCTGTTTTGCCTAGGGTGTGTAGGGCCCTTAAGGGTTAAGACTTCCTCATGTGGGAGTGCACACACCAGAATGTACAAGTTCCAAGTGTACTACGGACTAAATGTGTAAATGTGACAAATATCTTGTCACTACTGATTGTCACTCCTGTATGTTGCCAATTTTCTCTTTCCGATCTCCCCTAGAATCCACCCTTCTTTGATCGATGATCAATTGCTCTCCAGCAGGAAAGGAAACAGCACCCATCACGCACGCACACACACAAACACACACAAACTCATCCCTTTCCCTCTGAGAAAATAGGAAAATTCCACATTCTGAAATAGGATTGAATTTCCCTCGACAGTGTGTCCTTGAGGAAACAACAGGAAAAAAGGGAACATGTCTCGCTCAGATTCCCAGGTTGTCCTCCAAACGTCAGCCCAACCATTTGGTTAATGCTTTACAACACAAAGTAGAAGTCTAGGCTATTATTTGATTGATTACTCCAAAGCAAGAGCTCACCGGGATAAAGGTTCCAATAACGTTAATAATTATGCTTTCCTCTTAATGTTAGCCCAACCATTTGCTTAATACTTAGTCGATTCAACTCGAAGTAGAATACTATGACTGATTATGCCAAAGCAGGTGTGAGTCAAATCAGGCGTTCACCAGGATCAAGGTTTTTTTACAGTTCTATCAGTAGCATGAAGGATACTGCTTCATTGGTTCTCAATGGCCAAAGACAATGGGATGATTCATTGATATTCGTGCTACTGTCTGTTCAATAGGCTACATTGATGAGTGAGGATTTCTTCTAAAAAACAAGTCCTTTGTTTTGTCATGTTGACAGATGCTCTCTGTGTGAAGACGGTTGGGTGTTGGTGGTCGGGGGAGGTTGTGTGTGTGTGTGTGTGTGTGTGTGTGTGTGTGTGTGCACTTGTGTGTGTTGGTTCAATAGCTTGGGTCTACACACACAAACACGCTGGTTGCTAAACCAAAATAATACCTCCCCAACTGCTAACCCTACACTAATACATCACATTTTACTAGAGCCTACATTTAAAAATCTTCTGAACTCTCCATATACCTCACCCTCGCCCCCACCGCTGCTATTGATCTTCACATAATCCTAATTACCCCCCCCCCCCATTCCAAAAGAAAAAACCTTTACACACAGCCGAGTCAGCCAGCCCAGCACCTTCACATACCCAGCAGAGAAAAGATTAAGATGAAAGACTACATTGTATTAACCCTCCTACCCACATTGACAAAAGCAGCTCTCGCATTGGCAAGCTGCTGGGAGAAAGGTATTCTACAGAGGAGAAAGACAGAAAGAGATAGTAATGGAGAGAGATAGAAATAGAAAGGAAGAGAAAGGTAGAGAAAGTAGCAGAGAAAGACTGAAATAGAGAGAGATAAAAAAAAAGGGGGAATGAGAGGGAGATATCAGAAGGAATACTTCACAATGCCCCCGGAGAATTAAAATCTACAATCTAGATTCTATTCTTATGGCAACCCCACCATGGTTGTTAGTTTTGCTCACATTCACTTTGTGTTTTAAATAGCCCTAGGACAGGGAGCTCCTGTACACGCTAGCCCCTGTCAGGAAGGAACCTACAAGATGGGATTGTAACAGATAGAGGCATGGGAGGCAATGAGCTTCACTTTGGTAGGATAAGAGTCAACAGATTATGATAATGAGTGGGAGTGAATTAAAGAATGGCTGGATAGAAGGATGGATGGGCAGACGGATGGATGGATGGGTGGGTGGATGGATTGATGGGGAAATAAATGTAACCAAGCACTATCTATCAGTCAGATGTAAGGCTGAAACAAAATGGTGGCATGCTAACAACTCACTTAACCAATATAAAACATGTTACTGATTGTTCTCTGCATCAGAAAATGAACACCACCAAGCGTCCATAGACTACAGCCACTGAGGCCCTCTCCTAAAACACACAACGATGGAAACAGATTGTCATAACAAATCCATTCTGATATACCACTCCTTTGAGATAGATTATTATTGTATTTCACGAGGAATGAGAGCTTGATCAATTAAATCGATCAATCAAATGTACGTGCAAAGACATTTTTAAATTAGCCGTTGTTTCAAAGTGCTTTACAGAGGAAGTACTTAAGTCGAAGCTGTGCATCAGAAAGAGACAGCCAGATGAAGAGAGAGAAAAATAAGGAATATAAACTACAGTCATTCACTTATGCATAAGCTCATGCTTACAACCCAATAAGAAAGGTACAGGGAATATACAGCAGATGTTAAAGCAGGAAATACTACACAACAAGCTCGACCAACACTGGTCTAAGAAGGATCCCCACAACTGCCTGCATCGCATTGGTGAGCTACCATTTTCTATCCATGATGTACTTCTATGCTTTTACATTGAAGTCATTTAGCGGACACTCTTCTCCAGATCAAATTAAAATCAGGGCATCGATCAGGGAGACTTTTGCAAGTCCACCATGTACAGGAAAGACCTTATGATTTCCTCCTGATAATATATTACTTTTAGCAGACACTTTTATCCAAAGCGAACTCCAGTCTTGTGTGATATATTATTTACGTATGGGTGGTCCCAGGAAAACCAACCCACTATCCTGTCGTTGCAAGCTGCATGCTCTACCAACTGAGCAGGGGTAAAACATGGGGTCAAATATGGTGAAACAGGGGAAAGGCTGTATTCTGAGGAGAGGGCACTGAGAGGTTGGCCCAGCTGTGAGTCCCCCAATAAGGCCCGGGGGATTTTACAGGTCTCTGTGGAGCCAGGATGACCCCGGGCTACCCCTGCACACACACACACACACACACACACACACACACACACACACACACACACACACACACGGTAGCACCACGTAAACACTGCCTGTGTTGCCTGCACAAAAACCTTTTCCAGATGGGCTGCACAGACACAGGCCGCAAATAAACGGCCCCCTCTCCTCCCTCTCTCTGTATTCTTCCGTCCTTATCTCTCTTTCCCTCTCTCACAAACTCGCTCTCAAAAAAGTCTGACATACATGTGTGTGTTAATATGAGCTAATGCAGGTCCTGTGTGGCTCAGTTGGTAGAGCATGGTGCTTGCAACACCAGGGTTGTCGGTTTGATTCCCATGGGGGACCAGTACGAAAATGTATGCACTCACTACTTACTGTAAGTCGCTGTGGATAAGAGCATCTGCTAAATGACTCCAATGTTAAATGTACTATAGTCACAATCACAAAAGCTTCCTGTCTCCACAGCGCCAAGCCCCACCCCCCAAACACACACTTTTGTTTAGCTCAGCAGAAAATCTCCACAGTAGCAGTTGCAAATCTTTTGACAGTCATCGCTAAGGGGCTTTTCTTATCCTGACATACTGTCACACGGATAAGGTAATGCTACTGCGGAAGCTACCGGAATGTTGACAGAATTCTAACAAATCCTCTTACCACAACAACAGTTTTACATTATATTTCCAAATTTTATTAGGAAAATGGAATGACTGACCATCCTAAAAATCTAAATCCAAGCATTTGGTTCAAATCTACAGTTCACTAGAAACAAATCACAGTTTTCCTACAGACAACTATAGGCCCATTCTCTAATACCAGATCGAAGTTCACTGAAAGCCATGATAAAATCGTCAATGGTATCAGATACAAACACAAAACAAGCTAAATCATTACTGTTTAATGTCCTGTAGTCTCAATCTCCTAAAGAGCAACACATCTACACCCTCCCTCTACACACACACACATGCATATACACGCACACGCACACACACACACACACACACACACACACACACACACCACACACACACACACACACACACACCACACACCCATACCTTCCCATGTATCCATTTCATACTGGTCCTAGTCTGCCAGTGAGTCTCCTGGCCACCATCCACACTGGTAGCGCCGTATCAAATATATTTGAAATATATATAAAGCCACTATATCACTGTTGATACTGCATCCTCCGTGGCAGATTCGGCTTCATGACTCCTCTAGGTGCTTTTACCCTCTCTATATCCCTCTCTCTCTGTTCCCCTCTCTCGATTTCTTTCTGTTTGCTTTCTCTTTTTGTTTCTTGCTCCTTCCCTCTTTCTCAGTCCTTCTCTGATCAGTTCTCTGAGGTCTCTGTGGCTTTCTCACCCCTGGCCTCGGCGGCTAGGCCGGCCCCCGAAAGGAGGAGGGGGTTGGGTTGGGAGTGGTGGGGGAGGTTTACAGGCCAGTTAGTCATGTGACCTAGTGGACCCTAGTGGGTCACGGCTTGGGTCAAAACTCCAGCATTTATTTTGAGGGGTGTGGTGTGTGAGTGTGTGTGAGAGAGAGAGAATCTTTATTGTTTATTTCACTTTTGTTTATTATCTACTTCACTTGCTTTGGCAATGTTAACATATGTTTCCCATGCCAATAAAGCCCTTAAAAAACTGAATTGAGAGAGAGGATGGGAGTTGGTTATCTGAGTGGTATTGTTAACCCTATTTTCTCTAGAACAATGCCCCACCTTCACCCAAATACCCTTTTCCCCTCCCCCGTTCCTCCTCCCACCCTCAACTGTTTACCTTCAGAGGGGGCTTGGAAATGTGTGAGTGTGAGTGCTTTAGGCCAAATTAGAGACCAACACATTGAGTCAATAGCGAACACACAATGATCAACATCCAATGATGAGGTGTAAATAGCTTTTTAATTAAGTTTAATGACGGCTAAACACATTAACTAATTCTGCTAAACACATATCAACTAAACCTGCCAATGTACTTGGCCAATCAAGGTGAGATGGTAAATGAAGTCTATAAAGAGTGTTATTCAAGTGCTGTCCTTGTAATGGTTGGATACGCCTGCACTGCTGGAGCTAGGAACACAAGCATTTGACCACACCCGCAAGAACATCTTCTAAATATGTGTATGTGACCAATAACATGTGAGTTGAACTACTATCAACACACAGACACACACACAGAGAGACACTTCTCCAGTAGGTAAAGCCCAACGTTACTGTCAACCCTACCGTCTTGAACTTCTATACACCAGTCAGCCACACTGATAAGAAAGGCATTTCACTGTGCTTGACATTAAAACCTTGAAAAAGAAAGACTTTCCATTAAAATGCAGAGGGAGAGAAAGAGGCTCAGGAGGAGAACAAGAAGAAAGGGAAGGAAAGAGGCTAAAATCTTTTGAATGTGACATCAAAGACAACCGCTTATTCTGCATTTTTGCATTTCCCAAAATAATCCATTGTGCATAATCCATTGTGCATGACGTGCATAGTCTTGGTTCGATTCCTTTTCACAACATTTCTTTAGTCATAAATATGTAAGTTAATGACTCCAAACTACAGTACTATGGATATTTAGAAGGCTGCTATGCCAAGAATGTAATGTTATGCCCAAAATGTAACGTAAAGCCAAGAATGTAACGTAAAGCCAGGAATGTAATGTAAAGCCAAGAATGTAACGTAAAGCCAAGAATGTAACGTAAAGCCAGGAATGTAATGTAAAGCCCAAAATGTAACGTAAAGCCAAGAATGTAACGTAAAGCCAAGAATGTAACGTAAAGCCAGGAATGTAACGTAAAGCCAAGAATGTAACGTAAAGCCAAGAATGTAACGTAAAGCCAGGAATGTAATGTAAAGCCAAGAATGTAACGTAAAGCCAAGAATGTAACGTAAAGCCAGGAATGTAATGTAAAGCCCAAAATGTAACGTAAAGCCAAGAATGTAACGTAAAGCCAGGAATGTAACGTAAAACCCAAAATGTAACGTAAAGCCAAGAATGTAACGTAAAGCCAAGAATGTAACGTAAAGCCAGGAATGTAATGTAAAGCCAAGAATGTAACGTAAAGCCAAGAATGTAACGTAAAGCCAGGAATGTAATGTTATGCCCAAAATGTAACGTAAAGCCAAGAATGTAACGTAAAGCCAGGAATGTAATGTAAAGCCCAAAATGTAACGTAAAGCCAAGAATGTAACGTAAAGCCAGGAATGTAACGTAAAACCAGGAATGTAACGTAAAACCAGGAATGTAACGTAAAGCCAAGAATGTAACGTAAAGCCAAGAATGTAACGTAAAACCCAAAATGTAACGTAAAGCCAAGAATGTAACGTAAAGCCAAGAATGTAACGTAAAGCCAGGAATGTAATGTAAAGCCAAGAATGTAACGTAAAGCCAAGAATGTAACGTAAAGCCAGGAATGTAATGTTATGCCCAAAATGTAACGTAAAGCCAAGAATGTAACGTAAAGCCAGGAATGTAATGTAAAGCCCAAAATGTAACGTAAAGCCAAGAATGTAACGTAAAGCCAGGAATGTAACGTAAAACCAGGAATGTAACGTAAAACCAGGAATGTAACGTAAAGCCAAGAATGTAACGTAAAGCCAAGAATGTAACGTAAAGCCAAGAATGTAACGTAAAGCCAAGAATGTAACGTAAAGCCAAGAATGTAACGTAAAGCCAAGAATGTAACCTAAAGCCAAGAATGTAACGTAAAGCCAAGAATGTAACGTAAAGCCAAGAATGTAACGTAAAATCAAGAATGTAACGTAAAGCCAAAAATGCAATAATTTACAGACGTTGTCATTCAACCCACCAAAGTTCTTCATGTTAAACATAAAGACTAATGGACGTGTCACAAAGTCAAACAATGGTCATCTTTTTGACAATCGTCAACGAGTTTTGGGCGGCAGGTGGCCTAGCGGTTAGGAGCATTGGTCCAGTAACCCAAAGGTTCCAATCCCTGAGCCGACTAGGTGAATAATCTGTCGATGTCCCCTTGAGCAAGGCACTTAACCCTAATTGCTTCTGTAAATCGCTCTAGATGAGAGCATCTGCTAAATGACTCAAATGTAAATGTGAGTCGATGGTTATAATTCAAATATGTTTTGCAGTGGTGGTGGCAGTATGTCAAAAGCCACACACAGTACACAGCACCATTATGCCCCACGAAAAGTATCTGAGTGATTTCTGAAGGATTCCAATCCCCCTCATATGTTATAAAACCAAGGATGAAATGAGTTTGAAGATTACTATTGTCCCTTTGTCCCATTTGTATGTGCCTGTGTGCCTTTATGGATTCATTATGGGGAGCGGTGTAGTGTAGTGTAGTGTGTGTGTGTGTGTGTGTGTGTGTGTGTGTGTGTGTGTGTGTGTGTGTGTGTGTGTGTGTGTGTGTCTCTGCGGCGGCGAACCCTCGGTGGGAGGCCAGCTTAGCGCGGGCGCTCTGTGTTGTCGTACTGGAGAACCGCCTGACCTTAATTAACTCATATTTAATTAATCACAAACTCCAATGACGACCCCCACCATATGTTGCAGCGGTAACAGATTAACAAGGGGGAGAGTCTCGTTAGCCGAGGCATCTCGATAACAAACAAGAGTCATTGGATTGGCTTTCCCTCCACAACTTTCACCCTTAACAGTCAAATCAGATTTCTATAAGCCCAGTGAAAAGGTTTAGGGAAAGAAAACTATTGGATGAATAGCAGTGTAAAAAAACTACAATTTCCCCTGCATCAAGGAGACATTTCTACTATGTTCCATTCCTTTGTGATTCTGAGTTACATTCATAACAACCTTGGTGCATATTCTGTCGGTCTATTCAACACATTTGTGATATTTACTCCCTTTACCCCACTAAAGCTCATTTGTTTTAATTGGTTATGCATACCCTCTTCATAATGCATTATAATGCACGACATAAGCGCTAATAATGCATTTTGCCTAGCTCAAAAGGCAGTATAAATGTCCTTATAATGCATTATGAACAGTGTATTCATAGGAAGTGTCTCATTTTCATTAATTTAGCCTCTTCTTTGACCAGTGCAAAGGCTTGGGCCCTGTTTGAATACTATGAGAATCCTTCCTCCCTTCCTTGAAGAAATACCTGATTTGACATGGCTGGCTTGGTGAAAGCTATATGATAGAAGAACTGTTGTGTTAGATCAGCGATTACATCAAGGAATGGAGGAAGGAAGGGTGTGTTTTTATCAAACAGGGCCCAGGGCTGGTTTGGTAGGTCGACGGAGGGTCGTCTCTTCCTCCTAGAACCCCCAGGAATGCTTCGCTAGCTAGCCTGCCTCACTGATGAAACAACGCCAATGCCCCACAGGCCACACTTGACCCCCTCACCCCAGCCAACAATGACAAACAACCTGACCTGTCATTCAGAATGGTGACCTTGAAAGTGATAGTGAAGGGATAATACTAGGGATTGTCCTAATGTGAGTGTTCCATCCCTCAAAAAAAGGGACACATTTAGTCAAACAGACGAACCAAATAGCCACCATTACAGATGTAGTGTAGCCACCATTACAGATGTAGTGTAGCCACCATTACAGATGTAGCCACCATTACAGATGTAGTGTAGCCTCCATTACAGATGTAGCCACCATTACAGATGTAGCCACCATTACAGATGTAGTGTAGCCTCCATGACAGATGTAGCCACCATGACAGATGTAGCCACCATTATAGATGTAGCCACCATTAGACATGTAAACATGTAAACATTGATACATTGAGACAAAGACAGAGAGAGAGAGAGAAACATTGAGACAGAGAGAGACAGAGAGAGACAGAGAGAGAGAGAGAGAGAAAGAGACAGAGACAGAGAGAGAGACAGAGACAGAGAGAGAGACAGAGAGAGAGACAGAGAGAGAGACAGAGAGAGAGAGAGACAGAGACAGAGAGAGACAGAGAGAGAGAGAGACAGAGACAGAGAGAGAGACAGAGACAGAGACAGAGGAGAGAGAGAGAGAGAGAGAGACACAGAGACAGAGAGACAGAGACAGAGAGAGAGAGAGAGAGAGAGAGACACAGAGACAGAGAGAGAGAGACAGAGAGAGAGAGAGAGAGAGACACAGAGACAGAGAGAGAGAGAGAGACAGAGAGAGAGAGAGAGAGAGAGAGAAAGAGAGAGACAGAGACAGAGAGAGAGAGAGAGACAGAGAGAGAGAGAGAGAGACAGAGAGAGAGAGAGAGAGAGAGAGCGTGAGTAAGTGAAGTCTTAAATATCCTCTCTCTGAATTTTCACTCAACTTTTTTTTTAAAAGCATGAGAAATCTAACCACAAGTAACTGTACTGAGACAAATCTCACCAGTGTGTGTGTGTGTGTCAGAGAGTGTGTGTGCTGCACATTTTCAAATTTTCAATGGACAGTGAAGGTTTCATGTCTATTCGATTCTGTGTGTCTGTGCATGTTCGTGTGTGCACAAGCCTGCGGGTGTTTGTGTTTACACGTGTTTACAGTGGCACAGCTGGTGGCAGATCGATCTTACACCCTCACAGGCCCTCTTTGTTTGTAGTTATGGATGTGCTCCAACCCCCCTTCCACCCAATCCCTTCTTCCACCCTCCTCTTCCATTCTCCCCTCCAACCCCTCTTCCACCCTCCCCTCCACCCTCCCCTCCAATCCCTTCTTCCACCCTCCCCTCCAATCCCTTCTTCCACCCTCCCCTTCCATTCTCCCCTCCAACCCCTCTTCCAACCTCCCCTTCCACCCTCCCCTCCAACCCCCCTTCCACCCTCCCCTCCAATCCCTTCTTCCACCCTCCCCTTCCATTCTCCCCTCCAACCCCTCTTCCAACCTCCCCTTCCACCCTCCCCTCCAATCCCCCTTCCACCCTCCCCTCCAACCCCCCTTCCACCCAATCCCTTCTTCCACCCTCCCCTTCCATTCTCCCCTCCAACCCCTCTTCCACCCTCCCCTTCCATTCTCCCCTCCAATCCCCCTTCCGACCTCCCCTCCAACCCCCCTTCCAACCAATCCCTTCTTCCATTCTCCCCTCGAACCCCTCTTCCAACCTCCCCTCCACCCTCCCCTTCCATTCTCCCCTCCAACCTCCCCTCCAATCCCCTCTTCTACCCTCCCCTCCAATTCCACTCTCCCCTCCATTCTTCCCTCCAACCCCCCTTCCATTCTCCCCTCCAACCCCCCTTCCATTCTTCCCTCCCCTCCTCTAAACCCCCTTCCATTCTTCCCTCCCCTCCTCCAAACCCCCTTCCATTCTTCCCTCCCCCAAACCCCCTTCCATCCTCCCCTCCAACCCCCTCCTTCCAAACCACCCTCCTCCTTCCAACCATCTTCCACCCCCCTCCAACCTCCTTCCACCCCCATTTCACAACCCCCTCCCCGGCCCGTGCCTGTCTCATCTGACCTAAGGGGGAACTGATCAAACACATTGATCTGTGGGAGTAGTTTCTGCCACTACTGCTGAAACACATGCTCACCCTCTTATTTCTTCTGGCAACCCGTCTATTGTATCTGGCAACCCACCCGTCCCTCTAATCCACAGTGCTGTTGACATAACCCCCAGGTCTGAGGGAGGGAGGGGTAGCTAAACCACAGCAGCTAAACAGTGACTGGCTAACTGGAGGAGGTGGAGAATCACAAGGAGAAAATGGAAACGACTAGAAGGAACATTCCCTTTCCCATCAGCATTCAGAGGTCTGACGGCTTTGTTCCTTCTAGGCATTTTATTTCTAGTGGCGGACATAATATGTGCCCTCCTCCACCAAACACAGATATGTGAAAAAGTAGGCTACATTTATTTTTATATAATACAAAATTAAATAACCATCACTAAGGTATGACAATAGCACCACTCCATCACTAAGGTATGACAATTCCACCACTCCATCACTAAGGTATGACAATAGCACCACTCCATCACTAAGGTATGACAATAGCACCACTCCATCACTAAGGTATGACAATAGCACCACTCCCTCACTAAGGTATGACAATAGCACCACTCCATCACTAAGGTATGACAATAGCACCACTCCATCACTAAGGTATGACAATAGCACCACTCCATCACTAAGGTATGACAATAGCACCACTCCATCACTAAGGTATGACAATAGCACCACTCCCTCACTAAGGTATGACAATAGCACCACTCCCTCACTAAGGTATGACATTAGCACCACTCCCTCACTAAGGTATGACAATAGCACCACTCCCTCACTAAGGTATGACAATAGCACCACTCCATCACTAAGGTATGACAATAGCACCACTCCATCACTAAGGTATGACAATAGCACCACTCCCTCACTAAGGTATGACAATAGCACCACTCCCTCACTAAGGTATGACGATAGCACCACTCCCTCACTAAGGTATGACAATAGCACCACTCCATCACTAAGGTATGACAATAGCACCACTCCATCACTAAGGTATGACAATAGCACCACTCCATCACTAAGGTATGACAATAGCACCACTCCATCACTATGAATGAAGTCACACTCAAAATACAGATACAAATTAAGCATGACATTGCAACGCAATTACTGACATTTTGTTGAAATATTTATTTTGTTATTCATGTCTGGTTCACTCTAAATCATGTCCTTTAAGACACTGGGGTTAATATGGATAGTACAGAAAAATACATGCATCTTTAATAAATGTATGTAATCTGTGAGTTGTAAGAACTACAGCTGAAAAATCTTGAGCCATTTTTTTAGGGCTTTTGCAGAGCGTAAAAATCCTCGATTATGAATAATGAATTAGAAGTGGAGAAATTATTACGGAAATATCGGAAATATTACGTTACGGAAATATCCCTTTTTAAAAAAAACGGTATCTCCTATCCGAATATTATCTCAGTGCCAGGTGACGGTCAAGTGTGTCACCATCTTTATAAAAGTATGAAACCGTGAGGTCGCTTGTAAGTGAAATGAATTGAGACGGTAACATGCTCTATAATGTCTTTGGTTGATAAAAGTAACAATGTAGTTAGCAATTAGCAAATCATTAAAATAGCATGTTGTTGAAATATACATGTGGTTAATAAAATCATTTTGGAAATATTGAAAATGGAAATGATACAGACAATTACATTGATAGAAGCCATAATCTATCTGTAATATTAAAGCTGATCAACCCGCTAAAAAAGAATCATTATAATCATAACATGTTTGAGACCACTTTACTGTAGAACAGCCAAACAATATAGTAGCTTTTGTTGAAATGACCTTACATGATCAGAATAAAAATAACAACCTGGGAAGAATAATCATTTCAATCTGGCACATGTTATACAGTTCGCATGCACGCGCGCTCAGAGAGAGAGAGAGAGAGAGAGAGAGAGAGATGAGGTAACCTTGGAGCTGCTGTATCATTGTTACCCTCTGCTACTGTTAAATGGATGATTTAATACAGACACGTTTCTGTTGGAAAGAGGTTAAACACCAGTGTGTTCATTTCTTTATCCTCCCCGGGTGGAAAGGAGAGGGATGAGGGGCTCCCGTACACAGCACAAAGAAGATTAGTATCCTGTATATGGGGTCTCTCTTTCCCTCACTCTCACGAACTCTCTCTCCCGCTCTCCTTCTCAATTCAATTTCAATTTAAGGGCTTTACTGGCATGGGAAACATATGTTAACATTGCCAAAGCAAGTGAAGTAGATAATAAACAAAACTTAAATAAACAACAATGTACAGTAAACATTACACTTACAAAAGTTCCAAAAGAATAAAGACATTTCAAATGTCATATTATGTCTATATACAGTGCTGTAATGATATGCAAATAGTTAAAGTACAAAATGGAAAATATATAAACAAATATAGGTTGTATTTACAATGGTGTTTGTTCTTCACTGGTTGACCTTTTCTTGTGGCAACAGATCACACATATTTCTGCTGTGATTGCACACTGTGGTAATTCACCCAATAGATATGGGAGTTTATCAAAATTGGATTTGTTTTCTAATTCTTTGTGTGTCTGTGTAATCTGAGGGAAATATGTGTCTCTAATATGGTCATACATTTGGCAGGAGGTTAGGAAGTGCAGCTCAGTTTCCACCTCATTTTGTGGACAGTGTGCACATAGCCTGTCTTCTCTTGAGCCAGGTCTGCCTTCTGCCTTTCTCTCTCCCTCCCTCTCTCACAAGATGTACTGTGGCCATTTCACCACACGAGGACGACACATCGCTTCCAAGTCACCCACCCACCACTAAATACCTCTACCATCACTGCCTTGCCAGACAGCCAGCGCAAAATGTACAAATGTCAAGCTGAAACAAAACATTGGTCGGAGAGGCTTGATGAAAAGAGCCAGGGAAAGAAATAGGGCACATTACTTCCGTTCCGACAAACAAGGTCACATCAAGGCATTTCTAATAATATGATGGGGAGATGTTTTCTTTTTTTCTGTGTGTTTCGTTCATTTTTTTAATTTTACATAATTAACACGATCTCCTTGGGGGGATTCGTCTCACAGGCCGACTGAATAAATCTCATTTGCATAACGAACGAAGCCTTTCCCTTCGTTAGCGAAAGAATGGGTTTAGCAGGCAGGAGGACTACAGTGGGCCTCCCCCTGAGGAGAAATGGATACGAAGAGATTGAGAGGGGAGGGGGGAGCGAGAGAGAAAGTAAAGAGAGACAGAAGGGGGAGAGAAAAAGTTTAAAAAAAAGACAAGAGGGAGAGATTTAGAGAGAAGGAGCAATAGATAAAGGGGAGAGAAAGAGCGAGAGGGTGGCTTTGGCTCTATTTTACGCTGGTCAATGTATAAGCCTGCTACACTGTATAGATAGGCTTAATGTGTGCTATTATGGGGTACACTCACACTGCCGGAGGAAAGAGGACATCGGTGGCTAAAGTGGTGGACCGCGAGTGTGTGTGTGTGTGAGAGTGCTGAGAGAGTACTAAGCTCTCGAGAAGTGGATTGAGCTCTGCTGATTCCAACGGTTCTCTTCTCACTGACGACGATGGCATGAGCTCTGACTCTCTCCCTCCCTTACTCTCCTTGCTCTCACTCCCTCCCTCCCTCCCCCCCTCGCTCTCTCTGTCACAAGAGTTCCTCTTGTGAGCTGTGAAATGTTTCATAAATCATAATAAATGCACACACACACTACCAAATACACAAGTGCAAATGTAGACACTCAAACATCATTTCACCACACACACACACCGGTCTGTTCTGTGGGGGGAACCTGCCTCTTTACTCAGCCTTTACCCCCTTTATGTTACCTTCCCTCCTTCCCCTCCATGACATTCCTTCCTGGGGATGGATCTCTCGCCCCCTTGCTCTCCCTCCCTCCCCACATCTGGCTGTTTCTTTCTCTCTCTCCCGGGCTTGGTTTCTTTCTCTCTCTCCCCGGGCTTGGTTTCTTTCTCTCTCTCCCGGGCTTGGTTTCCTTCTCTCTCTCCCCGGGCTTGGTTCCCTTCCCTCTCCCCGGGCTTGGTTTCCTTCTTTCTCTCCCCGGGCTTGGTTTCTTTCTCTCTCTCCCGGGCTTGGTTTCCTTCCCTCTCTCCCCGGGCTTGGTTTCCTTCTCTCTCTCCCCGGGCTTGGTTTCCTTCTCTCTCTCCCCGGGCTTGGTTTCCTTCTTTCTCTCCCGGGCTTGGTTTCCTTCTTTCTCTCCCCGGGCTTGGTTTCCTTCTCTCTCTCCCGGGCTTGGTTTCCTTCCCTCTCTCCCGGGCTTGGTTTCCTTCTCTCTCTCCCCGGGCTTGGTTTCCTTCTTTCTCTCCCCGGGCTTGGTTTCCTTCTTTCTCTCCCCGGGCTTGGTTTCCTTCTTTCTCTCCCCGGGCTTGGTTTCTTTCTCCCTCTCCCCGGGCTTGGTTTCTTTCTCTCTCTCCCGGGCTTGGTTTCCTTCCCTCTCTCCCCGGGCTTGGTTTCCTTCTTTCTCTCCCGGGCTTGGTTTCTTTCTCTCTCTCCCCGGGCTTGGTTCCCTTCCCTCTCCCCGGGCTTGGTTTCCTTCTTTCTCTCCCCGGGCTTGGTTTCCTTCTTTCTCTCCCGGGCTTGGTTTCTTTCTCTCTCTCCCCGGGCTTGGTTTCCTTCTTTCTCTCCCGGGCTTGGTTTCTTTCTCTCTCTCCCGGGCTTGGTTTCCTTCCCTCTCTCCCCAGGCTTGGTTTCCTTCTCTCTCTCCCCGGGCTTGGTTTCCTTCTTTCTCTCCCCGGGCTTGGTTTCCTTCCCTCTCTCCCGGGCTTGGTTTCCTTCCCTCTCTCCCGGGCTTGGTTTCCTTCCCTCTCTCCCGGGCTTGGTTTCCTTCTCTCTCTCCCCGGGCTTGGTTTCCTTCTCTCTCTCCCCGGGCTTGGTTTCCTTCTCTCTCCCCGGGCTTGGTTTCCTTCTTTCTCTCCCCGGGCTTGGTTTCCTTCTCTCTCCCCGGGCTTGGTTTCCTTCTTTCTCTCCCCGGGCTTGGTTTCCTTCTTTCTCTCCCCGGGCTTGGTTTCCTTCTCTCTCTCCCCGGGCTTGGTTTCCTTCTCTCTCCCCGGGCTTGGTTTCCTTCTTTCTCTCCCCGGGCTTGGTTTCCTTCTCTCTCTCCCCGGGCTTGGTTTCCTTCTCTCTCTCCCGGGATTGGTTTCCTTCTCGCTCTCCCCAGGCTTGGTTCCCTTCCCTCTCCCCGGGCTTGGTTCCCTTCCCTCTCCCCGGGCTTGGTTCCCTTCCCTCTCTCCGGGCTTGGTTCCCTTCCCTCTCCCCGGGCTTGGTTCCCTTCCCTCTCCCCGGGCTTGGTTCCCTTCGCTCTCCCCAGGCTTGGTTCCCTTCGCTCTCCCCAGGCTTGGTTCCCTTCGCTCTCCCCAGGCTTGGTTCCCTTCGCTCTCCCCAGGCTTGGTTCCCTTCGCTCTCCCCAGGCTTGGTTCCCTTCGCTCTCCCCAGGCTTGGTTCCCTTCGCTCTCCCCAGGCTTGGTTCCCTTTAGCTCTCCCCAGGCTTGGTTCCCTTCGCTCTCCCCAGGCTTGGTTCCCTTCGCTCTCCCCAGGCATGGTGAGGCAGCCATTTTGCTTCACCCCTTATATTTTTTGAGATGAGACTCCCCGCCAAGTCTGTTTTTTTCCCCCTCTCCTCCACCCTGCCGACGCCAACATCATAATGACAGGCTTCTCAGACAAGAGGGGAACAGACTGTCTTTTTCCCTCTAGTATTTCTCTCTCTCCTTTTCATCTCTCTGTCTGTCTCTCTCTCTCCCTCCCTCCCTCCCTCCCTCCCTCCCTCTCGCATATGGTCTCTCTCTCTCCCTCATATCTTTCCCTCCCATCTTTTGCACTTCAGGAGATGGTGTATGATCTTGTCAGGGCAGGAGCAGAGCACAGAAACAAATAAATATATATAAAAATAATTTTTTTATTTTTATTTTGCTCAGTTTTTTTCTCTCTCGTTCCTTTGTGACTCACTTCTAGTCTTGGTGTGTTTGTGTGTGTTTACTGCTCAAGTGTAGTAGAGGTTTGAGAAAACAAACTGTTGGAATACTATCCATCTGTGTGTTCATGTTCATATGGATGTCAGCAGTGGTGGAAAAAGCACCCAATTGTCATAACTTAACAGAAAAGGAAAAGTCATACAGTCATACATATTACTTGAGTAAAAGTCTAAAAGTATTTGGTTTTTAATATACTTAAGTATCAAAAGTAAAAGTATAAATCATTTCAAATTAGTTATATTAAGCAAACCAGACGGCACCATTTTCTTGTTTTGTTTATTTACGGGTAGCCAGGGGCACACTCCAACACTCAGACATCATTCACAAATGAATCATTCATTCATTCATTCATACATACAAATGAAGCATGTGTGTTTAGTGAGTCAGATCAGAGGTAGTAGGGATGACCAGGGATGTTTTTTTGAAAAGTGTGTGAATTGGAACAATTTCCTGTCCTGCTATGCATTCACACTGTAATGAGTACTCTTAGGTGTCAGCGAGAATGTATGGAGAAAAAACATACCTTATTTTCTTTAGGAATGTAGAAGTAAAAGTATAAGCTGTCAAATATACAAATAGTAAAGTACAGACCCCCCCAAAAACTACGTATGTAGTACTTTACACTACT
The DNA here is from genome assembly GCF_965601325.2 of Salmo salar. Classification (NCBI taxonomy): domain Eukaryota; kingdom Metazoa; phylum Chordata; class Actinopteri; order Salmoniformes; family Salmonidae; genus Salmo; species Salmo salar. The sequence continues at coordinate 171,742,715 of NC_138291.1, forward strand.
GGCTGTCAGTGGTAATACAGCATCACTTCATAAATAAACAGTATGTGTTAATGAATCATGAATGAGTGTGAGTGTGTGTGTGTAATTCTATGGATGTCTACCATAAACCCCAATGCCACAAATTACAGCAACATCAGAGCGATCCCACCCAAGACCTTACCCCCACCCCCACCCCATGCCAATCTCACACTGAGCCCTATAGGAAATATGTTGGCAACTTATATGTTGGCAACTTCGATGGCAACATGGTATTATTGCTATGCGTCACAAACATTTGACGCATATAAACTGATACCAGGGTGTCGGTGATCGGTTAACACTGTGCTATAGACATCTGTATACGGTGCCTTCAGAAAGTATTCATACCACATGTTGTTGTGTTACGGCCTGAATAAAACATTTATTAAATCTATTATTTGTCTCAGTCATTCTATAGGTATCGTGTGTAGATGGGTAAGTGAAAACATGTTTTTAGAAATGTTTACAAATTTATAGAAAAATAAATTCAGAAATATCTCATTTACATAACACCCCTGAGTCAATACATGTTAGAATCATCTTTGGCAGCAATTACAGCTGTGAGTCTTTCTGGGTAAGTGTCTAAGAGCTTTGTACACCTGGATTGTACAATATTTGTACATTAGCCATTTTCAAGTATTGCCATAGATTTTCAAGCCGATTTAAGTCAAAACTGTAACTAGGCCACTCAGGAACATGACATGTCGTATTGGTAAACAACTCCAGTGTATATTTAGCCTCGTGTTTTAGATTACTTTCTTGCTGAAAGGTAAAATCATCTCCCAGTGTCTGTTGGAAAGCAGACTGAACCAGGTTTTCCTCTAGGATTTTGCCTGTGCTTCGCTCTATTCCATTTCTTTTTATCCTAAGAAACTCCCTAGTCCTTGCCGATGACAAGGATACCCATAGCATGATGCAGCATGCTTGAAAATATGATGAGTGGTACCTAGTGATGTGTTGTGTTGGATTTGCCTCAAACATAACGCTTTGTATTCAGGACATAAAATACATTTCTTTGCCAAATTCTTTGCAGTTTTACTTTAGTGCTTTATTGCATGTTTTAGGATATTTTTTATTCTGTACAGGTTTCGTTCTTTTCACTCTGTCATTTAGGTTAGTATTGTGGAGTAACTACAATGGAGTTGATCCATCCTCTGTTTTCTCCTATCACAGCCATTAAACTCTGTAACTGTTTTAAAGTCACTATTGGCCTTATGGTGAAATCCCTGAGCGGTTTCCTTCCTCTACAGCAACTGAGTTAGGAAGGATGCCTATATCTTTGTAATGACTGAGTGTACTGACACAGTGTAATTCATAACTTCACCATGCTCAAAGGGATATTCAATGTCTTGCTTATTTAAAAATGTTTTACCCATCTACCAATAGGTGCACTTCTTTGCGAGGCACTGGAAAACCTAGCTGGTCTTTGTGGTTGAATCTGATTTTGGAATTCACTGCTCGACTGAGGGACTTTACAGATAATTGTATGTGTGGGGTACAGAGATGAGGTAGTCATTCAAAAATCATGTTTAAACACTATTATTGCACACAGAGTGAGTCAATGCAACTGCAAATGTGACTTAAGCAAATATTTACTTCTGAACTTAGACTTGCCATAACAAAGGGGTTGAATACTTATTGACTCAAAACATTTCAATGTTTCATTTTTATTTAATTTGTAGTTATTTCTAAAAACATAATTCCACTTTTACATTATGGGTATTGTATGTAGGCCAGTGACACAAAATCTAAATGTAATCCATTTTAAATTCAGGCTGTAACAACAAAATGTGGACTAAGTCAAGTGGTTTGAAAACTTTCTGAAGACACTGTAGCTCTAAAACAACCTACAGTAACACCACTCTACTAAACATCAAACTGGAATTGTTGATATTAGTTTGATGTTGGAATAATCATTATCATATCACTCAACTTTTGATGGAATCACAATGTGTGAGTGAGTGTCACAGAATTAAATAGAACACAATAAAATCCAAAGGACGTTTCTAATATAATTACAATTATTGCAATTGCACTGTATCGCTGTGGCACACTTGAGTGAGGAAAGTCAAACGCGTATTGTGACGTATACTCTTTCATAACCGCTCGTCTTTCCTCATTTTCTCAAATGTCATCTCAAGTTTCTCCTCTTCCCGTTACCTCAACACTTCCTCCCCCCTTCCCTTTACCTCAACTTTCCTCCTCCCTTTACCTTACCTCTCCTCCTCTCCTCATTACCTCACCTCCTCTCATTAAACCATCATGACTGTGGTCCATTCTCTAACACCCTTCTCTCCCTGGTCCATATTTCCCTTCATCCCTGTTTTTGCGCCATTCTTCACCTTCATCCCTCTTCCTTTCCTCTCCCTTCCCTTCATCTCTCCTCCTCCTCCTCTCCATCCATCCTCTCCCTTTCTCCATCCCTCCTCCTCTCCTCTCCCTTTCTCCATCCCTTCTCCTCCTCCTCCCCTCTCCATCCCTCCTCCTCCTCCTCCTCCCCTCTCCATCCCTCCTCCTCCTCCTCTCCCTTTCTCCATCCCTTCTCCTCCTCCCCTCTCCCTTTCTCAATCCCTTCTCCTCCTCCCCTCTACCTTTCTCCATCCCTTCTCCACCTCCTCCCCTCTCCCTTTCTCCATCCCTCCTCCTCCTTGCTCCAGAACTGTCACATAGCATTAGTGGGTCCGGTGCTCAGCCCCTGCAGAAATAACAGGCTAGATGGCTGTACAGACCCATTCTCCTGCTCCAGTTAGCTTTGGACAAAAAGCCCCCGTTCGGCAGGCTTGGGAGGATGCCTGCATTATTTTATTCATGCTGGGCGCTCCCTGCTTACACAACAGTCAGCGACAGCGGCCTACTAAACTCAAGTCTCCTCGCATAGGGTTAGTTAGCGATAGACGGCGCTACAGAGTTAGCGGTAACCACCTGGGTTTCAGCACTAAAACCTACACACAAGTATATGTATGCATGTAGGATGTACTGTAGTCATGTGCTTGTGTGCGTCACAGGCACTTTGTTCAGAACAAAGAACCTAAAGATGGGAAAAGAAGATACGCACACTTCTTATAACAATCAAATATGACAATTTCATTAATAGAGCCAATTTAGCAAAGTACATTGCTAATTTAATGATATACTAACATTATGATATATATTTTTTATATAATTATTGTATCTACTAGAAGTAGCTGTTCTTATATTCAGGATTCTAAGAAAGGGTCGGGGAGTGCAATGTTCATCAAAGGTATAAGCAGTTGTATCCAGAGACGACACGTCACTAAAGTGCTCGTCACTTCAATTATTCATTTTTTAAGTCTTCTTCACCACCCCATGCTGAGTTCCTTTACTCATGGGGGGTGGGGGAGAGAGATAAAGAGAGGAGGAGGAGGAGATAGGGGGGTAGAGAGAGAGGGGGGGCAGAGAGAGTGTGTGAGAGAGTGAGGGGGGGTAGAGAGAGATAGAAAGAGGGAGAGAGAATTGAGAATGTAATTTTTATTTAACCTTTATTTAACTAGGCTAGTCAGTTAAGATCAAATTCTTATTTACAATGACGGCCTACCCCGGCAAAACCCGGACGACGCTGGGCCAATTGTGCGGACTCCCAATCCCGGCCGGTTGTGATACAGCCTGGAATCGAACCAGGGTCTGTAGTGACGCCTCTAGCACTGAGATGCAGGGCCTTAGACCGCTGCGCCATTCGGGAGAAAATATAAAGAAAAAGAAGTGAGAAAGAAACATACAGCCGGATCCAGTGATACCTCATGGCATGGGTTTAGAGTGACAGAAAGAGGGAGAAAAATAAAGCAAATGTAATACAGACCCCATTCCAGTCAATCTGCAGAGTTCTCTCCCTTCTCTCCCCCACCCCATTCAAAACCATTAGCGCCGCAATTTGGCGTCCCGGTTTAAAGTCGCTGCTTGTCAGCGAGTGGGAAGCGGGAGGCGTAATCTCCCCGGTCAAATTAATCCCGATGTCAAACGGCACTAACAGTCAAGAGGCCCCGTCCGCCTTCTGCTCCTCACTGCAGCACACGGCTTACGCTAATCTCAACAAATTAACTAGCACTCGCTAACCCGTTTAAAACGATCCCCCGCTCACTCGGTGACCTTGTATGCAATTGCACCTTTTTCTAATCGTTGGGCATTAAGAAGAAGAGTATGAGCCAGAATACATGGCGGTAATTCCACACACACACTGTGGCTAAATAACTCTATTGGACAGGAAAGGAAGTAGTAGGCCTACTTCACATTAGCCATCAAAATGTACCCTTTAATATGAGAGATCCTTATTTCCTCTGTGCGTGTGAGAGAGAGTGTGAATGTTTGTGTGTGTGTGTGTGTGTGTCCACTCAATCTGTCAAAGTGAGGAGACGAATGGCTAAAGTGGGGGACTTTGTGTGGGTGTGACTGCATGTGTGTGTGTTTCTCTGTGTGTGTGTGTGCGTGTCATCCTGCATTTAGATCCTACAAGAGACAAAGTACCACACAACTCTTATAAACATCAACACTCCAAAGTTCAATTACACATTAATATCAATTCATATAAAATTCTTGCATTCTTTTGAGCAAATGTTTGTCTTACCTAAGTGATGTTCATTGATTACATCTGTGAGAAAGACAGAGACACACACAGAGTGAGAGGAGAGAGAGAGCGAGAGAAAGCAGGTCAAAGCACAGATCACACAACTCCAAAGCTAAACAGTACGCAATAAGATTACTGTAGATCTCCTATCGTAAATCCATTTTGGATTTAGCAGTGCATCACTATTGTCATCATCATGTTTCACGGCTATTGAGGTCAAACTCAGTAGTAGTTCAGAGTCGACAGGCAAGGATCAACTCTTCATCAAGTCAGCGATAAGGTTGTTCATCAATTTGCTTGCTACAAACGGAGTTTAACATAGACTTATGAAAAATGAATTATGCAAATGTTTCCATAATGCCCTAATGCCTCCCCAGGAATCAGCGGCTGTCGAGTACTGATCAAATGAGCTTGTTTTGCAGTATGCAAAGGGATTTAGAGAGAGAACAGGCAAATAGGGGAGTAGGCTACACAGTACAGCTAACAGAAATATAGTAATTCTACATTCATCTACATTTCTGATCCTCAAAGCGCATCTGAAAATAGACTCTCCAATTAACTTTTAGTGATTCTGTACATTATGATAGACTGAGTTTCTAATTCAGAGTTGTTGAATGGCCTGAGGGGATATGCCCATTTTATAAAAAGCATTGTACCTCATTGGTAAGCAGTTACCCAGTGTGCCAACCCATGTCTGACAGGAGGATACCACTGCATATGTTCCGTGACCCCATGTGCCAACCTGGTTGGGTAACAGGAGGTTGAATGAGCCACGGGAGCCAGGGGAGACACGGGAGCCAGGGGAGCCAGGGGAGCCACGGGAGCCAGGGGAGCCACGGGAGCCAGGGGAGACACGGGAGCCAGGGGAGACACGGGAGCCAGGGGAGCCAGGGGAGCCAGGGGAGACACGGGAGCCAGGGGAGCCAGGGGAGACACGGGAGCCAGGGGAGACAGGGGAGACACGGGAGCCAGGGGAGCCAGGGGAGCCAGGGGAGACAGGGGAGACACGGGAGCCAGGGGAGCCAGGGGAGCCAGGGGAGACACGGGAGACACGGTAGCCAGGGAAGACACGGTAGCCAGGGGAGCCAGGGGAGACACGGGAGACACGGGAGCCAGGGGAGACACGGGAGACACGGGAGCCAGGGGAGACACGGGAGCCAGGGGAGACACGGGAGCCAGGGGAGACACGGTAGCCAGGGGAGCCAGGGGAGACACGGGAGACACGGTAGCCAGGGGAGCCAGGGGAGACACGGGAGACACGGTAGCCAGGGGAGCCAGGGGAGACACGGGAGACACGGGAGCCAGGGGAGACACGGGAGACACGGGAGCCAGGGGAGACACGGGAGCCAGGGGAGACACGGGAGCCAGGGGAGACACGGGAGCCAGGGGAGACACGGTAGCCAGGGGAGCCAGGGGAGACACGGGAGACACGGTAGCCAGGGGAGCCAGGGGAGACACGGGAGACACGGTAGCCAGGGGAGCCAGGGGAGACACGGGAGCCAGATGGCATTGAGGTCTTCATGGATTTGAGTCAAGCTGCCCCTTCCAGGGAATAGCCATTGATATTCAGATCCTCTCTGTTCATTTAGTCTCTACAGTTGATACAACATATCTCTACCATATATGGCACAATGACTCGGATTATAGTTGTCCCTGCACATTGTTTTCAATCCCATTAAATCGACACTATCTAGTTACGTTTCAGATCCATCTTAAATTAAATGCAAGATCGTATGCTTTTTAAAATTAAATGTATAAGGGGTCTTAGTATGAGAGATGTAATCAGTGACCATTGGTGGCATTCATTTTATAACCTCTCACTTATGATAAACACAATACATCCACTCACACTGATAAAAACAACAACCTAGTCGACTTATGGTTATTGTGACTCAGTAACTAACTACAGTTAGAATTACAGTAGAATATTTACTAAAATGGTAACATTTTGAAAATGAATGAAAAAAATTGCAAGATGGGCATTTCAAAGCAATCCCTGTGTAATATATAACAAATAAACATAATACTGATTTGTCCTTTCCCCACTTAAGGTATTTTGCCGAAAGGTAGTTTGCTCACCGTTTCTGAGCCTTTATCAAGCTTGCTTTAAAAAAATATGTTTCTTACTTTAATATGATAATCTTCATGGCGTGATGCCGATCTCCACACAGAGAATAATTATTTATGTATTTATTGAAATTAAAATTTCATGGTTCACTGCTTTACACAGATAGAGCATGAGTGTCTTACAGTGTTTTGGGGACTAAAGGGGGTTGAGACAATTATTCAAATATTTAACCTTAGCGGTCATAGATTATGCAAATGACGTCCCAAAAGGATTCTTTCCGCAGCTGAAAAATCTGTGCAGTTGCTCGGAGCCATGTAAAAAATCGTCAGGACCGAGCCGGAGAAAAAAATACACGCCATTTGCTTTGGCACTTCTAAGGAGGAGGAGTAGTCGAATAACCGGCAGCTATTTTCCTCTCAGATTGAGTGGAGAAGACAGAGAGACTTGGACATGACAGAGGGAGGAAGACATCACCTATTGTGTCTATGGACTCCTCACCTCTACACAAGTCCACAGAATTCCCTCCATTGCAGACTCCACTTGTGTATAAATAGACAAACACACACACTGACCACCAGTACAGTACTGAATGTACAGTAGTCTTGGCCTGCACGCACGCACGCACTGATTACCCCCCACACGCTATCAAACTGACATCCACAAAGATTTGTTCATATACAGTTGAAGTCGTAAGTTTACATACACTTAGGTTGGCATCATTAAAATTCGTTTTTCAACCACTCCACAAATTTCTTGATAACAAACTACAGTTTTGGAAAGTCGGTTAGGACATCTACTTTGTGCATGACAAGTCATTTTTCTAACAATTGTTTACAGACAGATTATTTCACTTATAATTCACGGTATCACAATTACAGTGGGTCAGAAGTTTACATACACTAAGTTGACTGTGCCTTTAAACAGCTTGGAAAATTCCAGAAAATTATGTCATGGCTTTAGAAGGTGCTGATAGGCTAATTAACATCATGAGTCAGAGGTGTACCTGTGGATGTATTTCAAGGCCTACTTTCAAACTCAGTGCCTCTTTGCTTGACATCATGGGAAAATCAAACGAAATCAGCCAAGACTGGTTCATCTTTGGGAGCAATTTCCAAATGCCTGAACGTACAATGTTCATCTGTACAAACAATAGTACGCAAGTATAAACACCATGGGACCACGCAGCCGTCATACCGCTCAGGAAGGAGACACGTTCTGTCTCCGAGAGATGAACGTACTTTGGTGCGAAGTGCAAATCAATCCCAGAACAACAGCAAAGGACCTTGAAGATGCTGGATGAAACAGGTACAAAAGTATCTATATCCACAGTAAAACGAGTCCTATATCGACATAACCTGAAAGGCCGCTCAGCAAGGAAAAAGCCACTGCTCCAAAACCCCCATAAAAAAAGACAGACTAGGGTTTGCAACTGCACATGGGGACAAAGATCGTACTTTTGGAGAAATGTCCTCTGGTCTGATGAAACAAAAATAGAACTGTTTGGCCATAATGACCATCGTTATGTTTGGAGGAAAAAGGGTGAGGCTTGCAAGCCGAGGAACCACATTCCAACCGTGAAGCAAAGGGTGGCAGCATCATGTTGTGGGGGTGCTTTGCTGCATTAGGGGCTGGTGCACTTCACAAAATAGATGGCATCATGAGGAGGTAGGAAAATTATGTGGATATATTGAAGCAACATCTCAAGACATCAGTCAGGAAGTTAAAGCTTGGACACAAAAGGGTCTTCCAAATGGACAATGACCCCAAGCATACTTCCAAATTTGTGGCAAAATGGCAACAAAGTCAAGGTATTGAAGTGGCCATCACAAGGCCCTGACCTCAATCCCATAGAAAAGTTGTGGGCAGAACTGAAAAAGCGTGTGCGAGCAAGGAGGCCTACAAATCTGACTCAGTTAAACCAGCTCTGTCAGGAGGAATGGGCCAAAATTCACCCAACTTAATGTGGGAAGCTATTGGAAGGCTACCCGAAAAGTTTGACCCAAGTTAAACAATTTAAAGGCAATGCTACCAAATACTAATTGTGAGTGTATGTAAACTTCTGACCCACTTGGGATGTGATGAAAGAAATAAAAGCTGAAATAAATCATTCTCTCTTCTATTATTCTGACATTCTGACCTAAAACTTATAGCCAGAACCTCCATCAGAAGCAAGCCATCAGAAGCTAACCAGCTACTAGCTATTTAGTCATTGTCAGCCACTACCTTCTGCACAGACACCAGCCGTTTTGTAGCCTGGATAATACTTGCCAGCCTGCCAGTATCGGACTGTTTCTCCACTACAACGCCGGATTCCTGCCGTAAGCCCTGGACCATTAGTCCTGATCATCACAGCTAGCTAGCTGCCACCAAGTGACCCTGCCCCGAAGCTGGCACTGAGCCAGGCCCACCTCCCGGCCTACTCAGTGATCACTTGGCTACACAGCTGATGCCTCCCGGACTCTACCCCAACACGGCTAGAATCCACTACTCCACTGGATCCATGCCGTAAGCTCTGGAGCATCGGATCATCGCTGCTAGCTAGCTGCTACCGAGTGGCTATAGTGTCTAATGCCCCTGCCCCGAAGCTAGCACTAGTTAGCCACGAGCCAGGCGCATCTCCCGGCTAGCAAACAAAATTACTACAACTTTAATACCTCTTTCGCCATCTGGCCTGGACCCTTTGTCGACACGGCACCCCGCTGTACCACCACGACTGGTCTGCCGATGGAACTCCATCCGCTGTGCCCTCAACCGGCCTTTGCCGGACGTCGGAGCAGACGCTTCTACTGACCCCGGCCTGCTAACTTTAAACGCTGTGTCTCCCGCGTGCTAGCGTAGTAACGACTACCCTGCGGCTTCCCTGTTCCATCTATTGCTGTTCACTGGACCTTATGATCACTTGGCTACATAGCTGATGCCTGCTGGACTGTTCATTAATCACGGTACTCAATTTTTTGTTTACCTGTTGGCCCCAGCCTCGAACTCAGGCCCTGTGTGTAGTTAACCGACCCTCTCTACCCATTCATCACCATTTTACCCGTTGTTGTTATCTTAGCTGATTAGCTGTTGTTGTCGTCTTACCCGTTGTTGTCTTAGCTAGCTCTCCCAATCAACACCTGTGATTGCTTTATGCCTCGCTTTATGTCTCTCTCAAATGTCAATATGCCTTGTATACTGTTGTTTAGGATAGTTATCATTGTTTTAGTTTACTGCAGAGTCCCTAGTCCCACTCAACATGCCTCAGATACCTCCTTTGTCCCACCTCCCACACATGCCTTGACCTCACCCAGCATAACTAGCGCATCCAGAGATGCAACCTCTCTTATCATCACTCAGTGCATGGGTTTACCTCAAATGTACCCGCACCCCACCATACCGCTGTCTGTACATTTTGCCCTGAATCTATTCTACCAAGCCCAGAAATCTGCTCCTTTTATTCTCTGTCACCAACACACTAGACAACCAGTTTTGATAGCCTTTAGCCGAACCCTCATCCTACTCCTCCTCTGTTCCTCTGGTGATGTGGAGGTTAACCCAGGCCCTGCGTGTCCCCAGGCACTCTCATTTGTTGACTTCTGTAACCGAAAAAGCCTTGGTTTCATGTATGTTAACATCAGAAGCCAAAAGTTTGTTTTACTCAATGCTTTAGCACACTCCGCCAACGTTGATGTCCTTGCCATGTCTGAATCCTGGCTTAGGAAGACCACCAAAAATTCGGAGAGTTCCATACCCAACTACAACATTTTCCATCAAGATAGAACTGCCAAAGGGGGAGGAGTTGCAATCTACTCCAGAGATAGCCAGCAAAGTTCTGTCATACTTTCCAGGTCTATGCCCAAACAGTTCGAGCTTCTAATTTTAAAAATGAATCTCTCCAGAAATAAGTCTCTCACTGTTGCAGCCTGTTATAGACCCCCCTCAGCTCCCAGCAGTGCCCTGAACACAATATGTGAATCGATTGCCACCCATCTATCTTCAGAGTTCGTTCTGTTAGGTGACCTAAACTGGGATATGCTTAACCTGTTATGGCTAGGGGGCAGTATTTTCATGGCCGGATAAAAAACGTACCCAATTTAAACTGGTTACTACTCTTGCCCAGAAACAAGAATACGCATATAATTAGTAGATTTGGATAGAAAACATTCTAAAGTTTCTAAAACTGTTTGAATGGTGTCTGTGAGTATAACAGAACTCATATGGCAGGCCAAAACCTGAGAAGATTCCATACAGGAAGTGCCCTGTCTGACAATTTGTTCTCCTTCATTGGCATCTCTATCAAAAATACAGCATCTCTGCTGTAACGTGACATTTTCTAAGGCTTCCATTGGCTCTCAGAAGGCGCCAGAAAGTGGAATGACGTCTCTCCAGTCTCTGGGCGAAAAACAGCAGGAGTTTTTGTGAGTGGTCCGGCTGAGAACAGTGACACTGGAGATGCGCGTTCATGTGAATTCTCCATGTTTTTCTTTCTCTCTTTGAACGAATGTTGTATTCGTTATTTTATGAGAAAAACCGCATAACAATTGATTTTAAACAGCGTTTGACATGCTTTGAAGTACGGTAATGGAATATTTTGAATTTTTTTGTCACGAAATGCGCTCGCGCGTCACCCTTCGGATGGTTACCTGAACGCATGAACAAAACGGAGCTATTTCAATATAACTATGGATTATTTCGAACCAAAACAACATTTGTTGTTGAAGTAGAAGTCCTGGGAGTGCATTCTGACGAAGAACAGCTAAGGTAATCCAATTTTTCTTATAGTGAGGGCCAAACTTGGTGGGTGTCAAAATAGCTAGCCTGTGATGGCCGGGCTATCTACTCAGAATATTGCAAAATGTGCTTTCACCGAAAAGCTATTTTAAAATCGGACATAGCGAGTGCATAGAGGAGTTCTGTATCTATAATTCTTAAAATAATTGTTATGTTTTTTGTGAACGTTTATCGTTAGTAATTTAGTAAATTCACCGGAAGTTTGCGGGGGGTATGCTAGTTCTGAACGTCACATGCTAATGTAAAAAGCTGGTTTTTGATATAAATATGAACTTGATTGAACAAAACATGCATGTATTGTATAACATAATGTCCTAGGTGTGTCATCTGATGAAGATCATCAAAGGTTAGTGCTGCATTTAGCTGTGGTTTTGTTTTTTGTGACATTATAAGCAAGCTTGAAAAATTGGTGTCTGATTATTTCTGGCTGGGTACTCTGCTGACATAATCTAATGTTTTGCTTTCGTTGTAAAGCCTTTTTGAAATCGGACAGTGTGGTTAGATTAACGAGAGTCTTGTCTTTAAAATGGTGTAAAATAGTCATATGTTTGAGAAATTGAAGTAATAGCATTTCTAAGGTATTTCAATAACGCGCCACAGGATTCCACTGGCTGTTACGTAGGTGGGACGATTTCGTCCCACCTTCCCTAGAGAGGTTAACGAGAGTCTTGTCTTTAAAATGGTGTAAAATAGTCATACGCAAGCATCCCACCTTGCCCAGGGAGGTTAAACCAGAAGATAATCAGTCAGATACTATAATATAATATATAATGTTATAATATAGGAAAGTTATATTAGGAAAATTATAACTTTGTAATCTGAATATTTTCCTTGGTGCCCCGATCTCCTAGTTAATTACAGTTAAACGACTAATCAGTTTAATCGCGTAATAATAATTACAGGGAGTTATTTGATAAACATGTCTTCAGTTTAATGGTGCCCCAAAGACACGACACCCCATTCCAAAAAAATTGAACTAAGAACAGATATAGCCCTTGGTTCACTCCAGACCTGACTGCCCTCGACCAGCACAAAAACATCCTGTGGTGGACTGCACTAGCATCAAATAGTCCCCGCGATATGCAACTTTTCAGGGAAGTCAGGAACCAATACACACAGTCAGTCAGGAAAGCAAAGACTGGCTTTTTCAAACAGAAATTTGCATCCTGTAGCTCTAACTCCAAAAAGTTCTGGGAGAATAAGAGCACCTCCTCCCAGCTGCCCACTGCACTGAGGCTAGGAAACACTGTCACCAGCGATAAATCCACGATAATCGAGAATGTCAATAAGCATTTCTCTACAGCTGGCCATGCTTTCTTCCTGGATACCCCAACCCCGGCCACAAGCTCCGCACCCCCCACAGCTACTTGCCCAAGCCTCCCCAGCTTCTCCTTCAACCAAATCCAGATAGCAAATGTTCTGAAAGAGCTGCAAAACATGCACCCGTACAAATCAGCTGGGCTAGACAATCTGGACCCTCTCTAAAATTATCCACCGCCATTGTTGCAACCCCTATTACCAGTCTGTTCAACCTCTCTTTCGTATCGTCCAAGATCCCTAAAGATTGGAAAGCTGCTGCGGTCATCCCCCTCTTCAAAGGGGGTGACACTCTAGACACAAACTGTTATAGACCTATATCCATCCTGCCCTGCCTTTCTAAAGTCATCGAAAGCCAAGTTAATAAACAGATCACTGACCAGGCAAACAGGCAAGGGAATAAACAAAATATTGCTAGAACCTATTTCTTGAATTCTAAATATCAGACATTTGAAAGCTCTAGTTTTAACCTTCATAATACCTCTGATGGCAGTAACTTTACAAGCACTAATTATGGTCAATTTAGCCTGAGAATAGTATCTAGTTATGGTAAGGGGTGAAATAAGTATAGCTAGTTATAATTGTAACGGTTTGGCAGATTATAAAAAAGAAGATCAGTCTTTACATGGCTAAAAGAAAAGGAATATAACATATACTGTTTACAGGAAACTTACTCTATATCCTTAGATGAAGTTGAGTGGAAAAAGGAATGGGGTGGTGAAATAATTTTCTGTCATGGACAAAGGAATTCAAAAGGGTGTGATGATATTAATTAGCAAAAATTTCGATCTGAAGGTGCAAATAATCAGGAATGATTCGCAAGGAAGGTGGATCCTTTTGAATATGAAAGTGGACGAAAAAGAGATTTGGCTCATTAATCTATATGTTCCAAATCAGCATGATCCACACTTCTTCGAAAATATTTATACCAATTTATTGAAGTTACAGGCAACAAATGATCTAATCATTATGGTAGGAGACTATAACACAGTGTTAAGTACCTCAATGGACCGTAAAGGTAATCACTCTACAAACTATCATCACCGTGCCCTTAAGGAAATCACAAATATTATGGACACATTAGAAATAGTGGATATTTGGAGACTAAAAAACCCCGACCTAGTGAGAAATACATGGAGGAGACTTAATCAAGCTAGTCGTCTTGACTAATTTCTTGTCTCTTTCATCAAAGGTCAAAAAAGTTTTAATAGGAGATAGAATGCGATCGGATCATCATCTAATTGGCATTCACATAACTCTTATAGATTTTCCACGTGGACGGGGATATTGGAAATTTAATCAAAGTTTACTGGAGCACAACTTATTTTTAACTAAGACAAAATAATTTATAACTGAATTTTTCCAGTATAATATAGGTTCAGCAAATCCCCTTATTGTTTAGTATACCTTTAAATGTACCTTCATGGGTCATTCAATTCAATATTCATTAAAAAAAGCAGTTTCTGGCTAAAGAAACATGACTAACAAGGGAAATCCATAAACTAATAGTACAGGTATATAGCAATAAAAATGATACTACAGAGATACAAAATAAGTTAGAGGAAAAACAAAAAGAACTTGAGGAGCTTATTCAAGAACAATCTAATGTAATCTATTACAAAAATAAAGCAAACTGGATGGAATATGGAGAAAAATGCACAAAAATCTTCCTGAATCTCCAATACAGGAATGCTAACAAAAATAATTTGCAGAAACTCGTTACTGAAGACGGAGTCATCTATGATTCTCCGAATGAGATTTTACAAGAGGAAGCTAATTATTTTAATCAGATGTTCTCTTTTCCATCTCATCCTCTCAAACTGAATGAAGATTACGGTAAGGAATTCTTTACAAATAATATAAAAAATGGAAAATTAACTAATGTACAGAAAGATCAGTGTGAAGGCCAAATTACAGAGGAAGAACTTTTTGAGGCTATTAAATCCTTTCAGTCTGGAATACCGGTAGAGGTATATCAAGTATTTTTTGATACACTAAAAGCTCCATTGTTACATTGTTTTAACTACTACTTTAACTACTATAGAAATGGTAGTCTGTCAGGTACTCAGCAGGAAGGTCTGATTTCTCTATTATTAAAACAAGACCCAGATGGCAAATATAAAGACCCGGTCTATCTAAAAAAAACTGGAGGCCCCTTACACTTCAATGTTGTGATGCAAGCACTCAGAATTAAAAGGGTTTTACCAGGTATGGTTCATCCTGATCAGACAGGTTTTTTACATGGACGATACATTGGAGATAATATACGACAACTACTAGAAATAATAGAACATCATGAAACATATAAGAAGCCAGAAATGGTATTTATAGCAGATTTTGAAAAGGCATTTGATAAAGTAAGACTGGATTTTATTTTAGTTTTGAATTGTCAAGAGGAGTTAAACAAGGGTGTCCGCTGTCACCATATCTATTTGTTATGGTCATCGAAATGCTAGTTATTAAAATCAGATCCAATAACAACATTAGAGGATTAGAAATCCAAGGCTTAAAAACAAAGGTGTCCATGTATGCCGATGACTCAAGTTTTATGTTAAGTCCGCAAGCTAGATCCCTGCAATGTCTCATTAAAGATCTAGATAACTTTTCTGTACTCTCTGGACTAAAACCTAATTATGATAAGTGTACAATATTACGTATTGGATCCTTAAAAAATACAACTTTTACATTACCTTGCAGCTTACCAATAAAATGGGATGATGGTGAAGTAGACATGCTCGGTATTCATATCACAAAATATATAAATAAGCTCTCCAAAATGAATTTCAATAGAAAACTTGTAAAAATAGACAAGATCCTGCAACCATGAAGAGGTAAATACCTGTCTATTTATGGAAAAATTGCCCTGATTAACTCCTTAGTCATATCTCAGTTTACCCACTTACTTATGGCGCTGCCTACTCCTGATGATTCATTTTTCAAATCATATGAGCAAAAAATATTTAGCTTTATCTGGGACGGTAAAACAGACAAAATAAAACGAGCCTATCTATAATGAATATGAATTGGGTGGGTTGAGATTATTAAATATAAAAGCATTAAACCTCTCTCTAAAAGCTTCCCTCATTCAAAAGTTTTATTTGAACCCTAAATGGTTCTCAAGAAAAGCTCATCCATTGTTTAAAAATTGCCTTTTTGCCTTTGTGCAGATTGCCATGTCTCATTTTCGATTAATTGAAAATGATACTTTTTTCAAAGTATCTGTCTTTTTCAAACAAGCATTGCAGAGCTGGCTACTATTTCAATTTCATCCCCCTGAAAAGATAGAACATATATTACAACAAATATTATGGCTGAACTCAAATGTGCTGGTTGATAAAATACCTGTATTTATGGGAAAGATGTTTGAAAAGGGTATTTCGTTCTTAAATGATATTGTAAATTGTAATGGTAGAGTTATGTCCTTCATGGAGTTATCAGAATTGTACAGGAAGGTCTGCTCAATCCAAGAGTACAACCAATTGGTTAGAGCATTGCCCAAAAAATGGAGGAGGCGGGTGGCAGCGAGAGAAGGTAGGGAACTGGTCTGTCTGCCCAATATAAAGGATCAAAACTGGCGGAGGAATAAAAATAGCATAAATAGGAAAGTATACCAGTTTCATTTGAGGACCAGGATGTTGACAACTGTGCCATACAGATTGCAAAATAGTTGGGAAGAGATTTTTGATGTACCAATTCCATGGTACAGGGTGTATGAGTTGATATATAAAACAATGCAAGATTCAAGACTTCGTGCTTTTCAGCTAAAATGATTATATAGAATTCTTGCCACCAACAAAATGTTGAATATTTGGGGCATAAAATCATCGAAGCTCTGCAGATTTTGTTGTGAGGATACAGAATCAATAGACCATGTATTTTGGTATTGCACTCAGGTAGCCTGTTTCTGGTCTCAGGTTCAGGAATGGCTGAAAATGCATAGCATTGATCTAAAATTGACCCTAGAAATAGTACTGTTAGGATATCTGGAGAGACTGGGTCAGTCAATTACTAATACTCTTAGTAAAAGTATTTATCTTCAACATGCAATCTGTAGATTCTATTCTATTCAATTCGATAGATTCAAATTGTACGTTAAACATAGTTGAAAGATATGTGTTGCGTAGAAACACTTAGTGGGTGGCCAGCAGAGATAGATGGGTTGGGCTAAGGGAAGCTGAGGGTTGGTATGTGGAATTGGAGACAAGTGGGAGTGGAATTGCTGTGTGAGAGAGAAAATGATGGTCAAAAGATAAAGGAGAAAAAAAAGTCTAAATAAAACATAATAAAAGTACATTTGAATGACACTAAGTGGCAGTGTTTTTACAACTAATGCCGGTTTGCCTGAGGCTGATGCCGTACAGGTGTTTTTACACAAGCATATACACACACTCTCATTCAAATAAACACATACATACATGTAATAGTGCCAGACATGCACACAAACATAAAGTAGGCATTGCTGTTGTCCTTGATGTCCTTTGTTTGAAATGTATTATTTTATTTTATATTTTTTGCATTGTTGTTTGCTGTTTTCTTCTGTCTTTACCTTTTTTCTCTTTAGTTCATTCTCTTGGTTGTTGGTGCATTGGGGGGGTTCTTGGGGGTGGGGAATGGAATAAAAAGAAGGGAGGGGGGAGGGGTCTCGAATGGTTGAGGGACAGCTATTGGGGAACTGTGGGGGGGGTCTTGGAGGGTTCGGGCTTCACAAGATTGTGATCATGAAAAAGGAAACTGACATATTTTATATCACTATCATGCACACGCACTCTCACACATAAGGATGGCTCTGTTGCGGAAAGACTGATACATGTTTGATCGTGTCTTGGTGCTGTATTGTTTGTCCTTCATGCTCTAATACTTTAATGTTACCCCTTCCTTGTGTTTTTTTGTAATAAATAATTATAAAAATCAAAAAACAAACAAAAAAACTGATCACTGACCATTTCCAATCCCACCATACCTTCTCCGCTGTGCAATCCGGTTTCCGAGCTGGTCACGGGTGCACCTCAGCTACGCTCAAGGTACTAAACGATATCATAACCTCCATCGATAAAAGACAGTACTGTGCAGCCAACTTCATCGACCTGGCCAAGGCTTTCGACTTTCTTATCGGCAGACTCAACAGCCTTGGTTTCTCAAATGGCTGCCTCACCTGGTTCAGCAACTACCTCTCAGAGAGTTCAGCGTGGCAAATCGGAGGTCCTGTTGTCCGGACCTCTGGCAGTCTCTATGGGGGTACCACAGGGTTCAATTCTCGGGCAGACTCTCTTCTCTGTATATATCAACGATGTCGCTCTTGCAGCGGGTGACTGCCTGATACACCTCTACGCAGACGACACCATTCTGTATACATCTGGCCCTTCTTTTGACAGTGTGTTAACTAACCTCCAAACGAGCTTCAATGCCATACAACACTCCTTCTGTGGCCTCCAACCGCTCTTAAACGCTAGTAAAACCAAATTCATGCTTTTCAACCATTCGCTGCCTGCACCCGTCCGCCCGACTTGCATCACTACTCTGGACAATTCTGACTTACAAATACCTAGGTGTCTGGCTAGAGTGTAAACTCTCCTTCCAGACTCACATTAAACATCTCCAATCCAAAATTAAATCTAGAATCGGCTTCCCATTCGCAACAAAGCCTCCTTCACTCACGCCGCCAAACATACCCTCGTAAAATTGACTATCCTGCCGATCCTCAACTTCGGCGATGTCATTTACAAAATAGCTTACAATACTCTACTCAGCAAGCTGGATGCAGTCTATCACAGTGCCATCCGTTTTGTCACCAAAGCACCTTATACCGACCACCACTGCGACCTGTATGCTCTAGTCGGCTGGCCCTCACTACATATTCGTCGCCAGACCCACTGGCTCCAGGTCATCTATAAGACTATGCTAGGTAAAGCTCCGCCTTATCTCAGCTCACTGGTCACGATAACAACACCCACCCGTAGCACGTGCTCCAGCAGGTATATCTCACTGGTCATCCCCAAAGCCAACACCTCCTTCGGCCGCCTTTCCTTCCAGTTCTCTGCTGCCAATGACTGGAACGTATTGCAAAAATCTCTGAAGCTGGAGCTTATATTTTCCTCACTAACTTTAAACATCAGCTATCTGAGCAGCTAACCAATCGCTGCAGCTGTACACAGCCCATCTGTAAATAGCCCAGCCAATCTACCTACCTCTTCCCCATATTGTTTTTATTTACTTTTCTGCTCTTTTGCACACCAGTATTTCTACTTGCACATCATCATCTGCTCATCTATCACTCCAGTGTTAATTTGCAAAATTGTAATTACTCCGCTACTCTGGCCTATTTATTGCCTTACCTCCTCACGCCATTTGCACACACTGTATATAAACTTTCTTTTTTTTCTATTGTGTTATTGACTGTACGCTTGTTTATTACATGTGTAACTCTGTGTTGCTGTTTGTGTCGCACTGCTTTGCTTTATATTGGCCAGGTCGAAGTTGTATATGAGAACTTGTTCTAAACTAGCCTACCTGGTTAAATAAAAGGTGTAAAAAAAAAAAAAAAAAGGGAATTTTTACTAGGATTAAATGTCAGGAGTTTAAATGTATTTGGCTAAGGTGTATGTAAACTTCCAACTTCAACTGTATGTTCCTGCTTTTTTACTATAGGACAACAAGAAAACCTGGTCTCCTCCACTGTCCTTGAAGCATAACAGCCTCTCCACTGATAAGAGCTGTCATAGAGCTTCTGATGCTCAGGCCCTGTTAAGCTCATCAACATGCCTGTCTATGGCGGGGGCACTGTTTGACTGGATTACTTAGCATCTAAGTCTTACATGATTCAGGTTGCTTGTGTTGATGAGCAACGAGAGGGTGTTCCATCTCATTCCGATTAGTATTCAAGTATGTAGCACGTAGTATGCAGTGCTCTGTTGGGAACGCACACTGGGTGAACTGAAGTATCAGAGGGAAAAGGAGGCCAGGGAGTGCCTGTCAGAATGTGCGTCTGTGTAGTCAAGGTATGTCAAAGCCCGCATCCACAAAGTCTCTCAGAGTACGAGTGCTGATCTAGAATCAGGTTCTCCTTTTAAATCATAATGAATAAGATTATATGGAAAGATTGGAACCGGATCCTAGTTCAGCACTTCTACTCGAGACACTTTGTGGACACTGGCCCAGATCTCTGTGGATCTCATGGGTTCAGCATAACTACCAGAGGCCTGGGCCTGGTTGCATAAAACACTTTAAAATAGACATTTTCTCTGCTCTATTTCACTATATATGACCATTAACATGTAATTAACATATGCGTCATAAAAAAATTGAATTTAAACACTACACACATATACGAGCATTTCTGAAAAGAAACGGTAAAAACAGGCCAGCTACATTTCCTGGTTGTAAGCAAACCACAATCATCCAGAATTCATAGCGATTTCAGAACGTGGAGGACCGCCTCGTGGAGGTGTATCCAATTGATGTGAGAAATATCAAAATGTCTGTGTTTGTAGCCAGCACTTTCAGCCAGAGAATTCAGTCTGAAATGGAACTGAATTCTCAACTGATGGGGTTGCCATATTGTTGAAAGGTGATTTTCCCCTTCACGTCAAAGAGGAAGGCATCCGATCAGCCAACATTAGCACAGTAGAAAATGTAGACTCATTGGATGAAAGCTTTCAGCCTGGAATAAGCTCAAGCTCCACATCATTTGACTTTTAAACAAGCCAGGCCAGCCAAAGGTATTTATGAAAGCACAACACCCTCTTGAGAAAACAAAATCACCAATAAACTAAACTGTCTACAAGACAAGTGCTCCTTAATCTTTCCCCACCCTTGCAGTCAATTTTCTGGCATGGGCGAGAGGGGCTGATAGAATACTCTTCTAGCCTATTCCCTCTATGGTTGGCAGTGCTTGTCTACTCAACAGCACAACTGTAGATGCCCATACACAACAAGCCCCTCAAACTTTTCACATCTTTGCTAACAGCCCATTTCAATAACCCATTATTGACTGAGTGTAACAAAACACATACCAGTCTGTGGTGATGAAGATCGCCAAAGCCTACTAAACTAGATGCCATTACCCAACACAAGAAGAGGTTGTCCAGCTGAAGAACATTCTGGAACCTGCCTGGAACATTCAACCAACACCACATCCATATTCAGTTCGACTGATGTTGTAGTATAATATTGAATGCCTAGTATGCTCACAACTGCACTGTGGTATAGATATTGCAAGCTGTTGTACATGTGTACACTACCGTTCAAAGGTTTGGGGTCACTTAGTAATGTCCACATTTTTTGCCCATTAAAATAACATCAAATTGAACAGAAATACAGTGTAGACATTGTTAATGTTGTAAATGACTATTGTAGCTGGAAATGGCAGATTTTTAATGGAATATCTACATAGGCGTACAGAGGCCCATTATCAGCAACCATCACTCCTGTGTTCCAATGGCACATTGTATTAGCTAATCCAAATTTATAATTTTAAAAGGCTAATTGATCATTAGAAAACCCTTTTGCAATTATGTTTGCACAGCTGAAAACTGTTGTCTGATTAAAGAAGCAATAAAAATGGCCTTCTTTAGACTAGTTGAGTATCTGGAGCATCAGCATTTGTGGGTTCGATTACAGGCTCAAAATGGCCAGAAACAAAGAACTTTCTTCTGAAACTCGTCAGTCTATTCTTGTTCTGAGAAATGAAGGCTAGTCCATGCGAGAAATTGCCAAGAAACTCAATATCTCGTACAACGCTGTGTACTACTCCCTTCACAGAACAGCGCAAACTGGCTCTAACCAGAATAGAAAGAGGAGTAGGAGGCCCTGGCACAACTGAGCAAGAGGACAAGTACATTAGAGTGTCTAGTTTGAGAAACAGACGCCTCACAAGTCCTCAACTGGCAGCTTCATTAAATAGTACCCGCAAAACACCAGTGTCAACATCAACAGTGAAGAGGCGACTCTGGGATGCTGGCCTTCTAGGCAGAATTGCAAAGAAAAAGCCATATCTCAGACTGGCCAATAAAAAGAAAAGATTAAGATGGGCAAAAGAACACAGACACTGGACAGAGGAAGATTGAAAAAAAGTGTTATGGATAGACTAATCTAAGTTTGAGGTGTTCAGATCACGAAGAACATTCATGAGACACAGAAAAAATGAAAGCATGCTGGAGGAGTGCTTGACCCCATCTGTCAAGCATGGTGGAGGCAATGTGATGGTCTGGGGGTGCTTTGGTGGTGGTAAAGTGGGAGATTTGTACACCGCCATCCTCTGTGAACGGCGCTTAATTGGAGCCAATTTCCTCCTACAACAGAACAATGACCCAAAACACAGCTCCAAACTATGCAATAACTATTTAGGGAAGAAGCAGTCAGCTGGTATACTGTCTATAATGGAGTGGCCAGCACAGTCACCGGATCTCAACCCTATTGAGCTGTTGTGGGAGCAGGTTGACCGTATGGTACGTAGAGTGCCCATCAAACCAATCCAACTCGTAGGAGTTGCTTCAGGAAGCACGGGGTGAAATCTCTTCAGATTACCTCAACAAATTGACAACTAGAATGCCAAAGGTCTGCAAGGCTGCAAATGGAGGATTCTTTGACGAAAGCTAAGTTTGAAGGACACAATTAAAAAAAAAAAGTATTGACTATATTTCCTATTCATTTTGCACCTAATTTCATGTATGTTTTCATGGAAAACAAAGACATTTCTAAGTGACCCCAAACTTTTGAACGGTAGTGTATATAATGGTGTTTTATATCATATTTTTTAGAAGTGTATTGACAAGTGACTAAATGATTCCAGCTGCATCAGGAACCAATAAAGTGTTGACTTCAACTTGTGGATCAATTCACTGATATTCATGAAATGTATTTGGAAGTAACTAGCTACAATCTTACTGCTACAATTGATGGTGGGAGTTGGTGCATCATTTACATTTTTAATTGTTGGCAAGTAAACATGTTTCAATAAAACAGAAGATTAGTCTGTCAATATAGCAAATAAGTAGACATGGCTTGTATTCAAGACAAAGTTTATTTGCTCTGGAGACTCAGGTGAGTTTACACAGCGGTATGCAGGAACAGTTATGGCAATGTATGACATATATACAATATAATAAAAATATACTACTAACCCTTATAATAAATACTACAGTTCTACAAAGGGAATACTTGCATATGGTGTGTTTGGGTGGTGCAGTGAGGTGTGCGGAGACACGTTGATACAAGGGGAGTGTTTTATTATGGGAACTTTCACATCTCCTCTTGAGATTCATCAACTTCTTTGTATCTAAGTGGTATTGTCTGTGAGAGAAAGACAAAAAAACGCCATTAGACATTCACGGGCAATCATTGTGTACTGTTTATATCAGCATGGTGTAGAATATGAGACATCCCACAGGCACATGTTAGCTAGCTAATGAGAGGCACTGAGGCTAGCTAGGTTTGTTAGCTAACTAGCTATAACGTTAGACTACAGTACATTTTAGGTATAGCAAACACAGCTAGCTAGAAACTTGGTAATAGCAAAGCCCTGTTACGGCCAAATCGATCACTAAATTGTACTGTACTAAACAACACTGCCTCCTGTAAAAAGATAAGTTCTATTGCTAGCTCACTATCGACAGTAAAACAACTTACTCGTTTGTCATTTGCCCTCCTGAGTCCTGGTCCAGCTGGTAACAATAATTGCTACAAAACATGACTCCATTCATTTTTAGATCAGACAGCAGGCTCAATCAACCAATGACATCATTGGTTGAACTCTTTTGGGACGAAAATAGAAAAATACAGCTATAATTATGTCTGAAACGCCCTCTAATAAATCAGAATTATGTAGGGCTCTGGAAAAATACCCCAAATAGTGTCTAGCGGTGAAGTTTCCCTTTAAGTACATTTTCCCTTATCTTTACCCTTAAAATGTTTCCTTAACTTTAAGTCAGTTGCACAAAATGTTTTAACGTGAATTTCTCCCTTATATTAAGTGAAAAAAGTAAAGGGTGCCCATGAGGTTCCATAAGTATGGATATCAATGTAAACAGCATTTGTGGAGGTGAATGTTGCTTTCCTCTGGCCTAGTTTCAAAAGGAAAACATCCACCAGCTAGCTAGGTAGCTACTTATTAGCTAAACAATGGAAGGTGGACAATCCATGGCTATAAAGCTAGCTGGCTAGTTAGCTATCTACTCTGTAAGCTAGCTTTACGCGCTAGAAAGTTATAGAAACAAGTTGCGAAAAGAGTAAGTACAAGAAATGCGGTTTATTATCTTCTGAAGCAATTTGGTTATCCTGTCTTGATTGTAAAAGTTATATTTTGCAATCCCACAAAATAAATGCCATGTATGTCGAGACATTTAGTCAGTGAATAAGGCCATCTCCATGGTAACCAGATACTCTTTCTGCCGTGCATGCCTTCAAACTACTGGAAAAACCCGAAAGTACGCCCGTGCCTAAGGAAATATTTGAGGGGACAATTCCCTTAGGTAAGGGAAAATTATTCATGAAACATTTTAGATGTTTTATTCCACTGGGCCCTGACCCTTGGCATGGGGATATGGTCAAAGACGCTGAGGGTGGGTTGCACCAACATCAATGCCTATAATGCACGTTAAAACTAACGTTAATGCTACTTCACTACAATCTTACCGTTATCAGGCCCGTTACAGCATGTTGCATAAAATCATCATTCGTACCAAGGCTGGGCATATCATAAGCCCCAATTCAATTGTTATACAAAATGGGAACGTAAATAGCCTACTAATAATGAGTTAATTATCATAAAACTCAACAGGATTCAACCTGTCTCTAATTACTCTCTGAAGAACTCGTTTTGGTCTCTCCAAAGTAGATATGCTGCCATTTGGTCAGTTAAACCACCTCAAGTGGCAGTTAAGAATTAATCTCCAATATAAGTTTATTTTATTTTTGTAATTAATTGAGCAATAGGCTTAAAATGTATCTAGGTTTCAAATTAAAACTAAAGTTAGATTAGAGGAAGGATTTAATTTAACTAAGATTAATTTAAAACTAGGTTTAAAATTTGGTGCAACAAGATTAATAGATAAACCTTGATTTAACCCAATTTAAGAGTTAATCCATGTTGGTGCAACCTACCCTGAGTGCACAAACACACACACAAACATGCGCAACCAACTGTACACACGCACATGAAAACGCACACAACACAAACAGAGACAGGAATATAAGGACAGCCTCAGTCAAAGTCAAAGAAAAATCTCCAGAGAACTGATGTCATAAGCAGGCCTACATGTTGATGTCATAAGCAGGCCTACAGGTTGATGTCATAAGCAGGCCTACAGGTTGATGTCATAAGCAGGCCTACAGGTTCACGTCATAAGCAGGCCTACAGGTTCACGTCATAAGCAGGCCTACAGGTTCATGTCAGGTATTTTTCATAAGGAACGGCCAATGTGTCATGGCTTCACCTGGGAGGACACACAGAATGTATCCCAAGAGACAACGAATGCCCTAATACAGACAATACCACAGAGTGTGTTTGACAGTGCGTGTGTGTGTAAACCCAGGGAAGCGTGCAGAATGGGCCTTGGCTGTGCTGGTAAGTGGTGGGAGCGGGAGGGCTAAGCCAAGGCCCTCTTGATTTAATTCCCTCTAATCAAGTCCCTGCCCTATGGGGACTGTTCTCTCCACGTGCACACACACACACACACACACACACACACACACACACACACACACAGCTCCTCCTCCCCTGCATACATAAATGTAAGCCTAATTTACACGGAAGAGGGGGGTCATGCACTGAGCTATGGAGCGTGGTCAGACATGACCACACACACGCGCACACTCATCCCGTTGCTTTTCCAAAAATAGCCCGACCTTAAAAGGGCAGAGATGAGGAGATCGCTCGTAATGAAATAGGAAAAAGAGAATGAGGCCACAGCTGTGTAGGTCTGTGGGCTAAAACATAGACTCAATATGTCAGACAATATTAAATCAAAACATGGTATATCACTCCGTGCTCTGCAATTTAAATACACAAGGGGGCTGATTTTGGGCAAGATCATACAGCTCTAGTGGGGCGTGCGTGCGCATATATATATATATATATATATATATATATATATATATATATATATGTGTATGTGTATGTGTATGTGTGTGTGTGTGTGTGTGTGTGTGTGTGTGTGTGCGCTCAGAGTACCCTGCTAGGCACCACCTACCAACTAGAGGTCGACCGATTTTTCAACGCCGATACCGATTATTGGAGGACCAAAAAGCCGATACCGATTAAATCAGCCGATTTTTTTTACATTTATTTGTAAAAATGACAATTACAACAATACTGAATGAACACTTTTATTTTATCTTAATATAATACATAAATAAACATCTATCTAGTCTCAAATAAATAATGAAACATGTTCAATTTGGTTTAAATGATGCAAAAACAAAGTGTTGGAGAAGAAAGTAAAAGTACAATATGTGCCATGTAAAAAAGCTAACGTTTAAGTTCCTTGCTCAGAACATGAGAACATATGAAAGCTGGTGGTTCCTTTTAACATGAGTCTTCAATATTCCCAGGTAAGATGTTTTAGGTTGTAGTTATTATAGGAATTATAGGACTATTTCTCTCTATACGATTTGTATTTCATATACCTTTGACTATTGGATGTTCTTATAGGCACTTTAGTATTGCCAGTGTAACAGTATAGCTTCCGTCCCTCTCCTCGCTCCTACCTGGGCTCGAACCAGGAACACACGAACAACAGCCATCCTCGAAGCAGCGTTACCCATGTAGAGCAAGGGGAACAACTACTCCAAGTCTCAGAGCGAGTGACATTTGAAACGCTATTAGCACGCACCCGCTAACTAGCTAGCCATTTCACATCGGTTACACCAGCCTAATCTTGGGAGTTGACAGGCTTGAAGTCATAAACAAGCGCAATGCATTGCGAAGAGCTGCTGGCAAAACGCACGAAAGTGCTGTTTGAATGAATGCTTACGAGCCTGCTGGTGCCTACCACCGCTCAGTCAGACTGCTCTATCAAATCATAGACTTAATTATAATATAATAAACACACAGAAATACGAGCCTTAGGTCATTAATATGGTCGAATCCGGAAACTATCATCTCGAAAACAAAACGTTTTTTTCTTTCAGTGAAATACAGAACCGGTCTGTATTTTATCTAACGGGTGGCATCCCTAAGTATAAATATTCCTGTTCCATTGCACAACCTTCAATGGTATGTCATCGTTACGTAAAATTCTGGCAAATTAGCTCGCAACGAGCCAAGCAATGAACGCAAAAGCAGTGACACAATTTCATGTTAGCAGGCAATATTAACTAAATATGCAGGTTTGAAAATATATACTTGTGTATTGATTGTAAAGGCATTGATGTTTATGGTTAGGTACATTGGTGCAACGACAGTGCTTTTTTCGCAAATGCGCTTGTTAAATCATCACCCGTTTGTCGAAGTAGGCTGTGATTCGATGAGAAATTAACAGGCACCGCATCGATTATATGCAACGCAGGACACGTTAGATAAACTAGGAATATCAACCATGTGTAGTTAACTAGTGATTATGTTAAGATTAATAGTTTTTTATAAGATAAGTTTAATGCTAGCTAGCAACTTACCTTGGCTTCTTGCTACCCTCACGTAACAGGTAGTCAGCCTGCCATGCAGGCTCCTCGTGGAGTGCAATGTAAGGCAGGTGGTTAGAGCGTTGGACTAGTAACCAGAAGGTTGCAAAAACGAATCCCCAAATCCCACCTGAACAAGGCAGTTAACCCCCGTTCCTAGGCGTCATTGAAAATAAGAATGTGTTCTTAATCCGACTTGCCTAGTTAAATAATGGTGTAAAAAAAACATAAAATAAAAAATAAAACAATAAAATCGGCGGCCAAAAATACCGATTACCGATTGTTATGAAAACTTGAAATCGGCCCTAATTATTCGGCCATCGCGATTAAATCGGTCGACCTCTACTACCAACATTCCCAAAAGTGAAGGAACGAGACAACAAATGAGACAACAGTACAAGAGGGAGGGAATGATAGAACAAAAAATATAAATGAGAGAGAGAGTGGTTCAAAGAATGAAATGGGGCCGGGATAGTGGTAGCCCCCCGCTGAGCATGCCACGAGGCTGCCCTCTCTCCTTAAGGATGGAGTGATGGGATGGAGATGAAAGAAGGGATGGAGGGTAGTGAAGGGAGGATAAAAATGCATAAGGGGAGGGTAGGGGTACGTGATAACCCCCTTCTAGTACTTCCCACTGGGTTTGTTCATGACATGAAACGAGTGTGTGGTGATTGCCCCTTCCCTAGTTCAAGTTGTCAGGCTTCAGTCACTACATACACAGTTATTCAGTCATTTGGTTTGGCCATTTGAAATTGAGGCCCCAAATCGGGAATTTGGCAAAATCTGACAATAACTCTATCATAACTCTAACCTCCTGATTCCTGCTTACAAACAAAGACTCAAACAAGAAGTACGAGTGACACACTCAATTCGGAAGTGGTACGATGAAGCGGATGCTAAACTACAGGACTGTTTTCCTCGCGCAGACTGGAATATATTCCAGGATTCATCCAATGGCATTGAGGAGTTCACTCCAGTGCTTCCCACAGTTGTGTCAAGTTGGCTGGATGTTCTTTGGGTGGTGGACCATTCTTGATACACACAGGAAACTTAGGCGGTGAAAAACTCAGCAGCGTTGCAGTTCTTGACACACTCAAACCAGTACGCCTGGCACCTACTACCATACCCCATTCAAAAGGAACTTCAATATTTTGTCTTGCCCATTAACGCCCTGAGGACCACACATACACAATCCATGTCTCAATTGTCTCAAGGCTTAAAAAGCTGTCTTTAACCTGTTTCCTCCCCTTCATTTACACTGATTGGTGGATTTAACAAGTGGGATCATAGCCTTCACCTGGTCAGTCTGTCATTGAAAGAGCAATACTTTGTACACTCATTGTATATCCCAACCAAAAGCCATGGATTACAGGCAACATCAATGATACGTTTCATGTGACAAAGATGAACATTTCCGTTAGAAATCTGAAAGAGAGGAGATCTAACAGGTTACTTTTAAGCAAGGTAAGACATGAATCATAGTACAGTGCCTTTGGAAAGTACTCAGACCCCTTGACTTTTCACGCATTTTGTGACATTACAGCCTTATTCTAAAATGGATAAAATACAAAAAATGTCCTCAGCAATCTACACACAATACTCCATAATGACAAAGTGAAAACAGGTTTCTAGACATTTTTGCAAATGTATTCAAAATAAAAAAAATACCTTATTTACGTAAGTATTCAAATGCTTAGTTCAGCTCATTGCAAAGTGGTGTGTGATACGCTGATGAAGCCTGCCTTCCGTTAACGTTTGATGCCACGTTCAAAACAACTGGGAACTTGGAAATCTCAGACTTCCGATTTCAGTGCGTTCAAGACAACTGGGAACTGGGAGCTCCAACTGGGAATTCCAACTGGGAATTCCAACTCGGGAACTTGGGCCTCTTTCCAAAGCTCCGACTTTCCGACTTGAAGATTACTGAATTATGATTTGACCTCGTATTTTTCAGAATTCCCAGATGTCTTGAAAGCACCACAAAATGCTGCAGTAGCAGCAGCTCTTGTGCTGTCTGACAGATTTTCCACTCAAAGGCTCTGTATCTGTATGCTGTATGTGTGTGCTAAATAAGAAACATAACAAATTTACTGTACATGCGCCAATTAAATTACACAAAATTATGCAAATTAAACTATAGACCGATAAGCATGCCAAATTAAATGTATTTCCATCAATGAAGAAGCTAAAAGTTAATCGTTTCTTCTTCTCGCTTATTTATCACCTTTTCTATTTTTTGGGGGGACAAAAGCTGGCTATTACCGGCTAACGGAAACCCTGTCACATACTTACACTGACACCCCCAACACACACGCATACTGCCGCCACACACTCATGCACACACCACACGCTGCTGCTAGTCACTTGAACTCAACCTACTGTATATGTACAGTACATAGCTACCTCAATTACCTCGTACCCATGCACATCGACTCGGTAATGGTACTCCCTGTATATAGCCATGTTATTTTCTGCTCCCTGTATATAGCCATGTTATTTTCTGCTCCCTGTATATAGCCATGTTATTTTCTGCTCCCTGTATATAGCCATGTTATTTTCTACTCCCTGTATATAGCCATGTTATTTTCTGCTCCCTGTATATAGCCACGTTATTTTCTACTCCCTGTATATAGCCACGTTATTTTCTACTCCCTGTATATAGCCATGTTATTTTCTGCTCCCTGTATATAGCCATGTTATTTTCTACTCCCTGTATATAGCCATGTTATTTTCTGCTCCCTGTATATAGCCATGTTATTTTCTGCTCCCTGTATATAGCCATGTTATTTTCTACTCCCTGTATATAGCCATGTTATTTTCTACTCCCTGTATATAGCCATGTTATTTTCTACTCCCTGTATATAGCCATGTTATTTTCTACTCCCTGTATATAGCCACGTTATTTTCTACTCCCTGTATATAGCCATGTTACTTTCTAGTCCCTGTATATAGCCATGTTACTTTCTAGTCCCTGTATATAGCCATGTTACTTTCTACTCCCTATATATAGACATGTGCTTTTTACTTGTTATTTTTATTCGTTATTCACTGTGTCACTATTTATATTTTCTATTTTAACTCTAACTCTGCTTTATTGGAAAAGGACCCGTAAGAAAGCATTTCACTCTTAGTCTACACCTGTGGTTTACGAAGCATGTGACCAATAACTCCAGGTTCCCTCAGAAAATCTCTATGCTGTACTTGGAATGGACAAACTACATATAACATAGCTACAAGCAGCAAGCTAAATTAAGTCTGTGTTTCCTCTATTACTATACCTCCTTCCCCCTCTTTCCTCTGCACATTCTGTATCTTCCTCTGTTTCCTTTTCCTTGTCAGGCCATATACAGGACTTAAGACAGGAATGCATCGCCCAAGAAAGACAGAGGAGGTAGAGAGAAAGAAAGAGGAACAAAGAGAGAGAGAGAGTTTTGTCATCGAAGGATAGCTAGCAAGCTAAATCATCCCTCTGCTAAGATAAGACGCTAATGATACTAACAAGACGTTAATGACGTGACACTGAGTCAAGCAGAAGAAGACACTCTTAAAGTTATCTGGATCTTGTCATGAAAAAGAGCTCTTTACTTGGTTGTAACAGAGACCAGTCTGGCAATATGAGATTTTTTCAAACAGAAAACCAGTTTTTAAGATGCTGTGTGGCAAATTTACCCGCTGGAGAACTCCACTGTGGACTAGTTTGAGGGACGTTGCTGTTACCTATTTAGTCCTTACAATTCACCCAGTGAGCACCATTTATTTATCAATGTATTTTCAACATCTTATCAACCATAAAAACAAATCTTTTCAACATCTTGTGCTCATAGGGTAGGGATTGGAGGCAAGACCTAAAGGAAAAGCCATTTAATTGCTTTGTCATCGACCTAGGCCCAGTTTGTTTTTAAAGTTCTTTCCTTGCTTGATACAATCATTACCAATCAGATCAATGACCTTTGGAAGTAAAGGAAGGAAGGATCCATTTTGGAGTTATTCAAATATGACCAATGACTCGAAATCTCGCTCTCGGCTATAATTGGCTATCCTGAATCCTAATGGCGCAGAGTGATGATGTCAGAGAGTGATGGTCTAAGGGGGAATGGGCAGGGCTTGTCTGGGCTGTTGAGAATACTGTAGAATGGGCATGTCCCAACACCTGCTACCTTCTAGGGAAGGCTGCAGGTATGTTTTTGTTTAGTCTACCTTTGATCCCTACAGACATACACACACGCACACCTGGCTCCAAGGAACAAGCCTCACCCTGCCTAAATGAGAGGACCACACAAGAGGTCCCCAGGCCCAGACATTCCCATTGCCTGTATGTATGTGCGTGTGCTTGAATATTTCTTTAGTGTTGAACCGTGCACGTTTGTTTAAAGCCTACATTTAAAAAAAAAACTGAATAGTGGAGGAGTTCAAAGAAAGCAAAGCCCAGAGATCAAAGAGAAGAGCGGCACACCATGCAGAATCATTACCCATGCACCAGAATCATTACCCATGCACCAGAAACATTACCCATGCCCGCACCCAGCACCAGAACATTACCCATGCACCAGAAACATTACCCATGCCCGCACCCAGCACCAGAACATTACCCATGCACCAGAATCATTATCTGCCCAATCCCTGCTCTATACACACTCACACACTAAAGAGGGAAAACGATAACTCAACTGCCTCTGATGAACAAAAATGTATTTCTGCATAAATGCCATGTTCAACACAAACCACAATTTCCTAAAGCGTAGCTTACAAAACGTACTTTGCGAATACTTAAAAACAAAGGCAGCTTAATACTCTAAAGGCATTCGCATACATAGGTTCAGTTTGCTCCTAGCAGAACTCGGCTTGGTGAAGTGAACGTCTGCTCGCATAATCCTTAAAGACCTGCGCATGAAAAACAACAAAAAAGCGGAAATATTATTGTTGTTTGTCCTTCTTGAGCTACCATAGCTACAATATAGCCATAACACTTCCTCAAAATAGTTATAATTCATATATCCAAATTTGTTGATATTGCTGATATCTGCGTTTTTGGCGAAAAATAAGGTTACAATCTGACTCACTTGTTCTATGAATATAAATCTGTGATCGATTTTGGGAAAACCTTGCAGAATACTTATTTACCCTTTTGAACACTACCCATGTTTTTGACAAGAAGGATATAATATATGTTACTATTGCAATGATAACAAGACCATTGAAATGACTGTGATTTTTTAAATTCTTGTTGCCAAATACTTTATACACAAACAAAAATTCCAGAATTCTATAACAAATTTAATCAGCTTGTTAAGACATTATCTATAGTGAATAAGAAAAATCTGAATCATTGAGATTTTTTGAGTGAATACAATTGCACTAGAATTGTCATTTAAAATGCGCACACACACACACAAAATGTTCCTTTTTCAGGACCCTGTCTTTCAAAGATAATTCGTAAAAATCCAAATAACTTCACAGATCTTCATTGTAAAGGGTTTAAACACTGTTTCCCGTGCTTCTTCAATGAACCAAAAACAATTAATGAACATGCATCTGTGGAACGGTCGTTAAGACACTAACAGCTTACAGACGGTAGGCAATTAAGGTCACAGTTATGAAAACTTAGGACACTAACGAGGCCTTTCTACTGACTCTGAACAACACCAAAAGAAAGATGCCCAGGGTCCGTGCTCATCTGCGTGAACGTAGCTCAGTTGGTAGAGCATGGTGTTTGCAACA
This sequence comes from Salmo salar, assembly GCF_965601325.2. Taxonomy (NCBI): domain Eukaryota; kingdom Metazoa; phylum Chordata; class Actinopteri; order Salmoniformes; family Salmonidae; genus Salmo; species Salmo salar. Next base: position 171,775,798 of record NC_138291.1, read on the forward strand.
CCAGGGTTGTGGGTTCGATTCCCACGGGGGGCCAGCACAGAAAAAAAAAAAAAAAAAATGTATGAAATGTATGCATTCACTACTGTAAGTCGCTCTGGATAAGAGCGTCTGCTAAATGACTAAAATGTAAATGTAAATGTAACGTGCCTTAGGCATGTTGCAAGGAGGCATGAGGACTGCAGATGTGGCCAGGGCAATAAATTGCAATGTCCGTTCTGTGAGACACCTAAGACAGCACTACAGGAAGACAGGACGGGCAGCTGATTGTCCTCGCAGTGGCAGACCACGTGTAACAACACCTGCACAGGATCGGTACATCCGAACATCACACCTGCGGGACAGGTAAAGGATGGCAACAACAACTGCCCAAGTTACACCAGGAACGCACAATCCCTCCATCAGTGCTCAGACTGTCCGCAATAAGCTGAGAGAGGCTGGACTGAGGGCTTGTAGGCCTGTTGTAAGGCAGGTCCTCACCAGACATCACCGGCAACAACGTCGCCTTTGGGCACAAACCCACCGTCGCTGGACCAGACAGGACTGACAAAAAGTGTTCTTCCCTGACGAGTCGCGGTTTTGTCTCACCAGGAGTGATTGTCGGATTCACGCTTATCTTCGAACGAATGAGCGTTACACCGAGGCCTGTACTCTGGAGCGGGACCGATTTGGAGGTGGAGGGTCCATCATGGTCTGGGGCGGTGTATCACAGCATCATCGGACTGAGCTTGTCATTGCAGGCAATCTCAACGCTGTGCTTTACAGGGAAGACATCCTCCTCTCTCATGTGGTACCCTTCCTGCAGGCTCATCCTGACATGACTATCCAGCATTACAAAGCCACCAGCCATGCCATACTGCTCATTCTGTGCATGATTTCCTGTAAGACAGGAATGTCAGTGTTCTGCCATGGCCAGCAAAGGGCCCGGATCTCAATCCCATTGAGCACGTCTGGGACCTGTTGGATCGGAGGGTGAGGGATAGGGCCATTCCCCCCAGAAATGTCCGGGAACTTGCAGGTGCCTTGGTGGAAGAGTGGGATAACATCTCACAGCAAGAACTGGCAAATCTGGTGCAGTCCATGAGGAGGAGATGCACTGCAGTACTTAATGCAGCTGTTGGCCACACCAGATACCGACTGTTACTTTTGATTTTGACCCCCCCTTTGTTCAGGGACACATTATTCCATTTCTGTTAGTCACATGTCTGTGGAACTTGTTCAGTTTATGTCTCAGTTGTTGAATCTTATGTTCATACAAATATTTACACATGTTAAGTTTGCTGAAAATAAACGCAGTTTTTATAAAGAGAGATCGATAGACACACGCATATATACACAGTATATATTTTGTTGTTGTATGTATTTAGTATTTTCTTATTTATACCTGCGTTTTGTTAGCCATGTTTGATGTATGGATGTAAGTTGTTGATTTTGTATAAAAAAATTTTAAAAAAGTTTGAATTAATTTCAGATCAATAAAAACAATTCTGTAATTAATTTTGATGTTTTTGCCGATGTCTTAGTCACACAATATATACATCTAGCTAAGATGTTTGGTGCAGTACTTCTCAATCCCTTTTCCTCTCCTCTCTCTCGCTCATCCCTTCCTGTCAGTGAGATGGTGGTGTGGCTCGGTGATGAAAGCAGAGCCAGCTCGGCAGGCTAATGTCTTGTGACCTACTCAGAGCCTGGCAAGTACCTTCGACCAAAACTGCCACAGTTGTGGCGCACAGGTCAGAGCGACGAAAAGGCATTTGAAATTTGAAGGACATATTGAAGGAGAGTGATGGAAATAGGGCTGTTCTGTACAAGACCATTTCATATTTGTTATTCTTTTGTAGATTCAGGAAGTAAGATGGAAGGTGGTATTCAGACATCCAAGGTGACACTTTATATAGTATAGCGCATTATAAGCTAATATGCCACTACATGGGATACAGGATTGGAAAGTAGGGTTGGGCGGTAAACAGACTTTCATATCGTCATACCGTCCTTCACTCATACCGGGATATATGGTATTCCCGGCTTAGTACACAAGGGGGTGCGCCCCCCCCCCCAAAAAACTAAGCCTATTGGTCGTCTATTACCAGGATGCTAACAACAAAATTGTTAACAAAATTAGCATAAGTAATAGTGAATTTTCATGGAGACTGCTTGTTAAATAAGTTAACGGTCGCAAACGAAAATAAATGATTTGCAAAGACAGGCAATCCAGCTCATAAAGTTCTACAGGACCTACCGGATGTCATTTTTGGTGAGTTTGGACATTTACAACCGAATGTGAATGAGAGACATTGTGCAAATTAGCAAAGTTTTGACGCTTGCTTGTCTGAAGGAAGAACAGTACCGGCTCTGGAGCAGCATGTGTAGGCTACAAGCTGTGTCTGTGTGGAATCTGGAGTCGCTAGGGCAACAGGCCTTCCTGTTATGCTTGGAGAAGAGGGGGGAGAAGACTGGCCAAGAACGGAGAGGATTAAAAAAAAAAAAAACAATGAAATGAAGATAGTGGCAGTTGTACAATTAACTCATCCAGAGGGCTTTGACTTCTCAAATACAGTAGAAAGCTAACACAATATGATGCCCAGTCACCTTATTAATTCAGCCACTTACTTAGATTAAGTTAAATTTAGGTCTCAGGTTAACATAGAATTCTGCGTTTTTCACAGGAAGAAAATAGAAAACGCATATGAAATATCTTGCTGCGTTTTGTAAAAGCAGATGTAAAATGCTTCTTATTGTAATTTCTGCTTGGCAGAAACTCTAGGGCGTTTTTCCAAGCCACCATGCTTCTACATCTGCATTGCTTGCGTTTGGGGTTTTAGGCTGGGTTTCTGTATAGCACTTTGTGACATCTGCTGAAAAGGGCTTTATAAATTTGATTGATTGTCAATACACAGCTGGACTCACCTGCTCCTGCTTTCTCCCATTGTGCTATTTACAAACACATGACTGTTCTGGGGAACTACGGTAAGCTTCATCATGTAAAATAATGTGACCGGTGAAATTAAGAAAGCAATCTGCTTTATCTCCTAACATATTGCACAAGTTGACTGCAGGTATTTACCAAAGAAGTAGCTACAAATATTAAAATGTACTGAAAAACTTTAAAGAAATAGGTTCAACGGTATTGCCGGTATTGAAAAACCATCCCGTGGCTATTTCCAAATACCCCGGTATATATGGTATACCGCCCAAGCCTATTGGAAATAATGCATATAAGCACAGGTAACACACACGACACGCACACACAGTTCCATCAATGTTGATCAATGTCAAACAAAGCCAGTGTCCATGAACGTCAACTCCAACAAAATGAACCCGACAGCTAAGCAAAGCAACTAAAACAACAGACAAAACAGTATAAACAAAATAAAATGACAAACCAACATCTCATCTTGGCTAGCTGGAAAACATGACATCATAGGCTATAACGTGGGTTGGGGCACTTGTTCTTCCCACTTTCGAGAGAGCTGGGTAAGAATTTTCCTCGCTGTAGACGTTTGGAATTCGCCTCTCCTTCTTTCCCTTCTCACAAAGGGGAAAATTATGTAGACTTCAAAGAGGACTAGGGGAGAAGCTAATCTCCGCTGCCCCTCCCTCCCTCCCATCCTGCTGCAGCACGCTAGGCTAACGCTAGCGATATCGCTACCCTCCCAACATGGCGACCCACTGTGGGTTCCTGCCTTCTTCACTGGGTGGGGACTAGAGGGGGAAGTGGGGGGGGGGGGGGTTTACAATACGCAAAACTTGCAAACCAAGCGCATGGAGTTGATGGGTGTTGGTTAGGACGGCCGCAGCAGAATTTGCGTGACTAGCATCATGGTTCGTGCTCCTCAACACAAACACACACATATCTGCGTCAACTTATCGACCCCGTTATGTAAAAGTCCTATTTTGCTGTTTTTTTTTTTAAAGATACATACTGGCACGGTGTGCTAGCACTGCGCAGTGACCTAGATCTATACCCATGGCCGTGGAGAGAGAAGAGAGGGAGGGGGAAGAGAGAGGGGGGTGAGGGAGAGAGAAACAGCGAGAAGCGGTAATTCCCAAGGACTGGGGGTTGTAGGGTGCATGTGTGTCAGTGCGGGGGCGTCGTGTGGTTGTGTGTGTGTTGTGGGGGGGTTATGATGGGCACATACCCCCAATGTCGTGCATGATTAGAGACGACGTTACAGCTCAGTGGAAGGGGATGTCTTTTCCAGCCACACTCAGGACATATGGCGAGTAGGGATGGCAGGGTGTGTGTGAGTGTGTGGTGGGGGGTTAGGAGATGAGCTGGAAGGGTTAGAGGTTGTGTGGGGGGGAGGGGATGGGGTCATGACAGCTTCCTGTTCCCATAGACATACTTACACACAGGGAGACATATATATTCAGGACATTCTAATCAAATACTTGTACACTGTGACATACACGGGGAAAGAGACATACACGGGGAAAGAGACGGGGATGGGGACAGAAACCGGGACAGAGACCGGGACGGGGACAGACATAGCTGACATAAGAGTATTGTCACCTCTCCAGGGGGTAAAGGCATAAAGAACACGTCTTGTGGCTTTGACCAGACTTCTACAGAGAGACAAGCAACGCTCACACACACAAACACCACGTGCGCAATCAGGGCAGCACGCAAACATACAATCACCAGTATGAGCAACCAAAAATACATTTATGTTTGTATAATATTATCCATATGACACACACACACACACACACACACACACACACACACACACACACACACACACACAGCTAGTTATAGATCGGGACAGTGTGACCAGAGGGGTTTAGCAGGCTTCAGTTGGAGTGTCACTGGACATCAGTGTTCATGCCAGGGAGAGCCTAGAAGAGCCAGTAGGCATGTAGAGAGAGAAATAGAATGATGAGAGAGGAAGGGGGAGAGAGAAATAGAGTTAAGAAAGAGGGCGAGAAAGAAAGAAAGAGAGGGAGGGAGAAGTGGGAAATAGAGGGAGAATAAAGAAAAAATAAAGGAAGGGACTAGAAGATAGAGCTGTAAAGGAAGGGCCTAGAAGATAGAGCTGTAAAGGAAGGGACTAGAAGATAGAGCTGTAAAGGAAGGGACTAGAAGATAGAGCTGTAAAGGAAGGGACTAGAAGATAGAGCTGTAAAGGAAGGGACTAGAAGATAGAGCTGTAAAGGAAGGGACTAGAAGATAGAGCTGTAAAGGAAGGGACTAGAAGATAGAGCTGTAAAGGAAGGGACTAGAAGATAGAGCTGTAAAGGAAGGGACTAGAAGATAGAGCTGTAAAGGAAGGGACTAGAAGATAGAGCTGTAAAGGAAGGGACTAGAAGATAGAGCTGTAAAGGAAGGGACTAGAAGATAGAGCTGTAAAGGAAGGGACTAGAAGATAGAGCTGTAAAGGAAGGGACTAGAAGATAGAGCTGTAAAGGAAGGGACTAGAAGATAGAGCTGTAAAGGAAGGGACTAGAAGATACAGATGTAAATGAAGGGACTTGAGAGAAAGAAAGAAAGAAAGAGAGGGAGGGAGAAGTGGGAAATAGAGGGAGAATAAAGAAAAAATAAAGGAAGGGACTAGAAGATAGAGCTGTAAAGGAAGGGCCTAGAAGATAGAGCTGTAAAGGAAGGGACTAGAAGATACAGATGTAAATGAAGGGACTTGAGAGGCAGGGATAAAGAGAGATAAAGAGATAAAGAGTAATAAAGAGGAATGAAAACAAAGGTATTGAAGGGAGAGAGAGAGAGAGAGAGAGAGAGAAGCCACCTGTCAGCCATATTGGCACTCACCAGAGGAATGAATGGAATTCTACAGTATTTCAATTACATGTATTTAAGTATTTTTGTGTTGTAGTGGGGACATGTCAATGTGTAGTTTTTATGCATGCATAATCTATGAGCAGAATAACCGTTTTACCTCAATTAGACACAAAATCCCTATTTTGAAAGCGACTTTTCTTAAAACTGTGCAATTCGAGTTCTAGCCAATGAGCTTCAGTCCCTCGGATTTGAGTGACAGCTAACAAGAAGCCTACCCAGCGTTTTCCAATGAGGTTGCAGGGTGGGCCCAACAGCTGAGTGGACACAGCAGAGAGAGAGCAATGACATGGTGCACATATCTGAACATACAGTATATGATGTAGTACGCAACTTTCGGGAACCACTTTTGGCTCGTGAGTGCTACTTTCAGAACTACTGGCTAAAAAGTATACGAAACTACCAGAAAATCTCGAAGTTTTTATACATTTTTCATTTATTTATTTTTTATGTTTAGCTCACATAATATAATTTAAAAGTATGCATTAAGGTGTCTGTAATAGAATAACCTTGGCGAAAACAAATGTAGACATTAATACATGCATTTCTATAGCTTTTTTCTATAGCATTTCTATAATATTTTTTACAATGTTGGGGGAGTGGCAAGATGGAGGCACGGTGGATTCAAAACACCGCCCCCTGTCAGTTATCTAGTGAACATATAAATCATTGGCTGCAACCCAAGAGGCTTTTAAAGAGAAGCAGGTCGCATTAAATCTGGTGGCAGCGGTGGGATCCAGTAGATCACCTCCATCTACTAGCAGTGAGGACTGGTGCACTGGAATTACTGTCTGCCAATGAATACCAATATATCACCAATTCTATCCATTAGAATGAATAGTAATCTATTAATTACCCCCATCACTGCTCTCTGTCTTTAATCACTAACGTATCTACTAATTTAATCTACTTCAACAGAGGGATGGGTGACCCTCCCCTTCATTCCTCTTTCATCCCTCTATCCCCTGCATTTCTCACCCTCTTGCTCTCTCTCTCCTTCACTCGAAGTCACTCAGGGTGGGCTGTGGCCTCAGCAGGTGGAGAGAGAGGGAACAAGGAAGGATGGAGTGAAGGGTGAAGGGAAGGAGGGAGGGAGGGAGATGGCCGCAGCCATGCCGTTAACTGGGAACATGTGGCTTTCATTTGGGGCTGGGAGTGGCTGCTGCCAAGAGCGAGGGAGGAGAAAATGAGAGTACGAATGATCTGTCGCAGACTCTCTCCCTCCAGCCTATTAAACTTGCTCCCCTCAACACAAAAAAACAGAAGGATAAAAGAACACCTAGCTAATACCAGCCAACCCGGCAAAATCCTCCAGTCTTAGTTGAAGAGCCCTGGAGGCGCCGGCGCGAGCCCCAAGATAGCCTCTGACACACCCTCTCCACTTCCCTCCCTCCCCTCATCTGGAAGCAGTTCCCACTCTCCCTCCAGCCACTGAGCCATATATCACCCACTAATCTATCATCTGATCTCAGACCTGGCGCAACTCCTCTCCTTCTCACCCCTGTTACATATCCCAGGTCATTTTTTATTTCCCTCCTCCCCTTCATGTGTGGCTTCCTCTGCCCATGATTGAATGGCTGTTGAGCAGACAGGACCGTTTTATAAGCCGGGCCTGTGACAGAACCAAGTGCCGTTGAAGAGAAGAAAGAGAGTGTTAAAGTCTCTCTCTCTGGAAGGTCAAACCAGGCCAGCAATTTTAAAGTATCCAATGGGTTAAGACAGAATCACACTGGGTCATCAGTAAGGATCAGACAATGAATTATACTAGTGAAGAAGAAAATGAGACAGAAATCACATCATTGTATCTAAATCTATGGTTCAACAGGTTCAAATGGTGTCTCGTGAGGTTCTCCCGGTCTCGCACTCTCTTTTCAATCCATCTCCCGGTCTCGCACTCTCTTTTCAATCCATCTCCCGGTCTCCCCACCTCTCTTTTCAATCCATCTCCCGGTCTCGCACTCTCTTTTCAATCCATCTTCCGGTCTCGCACTCTCTTTTCAATCCATCTCCCGGTCTCGCACTCTCTTTTCAATCCATCTCCCGGTCTCCCCACCTCTCTTTTCAATCCATCTCCCGGTCTCCCCACCTCTCTTTTCAATCCATCTCCCGGTCTCGCACTCTCTTTTCAATCCATCTCCCGGTCTCGCACTCTCTTTTCAATCCATCTCCCGGTCTCGCACTCTCTTTTCAATCCATCTCCCGGTCTCCCCACCTCTCTTTTCAATCCATCTTCCGGTCTCCCCACCTCTCTCGTCCCCCACCCTCTCCATCTCACAAGACCTCTCTCGCCCCCCACCCTCTCCATCTCACAAGACCTCTCTCGTCCCCCACCCTCTCCATCTCACAAGACCTCTCTCGCCCCCCACCCTCTCCATCTCACAAGACCTCTCTCGCCCCCCACCCTCTCCATCTCACAAGACCTCTCTCGCCCCCCACCCTCTCCATCTCACAAGACCTCTCTCGCCCCCCACCCTCTCCATCTCACAAGACCTCTCTCGCCCCCCACCCTCTCCATGTCACAAGACCTCTCTCGCCCCCCACCCTCTCCATGTCACAAGACCTCTCTCGCCCCCCACCCTCTCCATCTCACAAAACCTCTCTCGCCCCCACCCTCACCATCTAACAAGACCTCTCTCGCCCCCCACCCTCTCCATCTCACAAGACCTCTCTCGCCCCCCACCCTCTCCATGTCACAAGACCTCTCTCGCCCCCCACCCTCTCCATCTCACAAAACCTCTCGCCCCCACCCTCTCCATCTCACAAAACCTCTCTCGCCCCCACCCTCACCATCTAACAAGACCTCTCTCGCCCCCACCCTCTCCATCTCACAAGACCTCTCTCGCCCCCCACCCTCTCCATGTCACAAGACCTCTCTCGCCCCCCACCCTCTCCATCTCACAAGACCTCTCTCGCCCCCCACCCTCTCCATCTCACAAAACCTCTCTCGCCCCCCACCCTCTCCATCTCACAAGACCTCTCTCGCCCCCCACCCTCTCCATCTCACAAAACCTCTCTTGCCCCAACCTCTCTCTCACAAGACCTCTCTCGCCCCCCACCCTCTCCATCTCACAAAACCTCTCTCGCCCCCCACCCTCTCCATGTCACAAGACCTCTCTCGCCCCCCACCCTCTCCATCTCACAAAACCTCTCTCGCCCCCACCCTCTCCATCTCACAAAACCTCTCTCGCCCCCCACCCTCACCATCTAACAAGACCTCTCTCGCCCCCCACCCTCTCCATCTCACAAGACCTCTCTCGCCCCCCACCCTCTCCATGTCACAAGACCTCTCTCGCCCCCCACCCTCTCCATCTCACAAAACCTCTCGCCCCCACCCTCTCCATCTCACAAAACCTCTCTCGCCCCCACCCTCACCATCTAACAAGACCTCTCTCGCCCCCACCCTCTCCATCTCACAAGACCTCTCTCGCCCCCCACCCTCTCCATGTCACAAGACCTCTCTCGCCCCCCACCCTCTCCATCTCACAAGACCTCTCTCGCCCCCCACCCTCTCCATCTCACAAAACCTCTCTCGCCCCCCACCCTCTCCATCTCACAAGACCTCTCTCGCCCCCCACCCTCTCCATCTCACAAAACCTCTCTTGCCCCAACCTCTCTCTCACAAGACCTCTCTCGCCCCCCACCCTCTCCATCTCACAAAACCTCTCTCGCCCCCAACCTCTCCATCTCACAAGACCTCTCTCGCCCCCCACCCTCTCCATGTCACAAGACCTCTCTCGCCCCCCACCCTCTCCATCTCACAAAACCTCTCTCGCCCCAACCTCTCCATCTCAAAGCCACTCCCTCTATGTCTCACTCACATACTCACAGATATACTTCCATACAGAGTATGAATCCACTCTAACCCGACAGAGCATCAATCCACTCAGATTCAGAAAAGTTAAAGTAAGTTACTTCCAGCAGGCAGAAATGGAGAATGGGTGGAATACATGGAAAATGGAGAATGGGTGGAATACATGGAAAATGGAGACTCAAAATATGGTCATTGTTGGGTTATGCTGCAGCTGGGGTAGATTGTGGCGAGATGTTGTTTTGCAGGACTGGGACAATTTGTTATGCCAAACTCTACAGGGGAGCTGGCTAGTGTCTAACCTCTGCATCCTGCTAACTCAGGAGGCAGAGTTGTCTGTCGCGTTCAGAAAGCATGAAATTATATACAAACATTACACGGTAGGCATCGTTTGACAGAGTCAATGAAATAAGGAAAGAGAAAGAACTAAGAGAAAATGAACAGGGGAAAATGCCCCTTCACTGTTCTATAGTGGGTTTGATAACAGTCAGCTCTTTCTCCAAATGTGGGTTTTCCCTAATGTTGAAATAAAACTAAATGAAGTATGCCATCGTTACCGTAGCATTAAATATGGAGTGTGACCTTGTTCTAAACAGCGGCTGCTTCTCGCTCTACATAACAATATTCATTTGACACAGCAAAACCTGCACAAACCTCTTTCTCCCCTCCACAGATAACCCAACATTGAGAATTCTTTCAATTAGCAAATTAACTACTTGTTTATAAGATGATAATAATGTTGATAAGATAATAAGGTTTAAAGATAATAAGATTAACTTTATTGTCCTGGAAGGGAAATTTGTCATGGACATTCCAGTTTTACGCAGGCTACCAATCACACACATTCGACAATGGTGTCTCATTTCTTCTGAGCACATTCTAATTGTTTCTTCGTTTCCTCCCCTATCGTCCTCTCTTGACTTTCCTGTGACATAGAAATAGAGGGAAGGACTTGGAGGAGCAAATGTATGGACAAAGTTGTTTCATTAGTGATTTTCACTTGGTTAAGTAGAGAACGCTTGTAGCTAATTTCACAGCGCAGTTCACATGACATGATGTGATCTAGGCTAAGTAACACCAGCATCAGAGTATTTGACCCCCCAACCCTCGGGTCAAACGCCTGGTTTCTTTAGACTGCTGAACTCAATGACCCAAAGCACAGGACCTCACAGAGGTGTTTCCTTGCTATGCCTGATAAAAGTTGAGAAATTCTTCAAAACAAAAAAAAACAAAAAATGTGTGGAGGGAAATATTGACAAAATCACCCGTTACAAATCTGCATAAAGTAAAGTATTAAACACACAAAACTGCTTAAATTCTCTAATTATGACAGAATCTCCTCTGATGTCCGTACCATGTGTTGTTTGTGTTTCGGGACAATGATCGTGTTTGTTACCATTTCATTCATCATGGATTTAAAACAGTAATTCCTCAGATTCCCCAGAGGCAGCTGATAAAAACCTGTTCAAAGATGATTAACATGACTTTAAAAGCGATTGATTTGGTTTATCCGAAGCATTGAGGGATTACCGTCCTATCCTCTCATCAACCTGACATCTCTCCTAGGCTTCTGTCAATTTCTTTCCCTCTCTTTTAGCCACTGTCCCCTCCATCCCTCTTTAAGCCATTTCCTTTGCTCTCGATTCAACTTCTTGTCCCTCCATATCTTCTCTCTATATCCTGTCCTCTCTCACTCCTCTCCTTTTCTCTCCCTGTCCTCTCCTCGCTCTGTCCTGTCCTCGCTCCATCTTGTCCTCACTTAGTTATAAGATCTGATCATGGCATGCCATTGCAGAGCAACGAGCTGAGAGAGACGTCTTATTCAGGTCTCTCTGATGGGATCAAGTGTGAAAAAGAGCATTTGGCACCCATCTCTGCCTCCGGCCAAGGCACTGGGATGGCGCTAGAGCTAGAGCTAGAGATAGGAAGTGAAGCCGCCCTGAACAGACATGATAAGTCAAGCACACAAAGGGCCTAGTTCAATCCCATGTGGCACGTCAGAAAGCGCATCGCTCTGCATAGACACCTCATTAAAGTCGAGAACCGTGTTCTGCCCCAGCATTCTATTTCTATGCTATTTCTACACAAACTGACTCGGCAGTTGCAACATTGAACAGCGGAGCCGAGTGGCCAGGCGTTAGAGTAGGAACAGAATGGCGTGGAACAGCCCAGAATGCCATGACAGCACAATCCCGCCGTCACATGCCGTTAGCCTCAGCGTGACTAACAAGCAACTTGAGCAACGCTGTCAAATTAATATAACACTCCTCAAACACGCATCTTGTGTTGCTGCAGTCATACGCAAGCATGCACTCTGCTCATTTACAATGCTGGCAATGAGGAGACCATCAAACAAACACAATTTTGCATTCTCTCAAGGTGTCCTCTGCAAATAATTCATCTTATAAATGTGTCTATAGACAAAAAGTGAATTATGAAAAGAAATCACTTACGTATGACTCTGTACGAGTCCGCACTTTGAGTAGACCGGAACTAATGCGAGCGTGAAATATAAAATTACAATTATACTGGTGTCAAATACCAAGATGTGTTTGTTTCCCGTACGTTCTACCCCACAAACAGGTATGAAACTCATATTCACTGACATAACAAATGAATTGCAGACCGTATGTATGGCATCACACAGCTCACCAACACTATTGTGAGAGTCTCGTATGCTCGGCAAACAGACGTCAAGCCTTTTCCCTGAGCGCTGAGGCTGCAGTTGAGGTCTTTACTTCTATTGTTTGTGTGTGTGTGTGTGTGTGTGTGTGTGTGTGTGTCCGTGCCCATACTGTATACTCCCCAGTCCTGCACCCAGTGGGAGGCACAGCGGGGCGAAACACAACCATTTGACTGCCAGGAGCCACAATGCAATCATCAGCTAGCCTGCTTCCCCCCCTCCATCTTTCCCCATGGAAATGGATACACACACACACACACACACACACACACACACACACACACACTTGGACATTAAACACAGCCACAGTTTTATCTACTTTACTATACACACATTCAATAGGCACACACACGTACACACACATCCATCTAAACACAAGCCCACATTTTCAGATCTCCAGTGTTGAGTAGCAGAGAAGAGCAGTGTCTTTTTACATCCTCCAGATCGCAAGCAGCAGCCTGACACCCAAACAGTGACCCTGCCCAGCTCTGCAGCTTGTGAATGGTGAGGGACTCGTGTTTCAATGATCCCTGCTTCAGCCAATAGGAGGGCCCCAGCCCCAGGCTGCCGGGGACTCAGCCAATGGGAAGTGTCCCTCCGGTCCATGTGACTAAATATGCTTCTGTCCATCAACTGGGTCATATATAGCTAATTTCAAGTGGGACAGAGGAGGAGGCTGGGTGGAAGCATGGAGCTGTTCAATTCCTTGTCTAATGTCTAACCTGGTTAGACGTTATGTGTGTGTGTGTGTGTGTGTGTGTGTGTGTGTGTGTGTGTGTGTGTGTGTGTGTGTGTGTGTGACTGCATGTTCTTTTTCCATTTTTTTCTCTCGATCTGCTGATTATCCACGGACAGAACTGAACAGAACTAAACGATTCCTGTTGGGGAAGCCAGAGAACGTGTGAACAGGAGGTCAGAATGAGGGAGGGAGACAGGCAGAGAAAGAGCGAGAGAGGGGAGGGAGGGAGAAAACACTCCCATTCCTCTCATTTCCAGTCCAACTTTTTCTTCTCCACCAGACCACATTTAATGGAAGTCATCCTCTGCTCAATGGTGCCCCGTGTTTTTTTGGTCCAATTTTTCCCTCTTTGTGTATTTCCTTCCCCCGCTTATATGATTTCTTGACAGATTACCCTCCTTTCTCAAGCATGGCTTCCTGTGTGACGCGGGAGAAGTTCACGGGACTTACTTCTCTCTTTGTTTGGGTAAGCAGAACATTTGTCATTTTCTCTTCCTGTCCACTGTGTGCAATGGTGATGTGCTGTGCTATGACTAACTCTCCTGAGCATGTTTCCCTCTCCTGCTCCCTATGTTCAGTTCAATTCCACTTCTGCAGTTTCATTTTAGACCAGCTTCATGCCCAAGTGTGCTTGTCGGTTCCAAAACAATTTGGGGTTAAGGTTATGTTCAACCGGAGAGGGTCTACTTTGTAATTAGTAGTTAGTCCCTGGCACCGGCAACAGGGTGAGGCTGTTTATTGTCATCGCTATGTACTGCTAAACCACGGACATTGTCACCGGCAAATCCGTTAGCACAGGTGGGTGGAGGGAGGGGGATTTTTCTGCCCAGAAAAGCTGTTTTTCTTTCCACGGAGAGAGAGAGCATGGAGAAGGGGGTCGTCGGGGTGAGACTATGGGAGTTGTTGAGGAGGGGGGTTGGAGTGGAGAGCCCGGCACGGCTTAGCTCTTCTGGGCGCTCCTAGTCACTGGGAAAAAGGAGGGTGAGGGGTGAGGGAGGAACTGGGCTAGACAGTGGACAAAAGCAGGGGGCCCTCTGCCCCCAACCCAGCCAAACAGGCCACTGGATAAGATGGGGGGACGGGGGGGTGAGGAGGGAACAGAGGACGTGGGTCATTAGGGCAGGGACTGGATAAGACGTGAGGGGGGGGGGGTTCTGAGCGAGGTGCGAAACGCAGAAAGACGTTAGTATACTTTTGTTTCCATTTTTTTTGCAGAACATTTAATCCACACGCTCTCTACTCCACATTGGAAAAAAAAGTGGCCGGCCGGCAACTTTGTGAGGAACAGTGAAGAAAAACTGCAACACAGCAAAATGTGAGGAAAGACTTCTTCCCAAAAAAGACAAGGAAAAGAAATGCAGCTATAATGAAAGTAGGGAGGGTGGGACAAGGTTTTGGTTTCAGGAAGGAGGGGGTGTTGGAATGTGTCGAGTGACAGGAAATGCGTCGTCTGACCGTTTTTTGTGTAGTTTTTTTCCTTCTCTCCAACACAAATGACAATATAACTCGCTTTTAAATATAAACCGCCCGGGCAGCAAGCATAGACGATTTACAAGCCCCATTCAAGTATTTTTGTATGTGGGAGACCAAACAACACTCATACAGAAGTCACATTTTGTGGACATTGAATCCAATATTCGTACCTCTCCTTCCCATTACGAAAAAAAAACTAAACATGACCACTTCTTTAACCCAATGAGTCCCACCGCAACGCAGGCGTGATTAAACATTGTGTGTTTGAGCTACATACTTCTGGGTTGTACCATTGGATTCTATCTCTTCTGCATCCGTTGGTACCAACCATTAGCCTGTGTGATTAAAGAGCGGTGTTTGTAAGACAAGGGCGGATCCCGACGGGGCCTGGGTCTATTTTTCTTTACAAAAATGTCTATAGAGTCAGAATGGTTTGAGCTCTTAAAGGTTATCATCTATGAAAAGCTGAGACTCTAACGAACACGCACATGTAACATGTTTTGCTCTCTGATGTTCACAAGCCATACAAGAGTCGTAAGACAGTAAGAAGTTCTTCTATATAGAAAATCATAGAACATAGTGTCTATTATACTGTAATGAGCTCAAATAGTTACTGTCACGAACTCCAAACATATATATATATTAATTATATATTTGTGCTTTGGCAGACCTTCATTTCTTGTATTGACATTTGTCAATAAAACCCATGAATGCAACTGTTTATGTCAAATAGTTGTGTGTTCTACTTGTAGCCCTGGTTGTCCTGAACAAAACATGGTAAAACACTTCCTTGTGAGGCTCAATTTATGCCCTGGACATTCAGATAAATGAAAGTCAGATAAATGAAAAGCCGATTTTAGCTGGGATCTCAGGACTGATAGGGTTAAATAACTGCATCGGTCAACTTGAGTTAAGAGGAAGCTGGGAAGCTGAGACAAATACCATGTTTCTGCTCAAATGTGATTCAAATCCCAACACCAGTAGCTAAAAAGGAAACAAGTAAAGGACCGGATCAATCAGAGCAGACAGAGTCAATGTTGCAGAGAAACTCGCTTGGTGCTACCGCTGCTCCAAGGGGTTTTCGCACACACTCAGTAAAGCGCTGTTGGCAAGGACCTGCTGATATTTGTGATGAACTGACTGCTGACAGGGCCAACAGAGGGGCAGCCAGCCAAACAGCAAGCCAGGAGGGAGGCTTTTTTTCTCGCTCTACTTTATGAGGGAGGAGAAGAGGGCTTTGGACGCCTGCATTTTGTTTAAATGCTGCCATTAAAATGTCCCAGTACCTAAGCTTTGCCTTTGCTATCGTCTTCCATTCTACCCCCTCCTCTCTCTGTTATCTTCCCCCCTAGCCTGTCTGCCTCTCCAGCCTCTACCTGGATTTGAATAGAAACCAGACAGGCAATTCACTGGGCTCAGTCGCCATTCAAGCCCGCTGGCCGTACAATGGGGATCTGTTAGCACGCAGTCACCAAATGCACTCCCATCCCCCACATAAAGCGCAGACCTGCGCCGAGAGGGAGAGAGAGGGAGGGGAAAGAGGGGTTGGGATTAGAGGGCTAGGGTGCAGAGGGTGGGTGTTTTTTTGGAGGGAGGTCAGGGATGGAAGAGGGGGGGTAGCAGTGGACAGGAAATGTCTGCCTTTGATGAACCACTTGCAGATTGGCGCTCCACCAAAAAAGAGAGAGAAAGAAGGAGGGAGAGGAGGCGGGAAGAGGAGGGGGAAAAGGAACAGGCCAAGGTAACATGCTGTCTGAACCTTACCCCTGGGGGCCCCTTTTCAGACAATTTGGTGCAGTAAAAAACGTGTGAGGAGAGAGAGAACGAGGGAGAGAACGAACGTAAAGCCTCAGAACCTGTCTACCACTTCCTCTGCCAATGACACGGTCGTTAAAGAACTCACGTGCTGCAAAAACAAACACTCAAAGGCCGTGGGGGGGGGCTCGGAGGGTTCCTTTACGCTACCCCGTCCTTCCAAGTCCCTCTCTCTCCATCTCTCCCCTATCTCTCTCCATGCATCTTCATTTAACCCTTCCTCTTCTCTTCTTATCTCTCACTCTTTCAGCGAGGAACCATGGACATGCTCGTCAAACTTTACGGAGATCTCTGCCTCTTTTGTCGGGCTCCAGATTGAGTCGTAATCTCTAGAACGTACATTGATAAAAAGAACAACCACAAGAGAGAAAATAATGATAAAAAACAAACCCCCCCAAAAATCTTGCACTATTGTCCCCGTTCGTCTAGCTAGCTCGCAGCTTCAGCCCAACCCGCTAGGTTTAGAGTTTTCAAAATTCACATTTCTACGTCGGCGACGGGACTCCAACATTCCGACGGCTTTGCGAGGTTGAGAATGTAGCTAGAGTAACTTAACTACTTGAACTTGTCTCTGCGTCAAAGACCTTATCTGCGGCCATCTCCTGCAGTTGGGAGAATGGAGCCACGGCACCAACCTTAACTGCTGCCTGTCAGCTCAGTTCAGCTTCACTGCTTATGGACAAAGGCAGGTGTGTGTGTGGGGGGGGGGGGGGGGGGGCACTATCTGAGAGGATGGATATTTAGTTGACTAGTGTTGTGATATACTAGGAATGCTTGTATGTGTGTGAAACAGTGCACGTGTGTGAAAGCGTGCACGTGTTTGTTAGAAGGCATGCGTGTGCATGGGGAGAGAAAGGAATTGAGCATATGTGCGTGTCAAAATATGGGAACATACTATAGTCAAAGCGTCCATTATGGCTGACAACTATACTGAATAAAAATATAAAATGCAACATGCAACGATTTCAATGATTTTACTGAGTTACAGTTCATATAAAGAATTTAGTCATTTGAAAGAAGTTAATTAGGCACTAATCTGTGGATTTCACATGACTGGGCATGGATGCAGCTATGGGTAGGCCTGGGAGGACAAAGGCCCACCTACTTAGCAGCCAGGCCCAGCCAATCAGAATTAGTTTTTCCCCACAAAAGGGCTTTATTACAGACAGAAATACTCATCAGCTCTCCCCCTACCCCACCCCTCCTCAGACGATCCCGCAGGTGGAGAAGCCGGATGTGGAGGTCCTGGGCTGGCGTGGTTACACAGTCCGCGGTTGTGAGGCCGGTTGGACAAAGTCTCTAAAACAACGTTGGAGGTGGCTTATGGTAGAGAAATTGACATTCAATTCTCTGGCAACAGCTCAAGTGGACATTCTTGTAGTCAGCATGCCAATTGCACACTCCCACAAAACTTGACACATCTGTGGCAGCCTTTCATTGTCCACAGCACAAGGTGCACCTTTGTAATGATCATGCTGTTTAATCAGCTTCTTGATATGCCACACCTCTCAGGTGGATGGATTATCTTGGCAAAGAAGAAATGCTCACTAACAGGGATGTATACAAATTCATGCATAACATTGAGAAATAAGCTTTTTGTGCATATGTAGAATTTCAGGGATATTTTATTTCGGCTCATGAAACATGTGAGCAACACTTTACATGTTGTGCTTATATTTCTGTTCAGTGTATTGTTTTTTAGCAACCTCACAGCTTTCCAAACCCATGTGCTCCCCTGAATTGAAGTAATTTTGGTTGTTAAGATATGCTGGCTGACGTTACGTGTGTGTGATGTGTGTTTGTGATTAAGAGTAAAAGAATGTCAGTGGTGTGTGTTTGTTTGGTGGGGCTGCAGGCTTGGTGACATGGCAGGAGAGGCTGTTTCCACATGCCCAGAGAGCAGGCCCTAGTCTCGCTCCTGAGAACTATATACAGCCACACCGCGAAGTAAAATAACTACAGCCACACCGCGGAATAAAATAACTACAGCCACACCGTGGAATAAAATAACTACAGCCACACCGTGGAGTAAAATAACTACAGCCACACCGTGGAGTAAAATAACTACAGCCACACCGTGGAGTAAAATAACTACAGCCACACCGTGGAGTAAAATAACTACAGCCACACCGTGGAGTAAAATAACTACAGCCACACCGTGGAGTAAAATAACTACAGCCACACCGTGGAGTAAAATAACTACAGCCACACCGTGAAGTAAAATAACTACAGCCATAACTACAGCCACACCGTGAAGTAAAATAACTACAGCCACAGTGCAAAGCAAACAAAATCCTAAAAACTAAATATAGGGTCCGGATGGGACTAGTAATGATTAAGACAGGCGACAGGTTCTCGGAAGATTAAATTGAGTTTCGAGAACATTTTGGGGGAAATTGGATGTCTGGACAAAATATAGGCTGTTGATTTCTAAAGTGAAAGTGGCATCCCTTGTCAGTAAAAATGTATTTGAATAAATATTGCAAAGGACAACTGGCAGCGTGAAAATTATTAACACAATGAAACAAAGACGGAGGGGTGGCGAATCTTGTTTTACGTAGGCGTGGAAATTATTTTGACACAAAAGAAAAGGCGTGCTCTCGTCCTGTACTGGAAGATAATTAAATTGTGAAAAGCGCATCACTACTCAGTTAACACTTGCTCGCAGATTACAGTTTTGGATTTGATCGACCGTGAGGCGAAATATGAACTTGGGAGATGTTGACAGCGCGATGACATATTGTGTCAAATCCGTGCATTTGTTTTTTCTATCTCTGGAAAGGATGGGCATCTGGCCCGTTGTCATCGTTGTCTTGTCCATGGAAATATGTGCCACCATTTTGTTGTAGCGCGGAGAATCACTGCGACACCTACTTCAATGGCGCATTTTCATATAGACATGAGAAATGAACAGACGCCATTGTCTAAACGTTGGTTCGTTCATAACAAATCTAAACTTTGCTCAAACAAGTATTATCTAACCGCTGCAATTTAATAGAACCCCAATTAATTATCAATAAATATTTATTTCATCAATACATATTCCGGGACTCAATTTCGACTAAGTCTAACCTGTTAATATTATATATGCTCCCATCACCACAGACTGTATATGTATATTTCACTGTACATATATGAGAAAAACGTAAATATTTTCACCGCAGCAGTTACGGGCTCCTGTGTTAAAAAATGAACGAGCCATTTTACAGGCATTTTTCTGTTCACTGAATATCAGGGTCAATTATGGAGTCCCGTCTGGAAGCCATTCTCTGCGCATTAGTGCAGATTAGGCAAGCAGGCCCACAGAACAGTAGGCGAGGATCCACCCCAGGGTCATCTGTCTGGGTAACCCACATAGCGAGGAGTGCCCGCGAGATGTCATATTCGCCGACCCCCAGCGAAACAAACGGCAGAGCATAACATGGCCAGGCAAACATAGGCTACCCACCCACCCACCCACCCACCCACCCACCCACCCACACACACACACACACACCCACACACCCACACACCCACACCCACACGTGTAAGGACATACACACACTGAAAGGGTAAAGTGATAGCCCCCAACAGACACTACCTCCACCCACCGAGGGTTTTCAATAATAAAAAGAAAAATGCGAAATCATTTATCAATAATGTCCACTCAATTAATCATGCCTTTTGGTTAAGGCTAAATTGACTTTGCCATTCATAAAACGATAAATAAACAGTGCCTTCGCAACATTTTCCAATCTGGCAACAGACTAGTTTTTTGCTTTTGTTCCCCCAAAAAAAATTTAAAAAGGGGGCAGCAGAATAATAATGCTTGCTAAATGTCAACGACAATATCTTTTCTCGTTTGGCAGCAATCTGTTTTGTTGCATGTGAGCACTCTGAAACTGCTCTGTCAGGGCCGAGCCCTTTCATTTCTTGACCAAAGGTTCCGCTCATTTCCCATGCACCTTTGCTTCTGCAAAGGATCAAAGGCTCTCTCCAGTCTGAGCGTAGAGATAAGAGATGAGACTGGGAATAAAGAGAGGGGGAATGAGGGGGTGAAAGTAAAAGAGAGAGAGACACAGAGAGAGAGAGACAGATATGTGCCTCTGCCTGTCTCTCCGATCTGCAGACTGGAGAACTAGGCTACATCTTCTACTGGGTCAGATCCCGGTCTATGCTTTTGTCTCTGGGATGAGAGCATGGAGAAGGCATGGAATCGAAACAAAGAGAAAAAGCGAGGGCATGGAAGAGGGAGATAGGGAAGTTGCCTCGTGTACAATGATCAACTTTTCTCTTTTTTGGGTGGGGGACAAAAATTCCATCAGTAATGTTGCGGATTCAGTCGTCAGCTATCGGCTGGTCGGGGATCTGGTCGTCAGCAATCGGCTGGTCGGGGATCTGGTCGTCAGCAATCGGCTGGTCGGGGATCTGGTCGTCAGCAATCGGCTGGTCGGGGATCTGGTCGTCAGCAATCGGCTGGTCGGGGATCTGGTCGTCAGCAATCGGCTGGTCGGGGATCTGGTCGTCAGCTATCGGCTGGTCGGGGATCTGGTCGTCAGCTATCGGCTGGTCGGGGATCTGGTCGTCAGCTATCGGCTGGTCGGGGATCTGGTCGTCAGCTATCGGCTGGTCGGGGATCTGGTCGTCAGCTATCGGCTGGTCGGGGATCTGGTCGTCAGCTATCGGCTGGTCGGGGATCTGGTCGTCAGCTATCGGCTGGTCGGGGATCTGGTCGTCAGCTATCGGCTGGTCGGGGATCTGGTCGTCAGCTATCGGCTGGTCGGGGATCTGGTCGTCAGCTATCGGCTGGTCGGGGATCTGGTCGTCAGCTATCGGCTGGTCGGGGATCTGGTCGTCAGCTGTCGGGGATCTGGTCGTCAGCTATCGGCTGGTCGGGGATCTGGTCGTCAGCTATCGGCTGGTCGGGGATCTGGTCGTCAGCTATCGGCTGGTCGGGGATCTGGTCGATAGCTATCGGCTGGTCGGGGATGTGTGTTTCCTATGCATGGAGACTTACTTCATCGATGAAAAGTCATATACTAGTCTGAGCACTCATCTGCTACAAATGATCTCTGCGGGAGGAAAGCCATTAAAGTAAATCCCCATATGGTCAAAAAAGATAGACGTGGAAAGCTTTGGGGAAACTCAACACTGTCACAATCTGCTACTCCTGTCTCAATTCACTGTTCCGATGGACAGTTGGGTTTTCTCTGTTACCCTCTACAGGGAGTGGAAGGAAGCCACAGAACAGAATTACTTGGCGCATTTGGTGGCAGCTGTGGGACCCAGCCTTAACCGAGGGTACAGGAAAGCCAGGGGCCATTTAATGAGCCTCTATGAATTCCACCGAGATTTGAAGTGGGAGAGAAGTCGTAGCAAGGGGCTGGGGCTGCAGTTAATTGGCAGTAAGAGAACCGGTCATCCGGATGACAGATCAGGGCAAAGGGAGAAAAGCTTGCTAATCACGACAGATTAGCACACGATAAAACAGAAGTTTCAGATGAAGACATGCTCTGCATGACAGAGAGAGAGAAAGAGAGAAGGATAGAGTAACAGAGAGAGCGAAAGAGAAATAGGAACTCTGGGAAACGGTGGAAGAGAACAGAAAGAAAGCACAGCAGTCTCCATGTTTAACAGTCTTGTTAACAGACTTAAAACCCATATTTTGCTGTGTTTCTGTAGCCTTGGTGAGACTGACCCTGAGATGCAGGATATCAAAAGAGAGAACGGGATAAAATAGGGTTTAAAGCAAACTCATGCAATAGTGAAAACACTCAAGCTTCTTTGGTCTAACAGAGATTTGCTATATGACGGTATAGAACCTTATGATAAGGATTTTTTGCATAATGAGCACATGGCGTCTAGCTGTGAGGGGTTAAATGACTTTTAGCAGCCATATTGATTCAATCTATCGTCGTGGACAAGTCTTGTAAGCACCTAAAACAGATGGATGAGTAAAGAACTACCGCAAATATGAATCAGACCACCTACAATTCCCTGTTGTCAGTAGTCATTCAGATGAAGTCCTAAGCGTTTGGACAAAAGGGTAAGGGAGAGCCAACCATGATGTTGAAGAAGTCCGAATCCAAGTCCGAGCTGGATTTGCTCCAACAAACCTCACGCCCACCTCAGGAACAACGACGGATGCTGTGAAACGTTGAGTTCGACGTGGCACCAGAAAGAGATGGGGGGAGTCGACAGCTGAGCCTCTCGTCAGAGCCTGCAGTGTCACACTGGTTTGGATATGATCTGATACGGGGCACGACAACTCTGGCATTCTTTTATTTTTATTTTTTTTACTTTTACACAGTGACGAAGAGGCTGACCCCCACCCCTGCCCTCTACAACACACACCCACCCCCAACCGCCTCCAGTCCCCCGTGGCGCGTTCACACGCACCAATTCTGGGTCAGCGGCCATGACTGCGATTTACAGTGAAGCAGAAGAAGAGGCGGGCAGGCGGGCTGAGGGACAAACAACATCCCCCCCACACAACCCCACCTTCTCGCCCAAACCCTTTGCCCCGCCCGCACCCACATGCCTACCGCCTCCATCTTCTCCTGCCTCCATTTCGTGAGCCATAGGCCCCAAGACCCAGCTGAAGTGATAAAGGGAGCACTTGCTCTAACTCGGCCATTAGACAAGTCGGAGTACAGACTATATTTTCAATGGTTTGGCGGATTTGTTTGAACATAGTGCAGTAGTCTCCATTCTGTCCTTCTATGCGTTAGTGTCTGTGATTAGCCTGTGAGCGAGGACAGTCTGCTGTGCTCCGCAGCGACGCCTTGCAACAACCGGCCCTCGTTGGTCTAGCACTTCCTAGTCCCCACAGGCCACCCCAGCCAAGCGTCCCAGCAGGGGGAGAGGTCTGGAATGGCAGTCCTAGTGCCTCCATATTTTAATGATTATTATTATTATTACAGTAAGAGGCTGTCCAGAGATGATTATCTGTCAGCTGGACGTCGCGCTATACGGGATTGTCTGCTGAGGAGATTAAAACCTGCAGATTAGGCAAATCGCAAACAAGCGCCAGGCAACCTTTTGTTTGACACCACGGGCCCTTGTGGACCTATTCATATCGCTCCCGCAGAGGGGCTTCGAGTCTTAGACACTTTCAGAAGCTGAAGGTACTTGAGATGCAGCAACATAAAAGCACTGCTCAAGATAAGACATTGGGATTTGCCCCAAAAAATATCTCGATATTCAGACTTATTCAAATTGAAAATAAATCTAATTTAAATTCAAACTTGTGAAATAGATGTTAATTGATTACATAAAAACAAAAAAAATCTTCTAGTTTTATTCAGGTACATTTGCCCCAGACATCCTTCCAATATGATGCAGCAGTCATTGGGGCGGCAAGTAGCCTAGTGGTTAGAGCGTTGGACTAGTAACCGAAAGGTTGCAAGATCGAATCCCCGAGCTGACAAGGTACAAATCTGTCGTTCTGCCCCTGAACAAGTCAGTTAACCCACTGTTCCTAGGCCGTCATTGAAAATAAGAATTTGTTCTTAACTGACTTGCCTAGTTAAATAAAGGTAAAACATATATATTTTTTTTAAATCACAAAACAAAATGGTTCTAGTATATTTAGAGGCATTAGCAATCTGCTCTAGTAACAAAGAGTTTATATTTTTGTGAACATCGGCAGTTGCGATATCCCAGTGAACTACTTCAAAGTGTTATATGTCCTGAAACTAATGATCCCGACTGCATTATTCAAATCCAGGGAGAAAGATGGAGGGGGGAAGTCCCCCCCCCTCATCTTTTTTGCTACCCTAGCCCCCCTAAGAGCTTTTGATAAGAATAAAGTGGTGGGTCACGCCACATGAGTCAGGGAATTAAAATTTAGCCTCGGAAGCTCCAACCATATCGTGCCTTTGAAGGAAATTGAGGGCAACCGATAAACCTGACCTCACATATTACGACGGCATGGGGGTCAGAGATCCAGAAAATGCTGTCATATGGCCGAGCATTCCTTTGTGCTCGGCGTAACCAATCCTCAAACGTAAGACAGGCTTACCCCGAGTGTTAAGAAGCTATGGGGCTGGTTTAAAACGTATCTAATGAGTCTCTCTCCCTCTCTCTAAGCCAGGTAGAAGCTCAGTATAGGGTCTATTTTAACATGATTTAAATTGGCCAGGTATTACATCACCAGGCTATGGCCAATCATGTTGTCGGTGCAACTTTGAGAGCTCACTAATGTAAAAAAAAATGTCTGTGTGAATAGTCGGAAGCAACTAATAGGACACAATGCTGTGTGGATGTCCTGTATTGAAGATGGCCTCTATTCCAGCTTTAAAGTGAGGGAAGTTGAATAAGTGTTGTGTTATGGGCCTGGTGCTTGGTTTGGTGTTCAAGGTAGTCAAATTCCCACAGAGTAATCTGAGGGGGGTAAGAGTGCCATAACACACTGATTCTTTTAACAACTGGCTAAATATTACAGTCATTTCAAAGCTGTAAGATAGAAATGCATGTGACTTCCCCGACAGTTATTGCAGACTCTATGCCTAACACCAGTGTCGTTACTAGTTACCACAACCACAAAGTCATAAACCCTGCCTATTTCTACAATTTATCTAATAAAAATTTGATTTTAAACCTATCCTTAAAACTAACCTTAAGCTTAGCCTTAAATTAAGGCCAAAAAGCACATTTTTGTTTTCATTAATTTTTACGATATAGCAATTTTTTACTTTGTGGCTGTGGTAACTACTGAAAACCATGCCCCCTCCAGGTCCCTGGGCTCTGCAACTGAGCATTATAGGATGCTGGTGGTCCAAGGGAAGCAGGCGCAATGCAGTGAGTTGCCAGGGGGATGGGGTAGAGGCCAGGGTCTGGGTTAGAATGGATTTCCCTGCGACTATTTGGACAGCCAGTGTCGGGTTACCTTCTCTCCCTCCCTGTCTTCTTTGACAAATGGCCCTCCAGTGGGGCAGTAGTGCTGCAGTTGCACACGTTCAGCTACTGGAACAGCAAGGGCATATTTTTCTCTCAGCATCATTTCCCCATCATTTTTCTCTCCCTGTTATCATGACAAAAATGTACAGTGTGGGTTCAATGGCAGTACAAGAAAATTAGCACTGGTTTCCCGTGTTACATGGACTGCCCGGCGATCGGATAAAACAGGGTCAATGCGAAGTCGGAAAAAAATTAAATAATACTTAGCTGGTGTTGCTTCCTGCAGTCCGCTGTTGCCAGTCATAATCTGCTGATGGTGCAGGCTTTTGCTTTATTCCACCCTCACGGCTTTGTTGCTGGTGGTAGCTGGTTGACACCGAGCCGGCGGTCGGGACTTCCACGCAGCACTACTTGACGCAGGCCTATCAAAGCCCTCTGCTTAGAGCCTGTTATCCACTTTATTTACTAGGGGCCTACAGCCAAAGTTCAACTGCTACCTTGGAGTTAAGTTCAGTGACCCTCGAGTGCTTTCTGTTTACCCAAGTGGGTTCAGGAGGGAGGGATGTCCCTCTGCGGTGTGGAGGCTTTTTATTTGATGTAGAGTGATTGGCGGATTCTGCCCGGTGTAATACCATTCAGAGAAGGTAAAAAGGCTGTGCTTTTCTACCTCAAACCTCAATCCAGGAGGCAGGGCGGGGATATATGCAAATGAGGAGACAAGGAATATGAAAGAAGCCGTAGTGATTTGAGGCAGGACGGGGGGATGGGGGCTTGCTGTGAGAGAAGAAAAAAGGTGCAAGAATAAAAATCATGTTAGTGTGAGGCAGGGTGTCAATTTTAAAAGGGGGTGAAGAGGTAAGGGGGCTGGCTGCCAAAGAGATGGGAGGGAGCGCCCTGACAAACCAACTGCTCGGGACTGATGCATACTCTATCCGTCTCCAAGGCGGCTCTCCTTTAAAATCGTGGCATCTGGTGTATGTCTGGCGTGATCCATCCATACACGCTTATCCTTCACATAAATGACGTTGCTTGTGGTGAAGCGGTCATCAAATACTCACAGTAATTAATGACTCTTGTGATATCAATATGAGCCAAAAGGGGCCCAACATATTTTAGGTTTGTGGGAACCATGTTCCTCCCGATTCCTGTCCAAAAGGCATCACATTCTATTTTCACATGACAAACGCAATGCGATATCAGCAAATTGGAAGCCACTATGCATCTCGAGGAGGCCATTTCCTCTGTGTCGACATTCATTCCAACCCATCTTAACTGTAGGTCTATGCTTTGAGACAGCCCACTGTGGAATCGTAAGTCTGTATTGTCAAGCCAGACTGGGAGAGGAAAATAGTCAAGGGGAGCTGGGCGGGTTAAGTTTCATCGATCGCATTTTCCTCCAATCGATCCCGCCTCGCGATCACTTCCTCCTCTCACTGGCTCTCTCTGCACGGGCAGATATATTGATCATAAGAAAGTAACCTACTGTATGTGTATCCTTCAAAGCATACACCCACACAAGATTATTTCTAGTCATTAGGGTTCCTAATACTCTATATAGGCCCTCAGGGATTGCTGCCACATGACTAAGATTGTTCCCGTCACAGCATGCTAGTGTATCATTGTTGGTTGGATGCTGCTGACTCTTTTCAGCACAGAAAGCCAGAGAAAAATGGAGAGAGCACGGTTTTGCAGTGTGGACTATAAACGGGTGTGGTGGTGATGGTGGTATGGCAGGACCAGAGCAGCAGACCGCCCAATACTGGGCCAGAGATATATTTAGCTCTGTGCCGTTGACAGTTGCCCAGTCACAACAGTAATGATGTCCGTCTATTTTCGCACTCTGAGGACACTGTCTGTGATGTCATAATGGCTGTACTTTAGCTTAGTCTCCTGCCGTAGTTGCTGTTTTAACGAATAGAAGCTGTGGAGCAGCCGTCTGCTGACAGAAAAGGGGCCAGAACACAGATTGTCTGTAAGGTAGAGAGAGAGATAGAGAGAGGGGTAGAGGTAGAGAGAGAAGTAGAGAGAGGGGTAGAGGTAGAGAGAGAAGTAGAGAGAGAGGTAGTGAGAGAGGTAGAGGTAGTGGAGAGAGAGGTAGTGAGAGAGGTAGAGGTAGTGAGAGAGAGAGGTAGTGAGAGAGAGAGGTAGTGAGAGAGAGAGGTAGTGAGAGAGAGAGGTAGTGAGAGAGAGAGGTAGTGAGAGAGATGGGTAGTGAGAGAGATGGGTAGTGAGAGAGATGGGTAGTGAGAGAGATGGGTAGTGAGAGAGATGGGTAGTGAGAGAGATGGGTAGTGAGAGAGATGGGTAGTGAGAGAGAGAGGTAGTGCGAGAGATAGGTAGTGAGAGAGAGAGGTAGTGAGAGAGAGAGGTAGTGTGAGAGAGGTAGTGTGAGAGGTAGTGTGAGAGGTAGTGTGAGAGGTAGTGTGAGAGGTAGTGTGAGAGGTAGTGTGAGAGGTAGTGTGAGAGGTAGTGTGAGAGGTAGTGTGAGAGAGGTAGTGTGAGAGAGGTAGTGAGAGAGAGGTAGTGAGAGAGAGGTGAGTGTGAGAGAGAGGTAGTGAGAGAGAGGTAGTGAGAGAGAGGTAGTGAGAGAGGTAGAGGTAGTGAGAGAGGTAGCGGTAGTGAGAGAGGTAGTGAGAGAGGTAGTGAGAGGTAGAGGTAGTGAGAGAGGTAGAGGTAGTGAGAGAGAGGTAGTGAGAGAGAGGTAGTGAGAGAGGTAGAGGTAGTGAGAGAGGTAGAGGTAGTGAGAGAGGTAGAGGTAGTGAGAGAGGTAGTGAGAGAGGTAGTGAGAGAGGTAGTGAGAGAGGTAGTGAGAGAGGTAGTGAGAGAGGTAGTGAGAGAGAGAAAGAAAGGGGATACCTAGTCAGTTGTACAACTGAATGCTATCAACTGAAATATGTCATAATGGCAGTACTCTAGCTTAGTCTCCTGCCGTGGTTGCTGTTTTAACAAGTGGAAGCTGTGAATCAGAGAGGTGCGGAGGGCTCCCTTAAATTGACATCCCCGTCTTCGGCTCCCGGGGAACAGTGGGTTAACTG
Organism: Salmo salar; assembly: GCF_965601325.2. Classification (NCBI taxonomy): domain Eukaryota; kingdom Metazoa; phylum Chordata; class Actinopteri; order Salmoniformes; family Salmonidae; genus Salmo; species Salmo salar. The sequence continues at coordinate 171,804,019 of NC_138291.1, forward strand.
CCTAACGCGAGAGAGCGCGAGCGAGAGCGAGCGAGAGCGAGAGAGAGCGAGAGAGAGCGGAGAGAGAGAGAGAGAGAGAGGTATAGCCAGTCAAGTCCCAATTGCGTCTTCCATGACGTCACATTTTAGTCTTCGCCTGCGGATTTGTACTTAAGTGTGGGTGTGTGTGTGAGAGAGTGTATGTGTGTTTATACTGTAATGTCGGCTGTAATTGTCAGGATGTTATTAGCATTCCATTGATGCATTTCCCTCTCTTTCCCCGTCTCTTTCTAGATGGTCCCTGCTGGTGGTGTGTACGGTGTGAGAGGAACGATCTTCATGGCAGCATGTGCCAGTGGGTCGGCCATGACACTTTGAGAAAGAAAGATCCCTGAAGCTGGACTTCAAAGCAGAGATCTGTGTTAAACACACACGCGTAGACACAAACATCAAGGTGACAATGGTCTCAGTAATATTTCCTAAGTGAAACAGGATTACTGGTCAGAGAGCCAGTAAACAGTAGTAAGACGCCACAGAGCCCCAACAACAGGTCTAGGAGCAGCTAGGGATGTGCATCTTTTAAGACGATTAGATACACTATGTGGACACCTGCTTGTCGAACATCTCATTCCAAAATCATAGGGCATTAATATGGAGTTGGTCCATGGGTGCTGCTATAACAGCCTCCACTCTTCTGGAAAGGCTATCCACTAAATGTTGGAACATTGCAGCGACGACTTACTTCCATTCAGTCACAAGAGCATTAGTGAGGTCGGGCGATGATGTTGGGCGATTAGGCTCCCAGTCGGTGTTCCAATTCATCCCAAAGGTGTTTGATGGGGTTGAGGTCAGGGCTCTGTGCAGGCCAGTCAAGTTCTTCCACACCATCCTCAACAAACCATTTCTGTATGGACCTCGCTTTGTGCACGGGGGCATTGTCATGCTGAAACAGGAAAGGGCCTTCCCCAAACTGTTGCCACAAATTTGGAAGCACAAAATCGTCTAAAAAGTCATTGTATGTGGTAGGAGGAAGATTTCCCGTCACTGGATCTAAGGGGCCTAGCTCGAACCATGAAAAACAGCCCCAGACCATTATTCCTCCTCCACCAAACTTTACAGTTGGTACTGTGCATTCGGGCAGGTAGCATTCTTATGGCATCCGCCAAACCCATATTTGTCCATCGGACTGCCAGATGGTGACGCGTGATTCATCACTCCAGAGATCGCGTTTCCACTTCTCCAGAGTCCAATGGTGGCGAGCTTTACACCACTCCAGCCGACACTTGGCATTGCGCATGGTGATCTTAGGCTTCTGTGCGGCTGCTCGGCCATGGAAACCCATTTCATGAAGCTCCCGACGAACAGATGATGTGCTGACGTTGCTTCCAGAGGCAGTTTGGAACTCGGTAGTGAGTGTTGCAACCAAAGACAGATTATTTTTACGCGCTACACACTTCAGTACCTGGTGGTCCCGTTCTGTGGGTTTGTGTGGCCTACCTCTACACGGCTGAGCCGTTGTTGCTCAGCCGTTAGACATTTCCACTTCACAATAACAGCACTTACAGTTGACCAAGGCAGCTCTAGCAGGGAAGAAATTTGACTTACTGACTTGTTGGAAAGGTGGCATCCGATGACGGTAACACGTTGAAAGTCACTGAGCTCTTCAGTAAGGCCATTCTACTGCCAATGTTTGTCTATGGAGAGTGCATGGCTGTGTGCTTGATTTTATACACTTGTCAGCAACAGGTGTGGCTGAAATAGTCGAATCCACTAATTTGAAGGTGTGTCCACATACGTTTGTATATATAATGTACATGGCTCCGATACGATACAGGAACCATACGTTTTAGTATAGCGACTCTGCAATTCGTAACGTTTGAATCTATTTTGGACCGATGCATGCTAGATTTGGATTGGTTTGGGGTCTGTGGACCAATGCAGTCATATCTCAAACATTTGAATAGGGGACCGATGCATATCGGTGAATCATTACATCCCTAGGAGCAGCCTGAGCAAAGTGATACAATAAAACAGAGGCCATAGAGCCCGAACAACAGATCCGGGACAGTGGAGGCTGCTGAGTGGAGGACGGCTCATAATAATGGCTGGAACGAAGCGAATAGAACGCCATCAAACATGTTTTCCATGTATTTGATACCTTTCCACACATTCTGCTCCAGCCATTCCCTCAAGCCCCTCCTCCCAACCGCCTGTGATAGAGGATTATTCTTAGGTTCAGCACAGTACACCATGGCACTGAGAGCCTTAGCAAAGTGAAACATGCCATAGAGACCCAACAACAGATCCAGGACCAGCCCTTGGGAACGTGAGTAAATAAAATACACAGACTAGGTTCTGAGTGAAGTGGAGAGAGTCAGTGAAACCTCAGGTTCCCTCGGGGAACATTCAACGCTGTCGGTGAGTTTGAGCCTCTGACAGAAACCATCGACCGTTGACTGTACCCTGAGGGTCACTGTTCTCGTCCAGGCGGATGAACACACACACACTCAGAGGCCACAGAGAATCTTCAAGGCACACACACACAAACATGAATCTTAAACACACACTAACCTAAACTTGAATTCTAAAGTTACACATGCGCAAACACACAGTGACACACACACACACACAAGTATTTATCCCATCTCCCTGGTTTGTCGGAAGTCCAGTTGGATCCTCTGTCCTTTCATGAGCTGATGGCTGCGATAAACATTCATTGCTGTCGGTGGGTTTGATGTGAATATAACTCACTGATCAATGAATGGACACTGCGGTTCAAACACCTCGATTACCAATCAATGAAGTGGAATCAAGAGGGTAGGTTCACCGTGTAGCCAATCACGAACAGAGGAGTCGTCAAGAATCCCGCCTTTTCTTCCAACCAAAGAGCCTTTCAGGTTGTCGTCAGGTGTGTGCCCTCCTTCTCAATCACTGCGAAACCCTCTAAAACGCTCTCATTCAGTTCCACAGAGTCATTACCTCTCACGCCCCCTCAATTTCATCTATTTGTAGGATAGAAAACAAATATTTATTTCACACATCATTAATTGAAAGATGTTGAATATCAGTACCCTCTCTAAAAATGTTGGTGCCTGACTACTATGTAGTTGAGTAAGTGTTCGGTGTCTCCTACCAATATGTTCTGTGTTTTGGATTGTTTTTATTATTATTTTATTTGTAATTTTTTTCCTTCAGTGAAATGTAATTATTTATTTATTATTATTAATATCATGGACCAATATTTGATACATGATAACTACTGCAGCAGAACTTTACTGAATCGAGCGTCCCCTCCAGCGACTTTCATTTGTCTTTGCCGGTCAGTCTGCCAATCCTAAACGAGTCCACTTCGACATGACGTCAACCTCTGAGTCTGAATGCTAGCTCATTTCTGCCCCTGTTAACCGGTGTTAGTCCTGCAAGAGCCATGTGGAGCTAATCTCCGCAGTAATTGCTTCATTCTAAATTGCAACCACGCTGGGAATTTTTTAAACACATCGACATTTTTCCAGTGTAGCCACGACCGCATGCACATTTTCTTTAGTCTTTAAAATATCAAAATATTTCCAGTGGAAAGCGGCAGCAGTGATGTCTGGGAGCCCTTAAATGGAAAGCAGGCCCCTATGGGCCCTAGTAACACACATACACAAGCTGTACTCACACACTGTACACACATGGTAGCGACACACACTTCTGTAGACACACACACTGTACACACGCACACTGTATACACACCCAACGGTTCCCCAGTAGCTCTTTAATTCAAGCTATATAAAGCATCCAGCTGCTTCTCAGCTTCACACAAACTCACAACCCCCCTCCCACCCCTCTTTCTTATCTGGATTCATTTACGGGGGGGTGGGGCTCGTCAAAAAAAAAACAGACAAAGACCTATTTTCATTGGATATGCCGTTTTCTCTTGGAGGTTTTAGGCAGATATAAGCCTCGCTAAAGGTGGCTAGTTACATCCATTCAAGAATCTAATTCAAATAAATCCCAAGATTCCGTTACCTTTCCTCACCCTCACAGATAGCCAAACTCTACAGCTGCCATCTTCTGTGATCCACTACCCCAATGTAGCCAACTCCCACAGACATTTGGATGGCAGGCTGCACAACATTACTCTCTCCCCCCACACACAAACACCTAACCCCCCCCCCCCTTACTCCAGAGCTGTCTACAGTACAGCCTGGTTTACAGTAGCTGTGGGCAGCTCTGTGGGCTATGGGAGGTACAGGTGTGGGTCAGCAGGCCTTCTCAGGACACTGTAAGACCTGGTTCCTTTATAGTAGAGTACAGAGCCATATGGACAGGATTAGGACACACACACAGAGACACACGCACACAGAGAGACACACACACACACAGAGACACACACACACAGAGACACACACACACACTTCCTGTTTCATGCGTGGTGAATGAATAAGGCATATGGGAATATGGGCGGATTAGACTGCCAGTTTATTAACAATGTTTTATTAGATTTTGTTTAGCTCAAATATGGTCTATTCTATTCTATGTAATCTCACTAAAATAAGGCATTGGATGGCTTAGAATAATAAAAATATTTATTTGATTTTACTTTATTTGTGTCTTGTGATGTTTTCGTTGGCTTGAGGTTCGGACTCCCTGTTCCCGACTCCCTGTTCCCGACTCCCTGTTCCACAACATGCCTCCACTGGTTTATTGTGTTGGGGCTTCTGAGTCAGTGGATATATATTATACACAGTGCATTCAGGACTTATTCAGACCCCTTCCCTTTTTCCACATTTTGTTTTGTTACAACCTTATTCAAAAAAAAAAAATTATATATATATTTTTTAAATGTCCTCAATCTACACACAACACCCCATAATTACAAAGTGAAAACTGTTTTTTGCACAAGTATTCAGACCCTTTGTTATGAGACTTTGAGCTCAGGTGCATCCAGAAGGACAACCATCTCTGCAGCACTCTACCAATCAGCCACTCCTGAGTAAAACGGACATGACAGCCTGCTTGGAGTTTGCCAAAAGGCACCTAAAGGATTCTCAGACCATGACAAACAAGATGCTCTGGCCTGAATGATGTGATGCTTTGCATTTGGACTGAATGCAAAGCGTCACGTCTGGAGGAAACCTGGCACCATCCCTACAGTGAAGCATGGTGTTTTTTTTGTGTTTGTTTTGTAAATATAGGGTATGGTGAGTAGATTGAGGGAAACTTTTTTTAAATCAATTTTAGGATGAGGCTGTAACGTAACAAAATGTAAATGTGTCTCAACGGAAAGAAAGAAAAAGGAAAATGAAAAAAGAGAGAAAGACAGACAGAGGGCGAGTGTTCTCGTGCACACTCTTGGCGGCAAGTGCACGTACAGGCCTGTGACATGCATTACAGGCGGCAGGGCACGCACAATGGGGCAGTTGTCACAGGGCCTGACATCATCGAGAGGAGCACAGTGTCATCGGGAGAAGAGAGCAAGAAGAGGGATCGCCGGTTGGGAATGCCCCAAATGGGCACCGTCCCAAAACTTCAGCCCAGAGCATACACACTACAAAGTATTAACAGAAAGAATGAGTTTCTCACAAATAGACAGGAATACTGTGGTTCTTGGAGCTTGACATTCAATATAAACTGGCCAAGACAAAAATTACCCTCTTTTCATAGTGACACTCATTTGGATATGAATTATATTTGGGTTCATATTCTATAAACTCAACAAGTATAGCAATTAACGCAAATTAGCCATAAACCCAACAAAAATCCCGAAAACTAAATGTTGTTCGTCTTTAAACCCAAATGATATGATTTTGATTGAATGAGGCTCTAGTGTTTGTCCAAAACTGTCATGAAAGCCCACTACAAGAGCAACACAAATCCCAGTGTTCTTTGCTGTGATAGCTAGCCGATTGTAGGCTGTGCAACATCACAGCTATGCAGACCACTGTTTAATATCATAAACTGGGTGGTTCGAGCTCTGAATACAGATTGGCTGACAGCTGTAGTATATCAGACCGTATACCACGCATATGATAAAACATTTATTTTTACTGCTCTAATTACATTGGTAATCAGTTTATAATAGCAATAAGGTACCTAAGGGATATGTGGCATATTGCGTCGTGCCTAAGAACAGTCCTTAGCCGTGGTATATAGGCCATATACCATACCCCCTCGGGCCATATTGGTTTATTCTAGAAATGTCTCATCAGTAATGGAAGGATTGTCTGGTCTTTTAATCTGTAAATTACAAAAACGGATAAGACCAGACTTCAAAACTTGCCCTCACATTCCCGCCAGTGGGGAAGACAAAATGTGGTGGCTACAGATGTTTTAATGAGAAATAAGATGTTATTTGGAGATAACGGAGAGGGGGCGCATTAATATTCGGGGCCTAATCTTGATGTTGGGGACAAGCATTGTTGCAGTACACGATGACTTCCTGTGAAATAAGGGTTTTTGCTTCCCTCAGACCATGGTAGGAACAGAACTGTGTCTTTCAGAGGGGAAAGTTGGAAAAAACATTGAACAAAATTGTGTAGGTATCAGGGTTGTGGTCCATTTCAATTTATTCAGGAAGTAAAGTGAAATGGAATTGACCCCAACCCCAGTAGGAATATAGTGTTGCAGTTACACTATTATATGATTCAACATAGACATGATACACAAAAGCTGTTTCGCTAATCGGTGATGTAGCAGCAGTCAGTTTGTATGTTAATCTGAAATGACAGAATTAGGCTATTGAGACGCATCAAAGTCAGCCAGTAAGACTTCTATTGAGACGCATCAGTCAGCCAGTAAGACTTCTATTGAGACGCATCAAAGTCAGCCAGTAAGACTTCTATTGAGACGCATCAGTCAGCCAGTAAGACTTCTATTGAGACGCATCAGTCAGCCAGTAAGACTTCTATTGAGACGCATCAGTCAGCCAGTAAGACTTCTATTGAGACGCATCAGTCAGCCAGTAAGACTTCTATTGAGACGCATCAGTCAGCCAGTAAGACTTCTATTGAGACGCATCAGTCAGCCAGTAAGACTTCTATTGAGATGCATCAGTCAGCCAGTAAGACTTCTATTGAGATGCATCAGTCAGCCAGTAAGACTTCTATTGAGATGCATCAGTCAGCCAGTAAGACTTCTATTGAGATGCATCAGTCAGCCAGTAAGACTTCTATTGAGATGCATCAGTCAGCCAGTAAGACTTCTATTGAGATGCATCAGTCAGCCAGTAAGACTTCTATTGAGATGCATCAGTCAGCCAGTAAGACTTCTATTGAGATGCATCAGTCAGCCAGTAAGGCTCTTACATCACACTCATGCGTCGCGACAGCTTCGAGTGAAAGGCTTATTTCATTGCTTCCTATAGTTACAATACAGCAGTCCTGGGAGTAACAAGACTAGTTCGCACGATATTATTTTATTTCAAGAACTTCTTATTTCCTCACAACTAGAAGTACATTTTAGGTAAATATACAATATTGCTTCTAAAATATAAACTTACAGTGTGGACAACGACATCATTGCCGCTGGGGACGCTTGTGTAAGCCTTCTTCTCCCAGGGGGGTTAGGGTTCAGTGAAGGACAGAAGAAGGTCATTATGGGATTGTTTGGACCTCTGGGCTTGGCATGGCTGAGCGATGCGGAGGGAAGGGGAGAGGAGTGGTGGAGACACCCACGGCCTAGTCCCAGGCCATTCACAGTGAGTCACATACACATTGTCACAGCCCCACTTACACACAGTGAGTCACATACACATTGTCACAGCCCCACTTACACAGTGAGTCACACGGCATGATGGGAAGCCAGAGGACGGTCGATTGGACACACACACACTATATAACAAGCAAACACTCAAGCACACTAATTCAGATATAAAGTCTACACAAACCTTCTCACATGAACAGTCAACGAGACAAACCGTGCACACAAACAATCTGACATCAGACGACAGCAAAGAGGACAGGAACCAAACAGAGAAGCTGGATGGCTCAGACATTGCTGGGCTGTAGCGAATTTGGAGTGAAAACGGTCCAGAAAGAAGAACGTGTATAAAGAATACCCTGATGTGTTGCTGTTATGGTCGTCACAGTTTAACTTTTGTTTATGTAGGTTAAGTCTCATTGAGACAAAATGTCTTATGCAAGACATTTGTTATTGGAAGAAAAAAAACAGCGCCAGAGAGAGGAGAGAGACATCTGACAAGACCCCCAGGGACTGGGCCTTCTGTAGACAGGCTGTGGGCTGCTTCCACAACAAATACCATCCCACACTGCCTCCCTGAGGCCACATTTAACACTACAGGCAAAAAGGGACACCACTTTTGCTGCAACCTCTCAACCACACTTGGAGGAGCTTGGGTTTGAGAGGGGTGTGAATCCAACAATCTCTTACAGTTTCCCTTCAAATTCAACATAATCTTTTTACACATTAATTCCGCGTGGTTACAGGGTTAATTCTAGGGGGTTACAGGGTTAAGACAGAAATAACTCAAATGGTTAATAGTTTAGGTATTAATTCCGAGTGGTTAAGGTTAGGTTATGGTTTGGATTATAAAAAAAAAAAATCATGCAAAATTAGAAAAAACGATGTGCTATTACCGTCAAGACTCAAGTATTCTCGAGGCTTGCTAGAGTACGGTGAACTGTGGTAGCGCATTTGGAATTTTTCCAAATGTCCGAAATCGCCGTCTATTTTTGTGATCAGTCTGGTGAATCAGGTTGAGTGAAATTCATTTTTATTGTGTGTGGCCAACATGCGTGGTTTAGTTAACGTGGCCAACATGCGTGGTTTAGTTAACGTGGCCAACATGCGTGGTTTAGTTAACGTGGCCAACATGCGTGGTTTAGTTAACGTGGCCAACATGCGTGGTTTAGTTAACGTGGCCAACATGCGTGGTTTAGTTAACGTGGCCAACATGCGTGGTTTAGTTAACGTGGCCAACATGCGTGGTTTAGTTAACGTGGTCAACATGCGTGGTTTAGTTAACGTGGTCAACATGCGTGGTTTAGTTAACGTGGCCAACATGCGTGGTTTAGTTAACGTGGCCAACATGCGTGGTTTAGTTAACGTGGCCAACATGCGTGGTTTAGTTAACGTGGCCAACATGCGTGGTTTAGTTAACGTGGCCAACATGCGTGGTTTAGTTAACGTGGCCAACATGCGTGGTTTAGTTAACGTGGCCAACATGCGTGGTTTAGTTAACGTGGCCAACATGCGTGTGTTGGTGCATGTTTGTAGGTGCTTTGTTATAAAAAAAAACTTCTCAGCAGGAATGACAACTTCTTATCACACTCATTAACACTCTGACCCGAACTGTCCTGTCTCTGACACACTCTCATTAACACTCTGACCTGAACTGTCCGTTCTCGGAGACACACTCATTAACACTCTGACCCGAACTGTCCGGTCTCTGAGACACACTCATTAACACTCTGACCCGAACTGTCCGGTCTCTGAGACACTCATTAACACTCTGACCTGAACTGTCCGGTCTCTGAGACACTCATTAACACTCTGACCTGAACTGTCCGGTCTCTGAGACACTCATTAACACTCTGACCTGAACTGTCCGGTCTCTGAGACACACTGTACCTCAACCTTTAAGGTCTTCTGGTCCAACTCTGAAAAATACATTTCCATTGAACCACACTCCAAGTCACACTGTACGCAAAGCACAGTCACTCCTTTGGGCCATGACACATTGTTCATTCCACAAGGCAATGAAGGCATAAGCATCACTGAGCATGGCTCTATACGACTCACTACACAGGCCCATTTTCTCCTGTTGTCGCATTTGTGCCTTTCGTTATGTGGGTTATAGGATGACTCATTGGTTATATAAAAGTGAAGCGTTTTAATGTGAACAAAACATGTCAGACAGCACTGAAGTCATATAGCCCCAGTCTAACGATTACATCACACTGCCGACTGTTCTCGGTGGTTGTGTGTGTGTGCACGAGTGAGAGGGGGTTAGAGAGAGAGGCGTAGAGAGGGGGTTAGAGAGAGAGGCGTAGAGAGGGAGTTAGAGAGAGGGTGGAGAGAGAGAGAGAGAGAGAGAGAGAGAGAGAGAGAGAGAGAGAGAGAGAGAGAGAAAGGCAGACTCGTATATTTCCTCAGCGAAAACAATGTACTGAACAAATGTCAAATTGGCTATTACCAAATTATCGTACGACAGACCACGTATTCAACCTGCACACCCTAATTGACAAACAAACAAACCAAAACAAAGGCAAAGTCTTCTCATGCTTTGTTGATCTGCTATACAAATTGATGGAAAGTGGTGTTGGGGGAAAAACATACGACATAAAATCCATGTACACAAACAACAAGTGTGCGGTTAAAATTGGCAAAAAACACACACATTTCTTCCCACAGGGCTGTGGGGTGAGACAGGGATGCAACTTAAGCTGCACCCACCCTCTTCAACATATATATTGGCGAGGGCACTAGAACAGTCTGCAGCACCCGGCCTCACCCTACTAGAATCTGAAGTCAAATGTCTACTGATGATCTGGTGCTTCTGTCACCAACCAAGGAGGGCCTACAACAGCACTTAGATCTTCTGCACAGATTCTGCCAGACCTGGGCCCTGACAGTAAAACCAAAATAATGGTGTTCCAAAAAAGGTCCAGTCGCCAGGACCACAAATACAAATTCCATCTAGAAACCGTTGCCCTAGAGCACACAAAAAAACAATACATACCTTGGCCTAAACATCAGCGCCACAGGTAACTTCCACAAAGCTGTGAACGATCTGAGAGACAAGGCAAGAAGGGCATTATATGCCATCAAAAGGAACATCAAATTTGACACACCAATTAGGATCTGGATGAAAAATACTTGAATCAGTTATAGAACCCATTGTCCTTTATGGTTGTGAGGTCTGGAGTCAGCTCACCAACCAAGAATTCACAAAAATGGGACAAACACCAAATTGAGGCTCAGCATGCAGAATTCTGTAAAAGAAATATCCTCTGTGTACAACGTAAAACACCAAATAATGCGTGCAGAGCAGAATTAGGCCGATACGCTAATTATCAAAATCCAGAAAATAGACGTTAAATTCTACAACCACCTAAAAGAGAGCGCTTCCATAACCTTCCATAACAAAACCATCACCTACAGAGAGATGTATCTGGAGAAGAGTCCCCTAAGCAAGCTGGTCCTGGGACTCTGTTCACAGACACAAACAGACCCCTGGGACAGCAACACAATTAGACCCAACTGAATCATGAGAAAACAAAAAGATAATTACTTGGCACATTGGAAAGAATTAACAAAAAAACAGAGCAAACTAGAATGCTATTCAAATCACATTTTATTGGTCACATACACATGGTTAGCAGATGTTAACACGAGTGTAGCGAAATGCTTGTGCTTCTAGTTCCAACAGTGCATTAATATCTAACAAGTAATCTAACAATTCCCCAACAGCTACCTAATACACACAAATCTAAAAGGGGTGAATGAGAATATGTACATATAAGTATACGGATGAGTGATGGCCGAGCGGCATAGGCATGGTGCAGCAGATGGTATAAAATACAGTATATACAGTTGAAGTCAGAAGTTTACATACACCTTAGCCAAATACATTTAAACTCAGTATTTCACAATTCACAATTTAATCCTAGTAAAAAAATCCCTGTCTTAGGTTAGTTATGATCACCACTTTATTTTAAGAATGTGAAATGTCAGAATAACAGTAAAGAGAATGATTTATTTCAGCTTTTATTTCTTTCATCACATTCCCAGTGGGTCAGAAGTTTACATAGACTCAATTAGTATTTGGTAGCATTGACTTTAAATTGTTTAACTTGGGTCAAACGTTTCGGGTAACCTTCCACAAGCTTCCCACAATAAGTTGGGTGAATTTTGTCCCAATCCTCCTGACAGTGCTGGTGTAACTGAGTCAGGTTTGTAGGCCTCCTTGCTCACACACGCTTTTTCAGTTCTGCCCACAAATTTTCTATGGGATTGAGGTCAGGGCTTTGTGATGGCCACTCCAATACCTTTACTTTGTTGTCCTTAAGCCATTGTGCCACAACTTTGAAAGTATGCATGGGGTCATTGTCCATTTGGAAGACCCATTTGCGACCAAGCTTTAACTTCCTGACTGATGTCTTGAGATGTTGCTTCAATATATCCACATAATTTTCCTACCTCATCATGCCATCTATTTTGTTAAGTGCACCTGTGCCTCCTGCAGCAAAGCACCCCTACAACATGCTGCCACACCCATGCTTCATGGTTGGGATGGTGTTCTTCGGCATGCAACCCTCCCCCTTTTTCCTCCAAAGATAACGATGGTCATTATGGCCAAACAGTTCTATTTTTGTTTCATCAGACCAGAGGACATTTCTCCAAAAAGTACAATCTTTGTCCCCATGTGCAGTTGCAAACCCTAGTCTGGCTTTTTTATGGCGGTTTGGAGCAGTGGCTTCTTCTTTGCTGAGTGGCCATTCAGGTTATGTCGATATAGGACTCGTTTTACTGTGGATATAGATACTTTTGTACCTGTTTCCTCCATCATCTTCAAGGACCTTTACTGTTGTTCTGGGATTGATTTGCACTTTTCGCACCAAAGTACGTTCATCTCTAGGAGACAGAACGCGCCTCCTTTCTGAGCAGTATGAAGGCTGCATGGTCCCATGGTGTTTATACTTGCGTACTATTGTTTGTACAGATGAACATGGTACATTCAGGTGTTTGGAAATTGCTCCCAATGATGAACCAGACTTGTGGAGGTCTACAATTTCTTTTCTGAGGTCTTGGCTGATTTCTTTTGATTTTCCCATTATGTCAAGCAAAGAAGCACTGAGTTTGAAAGTAGGCCTTGAAATACATCCACGGGTACACCTCCAATTGACTCAAATTATGTCAATTAGCCTATCAGAAGCTTCTAAAACCATGACATAATTTTCTGGAATTTTCCAAGCTGTTTAAAGGCACAGTCAACTTAGTGTATGTAAACTTCTGACCCACTGGAATTGTGATACAGTGAATTATAAGTGCAATAATCTGTAAACAATTGTTGGAAAAATTACTTGTGTCATGCACAAAGTAGATGTCCTAACCGACTTGCCAAAACTATAGTTTGTTAACAAGAAACTTGAGGAGTGGTTGAAAAACAAGTTAAATGACTCCAACCTAAGTGTATGTAACCTTCTGACTTCAACTGTACATGTGATATGAGTAATGTAAGACATGTAAACATGATCAAAGTGGCATTATTTAAAGTGACATTGTTAAGTGACTAATGAACCATTTATTAAAGTGTCCAGTGATTGGGTCTCAGTGTAGGCAGCAGCCTCTCTGAGTTAGCGATGGCTATTTAACAGTCTGATGGCCTTGAGATTGAAAGATCGCTTCTATCTCTCGGTCCCAGTTTTGATGCACCTGTACTGACCTCACCTCCTGGATGATAGCGGGGTGAACAGGCAGTGGCTCGGGTTGTTGTGGTCCTTGATGATCTTATCGGCCTTCCAGTGACATCGGGTGCTGTAGGTGTCATGGAGGGCAGGTAGTTTGCCCTGTTGATGCATTGTGCAGACCGCACCACCCTCTGGAGAGCCTTGCGGTTGAGGGCGGTGCAGTTGCCGTACCAGGTTGTGATACAGCGCAACAGGATGCTCTCGATTGTGCATCTAAACTTAAAACTTTCCACCAACTCCACTGCGGTCCCTTCGACGTAGATAGGAGGGTGCTCCCTCTGCTGTTTCCTGAAGTCTACGATGATCTCCTTTGTTTTATTGACATTGAGTGAGAGATTGTTTTCCTGACACCACAATCCGAGTGCCCTCACCTCCTCCCTGTAGGCTGTCTCGTCGTTGTTGGTGATCAAGCCCACTACTGTTGTGTCGTCTGAAAACTTGATGATTGAGTTGGAGGTGTGCATGGCCACGCAGTCGTGGGAGAACAGGGAGTACAGGAGAGGGCTGAGCACACACCCTTGTGGGGCCCCAGTGTTGAGGGTTAGCGAAGTGGAGATGTTTCCTACCTTCACCACCTGGTGGCGGCACGTCAGAAAGTCCAGGACCCAGTTTCAAAGGGAGGGGTTGAGACCCAGGGCCTCCAGCTTGATGAGCTTGGAGGGTACTATGATGTTGAATGCTGAGCTGTAGTCAATGAACAACACTCTTACATGGGTATTTTTTTTGTCCAGATGGGATAGTGCAGTGTGCAGTGTGATGGCGATTGCATCATCTGTGGACCTGTTGGGGCGGTATGCAACTGAAGTGGGTCTCAGGTGGCCGGTAAGGTGGCGGTGATATGATCCTTGACTAGCCTCTCAAAGCACTTCATGATGACAGAAGTGAGTGCTACAGGGCGGTAGTCATTTAGTTCAGTTATCTTTGGCATCTTGAAGCATGTGGGGACAACAGACTGGGATAGGGAGTTATTAAATGTCTGTAAACACACCAGCCAGCTGGTCTGCGCATGCCCTGAGGACATGGCTAGGGATGCCGTCTGGGCCAGCAGCCTTGCGAGGGTTAACAAGTTTAAATGTTTTACTCACATCAGCCACTGAGATGGAGAAGGGGGGCCGCAGTCTTAGTTAGCGATCCGCAACGGTGGCATTGTATTATCCTCAAAGCGGGCAAAGAAGGTGTTTAGTTTGTCTGGAAGGGTAACGTCAGTATCCGTGACGTGGCCGTTTTTGTTTTCGTAGTCTGTGATTTCCTGTAGACCCTGACACATACGTCTCATGTCTGAGCCATTGAAATGCGACTCCACCTTGTCCCTGTACCGGCATTTCGCTTGTTTGATTGCCTTGGAGGGAATAACTACACTGTTTATATTAGTCATATTCCCAGACCTCTTTCCATGGTTAAATGCGGTGGATCGCGCTTTCAGTTTTACGTGAATGACACCATCCATCCACGGTTTCTGGTTAGGGTAGGTTTTAATAATCACAGTGGGTACGATGTCTCCAATGCACTTATTTATAAACGCACTCACCGAGTCAGCGTATAGTTCAATGTTGTCCTCTGAGGCTGATCGGAACATATTGCCGTCCGCGTAAGCAAAACAATCTTGGAGCGTGGCTTCCGATTGGTCAGACCAGCGTTGAATGGTTCTCGTCACTGGTACATCCTGTTTGAGTTTCTGCTTATAAGCCGGGACTAGCAAGATGGCGTCGTGGTCAGATTTGCCAAAGGGAGGGCGGGGGAGGGCTTTGTATGCATCGCGGAAGTTAGAGTAGCAGTGATCGAGAGTATTAGCCCTACGTGTCGTTTACATAGAGTCGAGTGAATTTCCTTGAGGGCCGTCTTGGTGTTTGCTTGAGGGGGGGGGGGGGGGATGTGTCGATAACTGACGAGAATACTCTTGGTAGGTAGAATGGCCGACATTTGATTGTAAGGAAATCTAGGTCGGGTGAGCAGAAGGACTTGAGTTCCTGTATGTTGTTATGTTAACAACTCTTGGTGTAAAGCATACCCCCACCCTTCCTCTTCCCAGAGAGGTGTTCTCTCTGTCGGTGCAATGCATGGAGAAGCCCGGTGGCTGAACCGATTCCGACAATATATCCCGAGAGAGCCATGTTCCCGTAAAACAGAGAATGTTACAACCTCTGATATCTCTCTGGAAGGCAACCCTCACTCGAATTTCATCTACCTTGTTGTCAAGTGACTGGACATTGGTGAGTAGTATACTTGGGAGTGGAGAGCGATGTGCCCATTTTCAAAGCCTGACCAGAAGCCCGCTCCGTCTGCCCCTTCTGCGTCGCCGTCGCCGCTGGGATTAGGTCCATTGTCCTGGGTGGTGGTCCGGAGAGAGGATCTGCTTCGGGAAAGTCATATTCCTGGTCGTAATGTTGGTAAGTTGACATTGCTCTTATATCCAATAGTTATTCCCAGCTGTATGTAATAAGACTTAATATTTCCTGGGGTAACAATGTAAGAAATAATACATTAAAAAACTGCATAGTTTCCTAAGAACACGAAGCGAGGCGACCATCATCAAATAATGATGATCATCAAAATACTTGGCCCTAAACAGAGAGTACACTGTGGCAGAATACCTGACCACTGACTGACCCAAACTTAAGGAAAGCTTTGACTATGTACAAGCATAGCCTTGCTATTGAGAAAGGCCACCGTAGGCAGACCTGGCTCTCAGGAGAAGACAGGCTATGTGCACACTGCCCACAAAATGAGGAGGAAACTGAGCTGCACTTTTTAACCTCCTGCCAAATGCATGACCATATTAGAGACACATATTTCCCTCAGATTGCACAGACCCACAAAGAATTTGAAAACAAACCCGATTTTGATAAACTCCCAAATTTACTGGGTGAAATACCACAGTGTGCCATCACAGCAGCAAGATTTGTGACCTGTTACCACAAGAAAAGGACAACCAGTGAAGAACAAACACCATTGTAAACACAACCCATATTTATGTTTTTTATTTTCCCTTTTGTACTTTAACTATTTGCACATCGTTACAACACTGTATATAGACATAATATGACATTTGTAATGTCTTTATTATTTTGGAACTTCTGTGAGTGTAATGTTTACTGTTCATTTTTATTGTTTATTTCACTTTTGTATATTATCTACTTCACTTGCTTTGGCAATGTTAACATATGTTTCCCATGCCAATAAAGCCACTTGAATTGAAGTGAAAGGGTGGAGGGGTAGAGAGAGAGTGCGTGTCTACGTGTCTCTGTGTGTACTGATATGTGCGTACTAAAATCCATGAGAGAGATAGTGGTAGTTCAGTGCAACACTGTTCCCTCTTCGCACCGAGCTGTACAGTACTGAAATGTTCCCTTCAATCCAGTGTCAACTATTTGGGTTTATTACACACAACCATGGCCTGTGAGGGGTATTCTTTCCAGGTGGTTAGCTCCAAGCCGATGGCAGGTGGACAATACGGTTACTTCCCAAATAGCACCCTATTCCCTATTTAGTGCACTACACTATAGTGAATAGGATCAGGGTGCCATTTAGGACACAGCCTAAGACATAAGGAAGACAATAGAAGCCAGTCACACAATGGCCATCAACTGTGTGGTTTCATAAGAGTAACACTTTACGTGAACCCTTCTGTCACCCTCTCAAAGTTTCTCTTTTCAAAATGGAAGGTATTGTAGCAATGTACAGTATATTTAATATGTTTTTCGGTGCAGAGCCATGGTCGAGAGATAACATGTTTATGTGCTGTGAGATCAGAGTTCAATCTGCAATAATAGCATTCAAATAAAAAGTGTTCACAAGGATTTTGTAACTAGGTTTCTGAATGTGAGTGTGTTTTAAGAGTTACATTCTTCTGAAGAGCGCGTTACATTAACCATATTATTATTATTATTATTATTATTATTATTATTATTATTATAATAATAATAATAATAATATGCCCACCCATGGTATTAACAGTGCAACTAGTAGCCAAGAAGAAGGGTCTAACATGTAAGAGGGAACCATCATGGACTATGCCTCTAAACCAAAGAGTCACCAAGTATTCCCCCAAAACACACAGCCCTGACCCAAACCCATCCGTTGCCCTGTGCTCTCCACACACATACCCCATAGGGCCAGCAGCACTACACAAAAAAACACTATCAACCCTCACGACAGCCTGGTGCAACCCAGCCTTGCCCACCCCCCAGATTTACCGCCGCATCATACCCTAATCCCATTGGTCACAGCGGCTCAAGGGGGCTATCGGTATTGGCTGGCAGAGCCCTGTCTCCATGGAAACTGAAGGGGATGAGTTGGAAGCAGACAGACAGACAGACAGGTTGCCTAAGATTATAGGGGAGCCTTTGGGATGGAGAACCATGTTGTTGTTGTGTTTATGGGCCTCGGCATACAGTGTGTGGAGGAGAGGGGACACAAATAATGTATTTAACAGGAGGGGGTGACGTGTGTGTGTTTCTTATTGTGTCTAAGGAAGAGAGATTGGGGTCAAAATGGCTACATTACTACAGCACCTTCTTTTGTTCATCCTCATCTTCTCAAAACACATTGGAGGAAAGGTTCCAATCCAAGAGGAGGAACTCAGGATCTTCTCCTCCAATACAAGAAAGAGAAAATAAGTATTGAGGAAAACCCCTAGGGGTGCATCTCAATAGTAAAAAATATCTCTCTCCTTGTCTCCTTCCCTCAATCTGCAGTCTGCACTGATACTCCAGTAGATACCTTGACAGTTGACAGAATGGGTTATTGTAGTTATTCTCTATTCTGCTTAAACCAAGCCCTGTGTTTTCAGATTAGTGCAGACGAAGAAGAGAAAACAAGGAGAGGAAGCCAATTTAGACTACTGAGGCACACCCTGCTTAGTCCTACTTCTCCCCCTTCCTCCCTTCCCTTCATTCCTTTTCTTGGCATTTTGCTGCCCAAATTTCTGAACTCACTTACACCCACCAGTGTTGGTTGATTCCAATTCGCAGCGTGGGTTCCAAAATCATTACTCAGGGGGTTCGTTCACAGTAGCACTGTTTCACCACTCCTCATCAATAAGAATGCTGCTGCCGACTGCCTCTCCTGCCTCTCCCCTTGTTTAATGCTGGTGCTGTGGCCTGTTTATGTTGCTGTTGTGGACTGCTATTGTGGGCGGACTAAGGCAGGGATTCAATCTGACGTGCTTTGTCTGCAATGCATGTTTTGAAGGCTATGTTCCCACGTTTACGGAGACCACATTCACAGTAAACACTGCATATGTCGGCTCAATCGGAAATTACCTCTAAAATGGCGCATTGTCCAAATCCGTGTTCGGCTTGAATCCCGGACAAAGTCCAGAGGAAGATATACAGGAATGTGAAGTTTAGCTTGTCGCTGTATCAGACAAGATGGATGGAGAGAGTTTGAGCTGTTATCTGTAGCTGTAATAGTCTGATACTGCAAAGCAACTGACAGACATGAACTGAGAAACAATTCAAATCAGAATTCTCAGAAGGAAAAAAAGCTATGAGTTTCCATGGTCAGAGGGGCCAAATCCTAACTTGAGATTTGTGCAGTTAACCTGTCTGGGCTAGGGGGCAGTATTTTCACGTCCGGATGAAAAACGTACCCAATTTAAACAGGTTACTACTCTGGCCCAGAAACTAGAATATGCATATTATTAGTAGATTTGGATAGAAAACACTCTGAAGTTTCTAAAACTGTTTGAATGGTGTCTGTGAGTATAACAGAACTCATATGGCAGGCGAAAACCTGAGTAAAATCCAAGCAGGAAGTGAAAAGTCAGAGAATCAAAAGAAGAACTACAATTCTCAAGCTCCAGTGTCTGTGGGGTGACGTTGCACTTCCTAAGGCTTCCATTGGCTGTCTAAAGCCTTCAGAAAGTGGTTTGAGCATTTTCCTGTCACTGGGCAGAGTATAGGAGCTCAGTTACTGAGTGGTCTGCCTGGCAACAAAGAGATTGGATATGCTCGGTCCCGCGAGCGCGCCCCTCCTTTTTCTTCTTGAATGAATATGCTATTGTCCGGTTGGAATATTATCACAATTTTACGTTAAAAACACCATAAAGATTGATTTTAAACAGCGTTTGACATGCTTCTAAGTACGGTAATGGAACATTTTGACTTTTCGTCTCTCGTTCCGCACTCGCGCGTTATGCCTTTGGATAAGTGATCTGTACGCACGAACAAAGCGGAGGTATTTGGACATAAATATGGATTATTTGGAACAAAAACAACATTTCTTGTGGAAGTAGCAGTCCTGGGAGTGCATTCTGACGAAGATCAGCAAAGGTAATACAATATTTCTAATACTAATTCTGAGTTTAGGTTGCCCCGAATTTGGCGGGTGTCTGAATAGCTCGCTGTGATGGCTGAGCTATATACTCAGAATATTGAAAAATGTGCTTTCTCCGTAAAGCTATTTTAAAATCCGACACAGCGGTTGCATAAAGCAGTAGTCTATCTATAATTCTTAAAATAATTGTTATGTATTTTGTCAACGTTTATGATGAGTATTTTTGTAAATTGATGTGCACATTCACCGGACGCTTTGGTGGGAATACATTTTCTGAATATCACGCGCCAATGTAAAATGCTGTTTTTGGATATAAATATGAACTTTATCGAACAAAACATACATGTATTGTGTAACATAATGTCCTAGGAGTGTCATCTGATGAAGATCGTCAAAGGTTAGTGCTTCATTTCGCTGAGTTTTGGGTTTTATTTACACGTCCTTGCTTGGAAAATGGCTGTGTGAGTTTTTTGTCTATGTACTCTCCTAACATAATCTAATGTTTTGTTTTCGCTGTAAAGCCTTTTTGAAATCAGACAATGTGGTTTGATTAACGAGAAGTGTATCTTTAAAATGGTGTAAAATAGTCATATGTTTGAGAAAGTTGAATTATGACATTTTGGCTGTGTCCCGCAGGTGGGACACTGGTGTCCCACCTAGCCAATAGAAGTTAACTTGAACTTAAATCAAATCGACATCAACAACAGATTTGCACAAAATATCTACTTACGCATTTTTATGTCAAGTTGAACTATAATCATAGGTAAGGAGGTGAAGAGAGCAACTTAAAAAAAAATGGCTGCCTCTCCAAAAGGATGAACGCTGACCCTGGCAATCCAGCCTTGCCAACAAAGCATCTATGGCTCTCTGGATGTCCATCCTCACTGTTAGCAAACTGAGCCCAGCTGAACAGACCATGCTCACCCCTTCACCTTTTGACCCAAACCTCACCCCTTCTATCTCAGCAGGGGGTGCACACTTCCTGGCTCCAACCCAGAGGCATCATGGGTAAAGTTGAAAAGGTGAAAGAGGGGTTACGGCGGTCAGTGGGTTGTGAGTGAGTGAGTGAGTGAGTGAGTGAGTGAGTGAGTGAGTGAGTGAGTGAGTGAGTGAGTGAGTGAGTGAGTGAGTGAGTGAGTGAGAGAGAGAGAGAGAGAGAGAGAGAGGAAGGGTCAAAGAAGATGGTGGTTTGAAAGCCACAGCTCCATTTTACAACCTAATTGGGCCATGGGCCATAAATCTATTATTCCACTCAGAACCAACAATGCTGCTCTTTCTGTGGCCTGGAGAGTTTACAGTTCTGGGGGGGGGGGGGGGGGTCAACTCCATCCCCCCTCCCACCTTTCCCCCTGACCCTACTGCTTCAGTTAGTCCTGCCTCCCAAAGGTTTACAGACACCACTAATCTACCCAGGTGTGTGTGTGTGTGTGTGTGTGTGTGTGTGTGTGTGTGTGTGTGTGACACTACTAGGTAGGTCACAGGTGACGGAGGTTCTAAACTACATCTAACCTCTGCCCCCGCCCTCTGGCCTAGTAAACGAGAGAGTAAAAGGAGGGGTAAGGAAGAGAGACTGAAAAAGAGAGAAGAACATTTGAACTTCATGTGAACCTGTACCTTAACATTGGACTCTCAACCCCTAACCGTCACCCTGTTGTGAAAGGACAGCAGCAAGCCTGTGGGAATAGCGCTGGTCAAAAGTTCAGATGGTCAAAGACGTTTGAAGTAAGAGATGCATGTCTGTGTGTGTGTTCATGTGTACACCATTGCCTATGGCTTCAATTGCACCTCTTGACCCCTTATTTTCACTGATACAGGAATGGAAGACATCCTGGATGTTTCAGGAATGAAAGAACTGTGGTTTAAAAAAAAAAGAAATACACTCGTGGGAATGCAAAATACTGCAAAAGAAAAATGTGGACCCAGCACTAATACTCCTGATGTATGTCCGTGTTGGGTAGAACAAAATTATACAATATTATGTATTCCCAGGACAGGACAGCTACATTTGTGAAAAGTATTATTAGAATAAAGCTTGTGTGCGACAGAGTTTTTGTTTCAACTTTGATACAAACACAAATAAGCCTAATAGATTCCACATTAAGCACATTGCTTCTGACTGCTGTGAATTGCCAGTTAGCACCCAAGGCTGTGGATGTCACAGTCTCACCCCCATGCCCTAGGGTGCCCTACTTTCTCACAGTGGAAAAGAAAGAAAGAAAGAAAGAAAGAAAGAAAGAAAGAAGAAGAAAGAAAGAAAGAAAGAAAGAAAGAAAGAAAGAAAGAAAGAAAGAAAGAAAGAAAGAAAGAAAGAAAGAAAGAAAGAAAGAAAGAAAGAAAGAAAGAAAGAAAGAAAGAAAGAAAGAAAGAAAGAAAGAAAGAAAGAAAGAAAGAAAGAAAGAAAGAAAGAAAGAAAGAAAGAAAGAAAGAAAGAAAGAAAGAAAGAAAGAAAGAAAGAAAGAAAGAAAGAAAGGAGAGCTATGGTTGGAGACTCATGCGGTGGGTGGTTGGTCATGCCAGTCCTTTGTGGCTATGGGCCCTGGTTGGCTGACGGGGGCCTAACGCGGCGTGACAGCATGACGGAGAGGAAACGCCGCCTGCCCAAATGCGTCCGGACACCTGACAACCCCTGTGAGGCGCTCACCTCACACCCGCTTGGGCCAAACGCCTCCCTTCACACACACACGTGTAAGAGCACAAACACACGTGCACACACCATCTCTCCTCCTGCACTCCTATTTCCACCTGTCCTTCTCTCTCACCCTCTTCCTCATCTTCTTTCCTCCACATCTTAAGCCCTCCCTCTACTCCTATCCATCCTCATCTACCCCTATAAGAAATGTCCATTCCATTGCTCATCCATTTTTTTTGTTATTATGCATTTATTTAACTTAACTGGTTAGCTCAGCTATGCCACCTAGTTGGAGATTAGAACTGCAACACTGGTCAGAAGCAATACAGAGGAGATGGAGAGGGATACCTCAGGGTCACGTTAAGGGTGCAATAGTAACATCAATCATTTTTTGTCCAACTGATTATTGTGAAAGTATTTTGTCTCTCATGTCATTTGGAATGGACCTAAAGTATCCAAACTGTCCAAAGGGAAAGGCTATAACAGGCATTTAAGATGACGAGCAAGACTAACAAGCAATGTGAAGCCACATGAGTTGTACTAAGGTCTGAGGACATGTGAGCTGTTCTTCATTATATCTATATTCATTCTTTATTCTTCAGTGAAACATTGATGTCCTATAACTGCCATACTGATGATTCTGAAGTAGACCGTTTCTCTCCTTCTGGCCTCTACTGGGCATGCCCATGTGAGTGCAGCTTTCATTCTTTGACTCTTGCAGTGGTGTGCCTCCCCCTAGCGGTGATCTCAGTCAGTCTCCAAACACATGTGAATTCTACAAGAGTGATTAAAACAGTTTTTGACCTTTATTTAACTAGGCAAGTCAGTTAAGAACAAATTCTTATTTTACAATGACGGCCTACCCCTGGCCAAACCCTCCCCTAACCCGGACAATGCTGGGCCAATTGTGCGCCGCCCTATTGGATTCCCGATCACGGACGGTTGTGCTACAGCCCGGGATCGAACCAGGGTCTGTAGTGACGCCTCTAGCACTGAGATGTTGTGCCTTAGACTGCTGCGCCACTCGGGAGTTGAATTAAATCCATATTGATAGATGATGTAGGAAAGTTCCAACAGTAGAGGCCTACAACAAGGCCTACAACTACACACTAACATGTACAGTCCCTTCAGAAAAAGTGTTACAACAATTTACCACACCAAAACTACCAGAGTACGGTGGGAAACGTTGTTTTGATGTTTTCAACTCACGCTCAAATTCTCTTTTTATAGCTGCTATAAGTTTAGAATATTCTGACAATGTAAATTGATTTAGTCTAATTAAAAAAGTTAAATTGATATGGAGGGTTTTAACTAGAATAGAGTGGCTTCAGAAAGTATTCATACCCCTTGACTTAATCCACATTTTGTTGTGTTAGTCTGAATTCAAAGTGAATTTAGAAAATTCTCACCCATCTACACACAATACCCCATAATGACAAAGTGAAAACATGTTTTTAGAGCTGTTTGCAAACTTATTGAAAATAAAACACAAATATCTCATTTACATAAGTATTAAGACCCCTGAGTGAATACTTTGTAGAAGCACCTATGGCGGTGATTACAGTTGAGTCGTCTTGGGTATGTCTATCAACTTTGCACATCTGGATTTGGGGATTTTCTCCCATTCTTCCTTGCAGATTTTCATAAGCTCTTTTAAGTTAGATGTAGCAGCAATCTTCAAGTCTTTCCACAGATTTTCAATGGGATTTAAGTCTGGGCTTTGGCTGGGCCACTCAAGGACTTTCACATTCTTGTTCTGAAGCCATTCCTGCGTGTCTTTGGCTGTATGCTTGGTGTCATTGTCCTGCGCAATGTACACTACAGTTCAAAAGTTTGGGGTCACTTAGAAATGTTATTTTTGAAAGAAAAAAAAATAAAATTGTCCATTAAAATAACATCAAATTGATCAGAAATACAGCATAGACATTGTTAATGTTGTAAATGACTATTGTAGCTGGAAACTGCAGATTTTTTATGGAATATCTATATAGGCGTACAGAGGCCCATTATCAGCAACCATCACTCCTGTGTTCCAATGGCATGTTGTGTTAGCTAATCCAAGTTTATCATTTTAAAAGGCTTATTGATCATTAGAAAACCCTTTCCCAATTATGTTAGCACAGCTGAAAACTGTTGTTCTGATTAAAGCAGCAATAAAACTGGCCTTCTTTAGACTAGTTGAGTATCTGGAGCATCAACATTTGTGGGTTTGATCACAGCCTCAAAATGGCCAGAATCAAATAACTTTCTTCTGAAACCCAAAACACAGGAGTGATGGTTGCTGATAATGGGCCTCTGTACGCCTATGTAGATATTCTATTTAAATAATAATCTGCCGTTTCCAGCTACAATAGTCATTTACAACATTAACAATGTCTACACTGTATTTCTGATCAATCTGATGTTATTTTAATGGACAAATTTATTTAGCTTTTCTTTCAAAAACAAGGACATTTCTAAGTGACCCAAAACTTTTGAACGCTAGTGTAAATCTTCACCGCAGTCTAAGGTCATTTGCACCCTGAAGCATGTTCTCGTCAAGGATTTGCCTGTATTTGGCTCCATTCATTGTTCCCTCTATCCTTACTAGTCTCCCAGGCCCTGCTGCTGAAAAGCATCCCCATAGCATGATGCTGCCACCACCATGCTTCACGGTAGGGATAGTGTTAGATGGGTGATGAGCTGTGCCTGGTTTTCTCCAGACATAGTGCTTGGCATTCAGGCCAAAGAGTTACATTTTTGTCTCATCATTCCCCAGAACCTTTTGCCTTATGCGCTCAGTCTTCCACCTGCCTTTTTGCAAACTCCAGGCATGCGGTCATGTGCCTTTTTCTCAGGAGTGGCTTCCTTCTGGCCACTCTCCCACAAAGCCCAGATTGGTGAAGTGGTGTAGAGACTGTTGTCCTTCTGGCTGGTTCTCCCATCTCAGCCAAGGAACTCTGTCATTTTGTCAGAGTGGTCATTGGGTTCTTGGTCACCTCCCTGACCAAAGTCGTTCTTGCCCGGTTTCTCAGTTTGGTCAGACAGCCAGCTCTAGGCAGTCTGGGTAGTTCCCCCAAAAAATGTTTCTCCATTTCCCAATAATGGAGACCACCGTACTCTTGGAAACTTTCAACACTCTAGAAATTGTTGTATACCCTTCCCCAGACATAGGCCTCATCACAATTCTATCTCTGAGATCTACAGACAGTTCCTTGGACTTCCTGGTATAGTTTCTGCACTGACAACTGTGGGACCTTTATATAGACAGGTGTGTTTCTTTCTAAATCATGTCCAAACAATTGAATTGGCCACAGGTGGACTCCAAGTTGTAGTGACATCTCAAGGAAGATAAAAGGAAATTGGATGCACCCGAGCTCAATTTGGAGAGTCATAGCAAAGGGGTGTGAATACTTATGTAAATTAGATATTTCTGTATTTCATTTTTCAATACATTTGCCCACAACAAATCTAAAAACACCTTTTCACATTGTCATTATTGGGTCTTGTGTATAGATAGTTTTTTCCCACCTATTTAATCAATTTTGAGGCTCTAACAACAAAATGTAGAGTAAGTCAAGGGGTATGAATACTTTCTGAAGGCACTCTACCGGAGTAGATAATGGTGAATTTGATTTTAAAGTCTTTGATACCTCACAATCTCCATTTTAACTAAATAGTCAAGCAAGTTTTTACCTAAAGGCATGAACAAAGCTTGAACAAAGCTCTTGCAGAGTAACCTCCATCCCCTTCCATGGAGAAACCTCTACCTCGTACCCCTGCACATTGACTCAGTACCGGTACTCCATCTATATAGCCTCGTTATTGTTATTTATTGTGGTACTATTTTCTCTTTTTTTAACTATGCATTGTTATGAAGGGGATTGTAAGTAAGCTTTTCACAGTAAAGTCTACACCTGTTGTATTCAGCATATATGACAAATGACATTTGATTGATTTGATTTTAAACATCAATAGAATAGCACCACTGCAGAGAAAATCAATAAAGGTTACAGAAGGGCAGGCGGGTCACACAAACAAAGGAGTACTTGATGAGAGTGCATTCTTAAAGGGACAAGATAACTACAATAAAAAGAAGCACCCTGACACTATTTTGGTAAACAGCTGAGGGATGAGGCTGGAGAAATGTAACCACTCATAGACAGAGCTACAGATGCAAAGAGTGACCATCCATTATATACAAATTGTAGTTTCAACAATGCTTTGAGGTTTTACAACATGTGTTTACAATTACAACGCAGAGAACACATTATGCATTACCACAGTGAATTATTGTAATGTTTATTTATGTGTCAATTAATCCCATAAGGGATGAGTTGCCAATTGGAGATTTGACACGAAAATAAAATTGCATTAATTAATTAATTCATACAGAGCATATTTGGGGTTCTGAGAGAGTACAATTGATGAACTTCCCTCATGAGGCATTTAGAAGATATATTTTCAATGATTAATGGGTATATATATATATATATATATATCATTCATTTAAAAGTAAAAAAATGTATGCAGATTGTTTTCACATTTGATCACCTTGTGTTACTCATTATGTACTGCATTTGAGAGATTCAGAGGACTCAAATACACATTCAGCGGATACACATTCACTTTGTACACAGTTGTGAGCTATAGTTCTGCATGACGATACAGAATGGCACTGGATAGGGAAAGGGAAGGGGGATACCTAGTCAGTTGTACAACTGAATGCCTTCAAGGGCCTCCCTGTGGCTCAGTTGGTAGAGCATGGTGTTCGCAACACCAGCATGCTGTGTGCAACGCCAGGGTTGTGGGTTCGATTCCCACAGGGGGCCAGTTAAAAAAAAAAATGCATGAAATGAAATGTATGTATTCACTACTGTAAGTCGCTCTGGATAAGAGCGTCTGCTAAATGACTAAAAATGTAAATGTAAAAACTGAAATGTGTCTTCCGCATTTAACCCAACCCCTCTGGACCGGGAAAGGTGCAGGGGGCTGCCTTAAATCGACACAGTAGCGAGACCAGAGGAATATCACCATCTATCCGAGGAAAAGGTCTGTGCTACATTACAACACAAGGGTTAGGGAGTTTTAAAAAGTATCCCTATGAGCAAAAGACTGAAAAGATGTTGTTTGGGTTGAAATTCATTTTTTTATGTCTTGTAATCACTGGAGTTTTTCCCCCCAACACAGGTAACCAGAAACTACAATTAGGACTCAACACCAGATGGTGCCAGTTAGACTACTGCAACTCCAATCCCTCACCAGACAAAATGTAATTTACCACAGTGAACCATTATACTCAGGTTGTAATTAAAATTGAATCTATTTGTTAAATTACAATTTCACAAGTAGAAGCACGGTACACACACACACCCACCACACACACACACACACACACACACACACACACGACAGATTGGATCTCTGTGCTGAATATATTCTAGTGAAATTAGGAGTCTTCCACTTACCCATCCCATCGCTCGGTTCAGAATGGAGACCGTGGTCTGCATAGAAGCCTGGGAAGAGAGATGGACTTTTGACTTTCACACTATGAGTTTGGTAACATTTCTCCAGCTCCATTCCTCAGCTTTGTAGCAACCTAAGTAGCTAGGCTGTTAGGCAGAAACACAAATTCAGTGGATTTAAAATTCTGAGAGAGTAGGAAAAAAATGTTTATTTTATATAGCACTTTTCATTAAATATAGAATCTTAAAGTCACTAGAATGTTTGGTGTTTAAAGATATTCTGTTCCAAGATTGATTTGTACTTTAATTGTTTTGATCTCTACTAAATCAAAGGCAATACTATCATTGTTACAGTGCGGTTTAGGCTATAATATCCAATATAAAATTGAGCAACACAAGAAATGGTCACTACAAAGCTATCAAGTAAACTTAGAAGTCTTATGTTGTGCGAATCAAATAGGACAGTGTGTGTGTGTGTGTGTGTGGTCACACTATCAGCCATCCTGCTTCATCATCACATACATTATGTTCTGCAATAGGCTCTCTACCTCCCTAACTCCTTTCTCTTTATTCCGACACACGTTTGCCCATCACTCACAAAAATCTCTGTCAAAGAATCTCTCACACACGCACGCGCCAAACCCCCACAGAGACACACAGCCATGGCCCTCCCCCACCTGGGTAGCAGGGTTAACTGAGTGCTGTCAAGGGAGACCCTGTTGAAAAGAAGAGCCCATCCCTCATAAGTTTCTTGCCCTCTGGGCCCCCTCCGGGCCCCCTCTGCCCCCTCTCCACCCAAAACCTTGTTTGTATTTGGGCTTATACCCTGCTGAGCAGAGGGCGCCTGGGTCCCGAGCTGGACCTCTGCGCATCAGAATGGAAGCGCGCACACACACAAACTCTCTCCCTCCAAAAAAACATCTGCCTAATCCTCTTGTTCCTCACTCTAGGGAAACACCGGAGCCTTTGTCCTCCTCCTTTTGTTGTGTTTAGTTTCCTTTTGGTCTAATGTCGCCACGCGGCCCGCTCCCCCTTTTGGTCTAATGTCACCACGCGGCCCGCTCCCCCTTTTGGTCTAATGTCGCCACGCGTCCCCCGCTCCCCCTTTTGGTCTAATGTCGCCACGTGTCCCCCGCTCCCCCTTGGTGGTCTAATGTCGCCACGCGTCCCCCGCTCCCCCTTTTGGTCTAATGTCGCCACGTGTCCCCCGCTCCCCCTTTTGGTCTAATGTTGCCACGCGTCCCCCTGCTCCACCTTGGTGGTCTAATGTCGCCACGCGTCCCCCGCTCCCCCTTTTGGTCTAATGTCGCCACGCGTCTCCCGCCCCCCCTTTTGGTCTAATGTCGCCACGCGTCCCCCGCTCCCCCTTTTGGTCTAATGTCGCCACGCGTCTCCCGCCCCCCCTTTTGGTCTAATGTCGCCACGCGTCCCCCGCTCCCCCTTTTGGTCTAATGTCGCCACGCGTCCCCCGCTCCCCCTTGGTGGTCTAATGTCGCCACGCGTCCCCCGGTCCCCCTTGGTGGTCTAATGTCGCCACGCGTCTCCCGCTCCCCCTTGGTGGTCTAATGTCGCCACGCGACCTCCGCTCCCCCTTGGTGGTCTAATGTCGCCACGCGACCTCCGCTCCCCCTTGGTGGTCTAATGTCGCCGCGCGTCCGCCGCTCCCCCTTTTGGTCTAATGTCGCCACGCGTCCCCGCTCCCCCTTTTGGTCTAATGTCGCCACGCGTCCCCCGCTCCCCCTTTTGGTCTAATGTCGCCACGCGTCCCCCGCTCCCCCTTTTGGTCTAATGTCGCCACGCGTCCCCCGCTCCCCCTTTTGGTCTAATGTCGCCACGCGTCCCCCGCTCCCCCTTTTGGTCTAATGTCGCCACGCGTCCCCCGCTCCCCCTTGGTGGTCTAATGTCGCCACGCGTCCCCCGCTCCCCCTTGGTGGTCTAATGTCGCCACGCGTCACCCGCTCCCCCCTTGGTGGTCTAATGTCGCCACGCGACCTCCGCTCCCCCTTGGTGGTCTAATGTCGCCACGCGTCACCCGCTCCCCCTTGGTGGTCTAATGTCGCCACGCGACCCCCAGTCCCCCTTGGTGGTCTAATGTCGCCACGCGACCCCCGCTCCCCCTTGGTGGTCTAATGTTGCCACGCGTCCCCCGCTCCCCCTTTTGGTCTAATGTCGCCACGCGTCCCCCGCTCCCCCTTTTGGTCTAATGTCGCCACGCGTCCTCCGCTCACCCTTGGTGGTCTAATGTCGCCACGCGTCCCCCGCTCCCCCTTTTGGTCTAATGTCGCCACGCGGTCCCCGCTCCCCCTTTTGGTCTAATGTTGCCACGCGTCTCCCGCTCCCCCTTGGTGGTCTAATGTCGCCACGCGTCCCCCGCTCCCCCTTGGTGGTCTAATGTCGCCACGCGTCCCCCGCTCCCCCTTGGTGGTCTAATGTCGCCACGCGTCCCCCGCTCCCCCTTTTGGTCTAATGTTGCCACGCGTCTCCGCTCCCCCTTGGCGGTCTAATGTCACCACGCGTCCCCCGCTCCCCCTTGGTGGTCTAATGTCACCACGCGTCCTCCGCTCCCCCTTGGTGGTCTAATGTCCCCACGCGTCCCCCCGCTCCCCCTTTTGGTCTAATGTCGCCACGCGTCCCCCGCTCCCCCTTTTGGTCTAATGTCGCCACGCGTCACCCGCTCCCCCTTTTGGTCTAATGTCGCCACGCGTCCCCCGCTCCCCCTTGGTGGGCTGATGTCGCCAAGCATGACCCGCTCCCCCTTGGTGGTGGCTCTCTGACTCATGACAGAAACACTAAAAGATGCTGATTAAGTAAGGCTGACAGTTAATTCTGCTATGTGTCTCTTGATTGTCTTTGAGAGAAGATGACCTACCGGGCTTCTATTTTGCTATTAAGGTTTAGCTGACGTCCACTCTGGAGGGAAGATTTTGTGCAGAATCTAGAATTTGCTGACAGCTCCTGTTCATCCAGTCATGGCTTTCAGATTCCTGTGATAACGTTAGCCCTATTCATCAATGTGCGGATTCAATTTAACTCAAGAAAATAATGTTTAAACTAAAAGGAACTGGATGTCCTACTGTCAAAGAGTATACTTTTTTAAAACACAATATTTAAGTACGGGCCATATAAAACTGAAACAAATGTGAAGTCAAAATGTACAAACTAAACAAAGTGTGGATAAACTGTAAATACTAGTGAACAACCTAGGGGGGAAACAGGGGGGGTAAAAAGAGTCGTGAAACAAATTTAAATGAATGAGAACCAAAAATATGACATTCAATGTTACTGCTCATGTACTTCCACAAACCAAGAAAATAACGAATTTCTATTTTGTTACTCCGGGTGTAATATTCTACAGTACAGAAGGGGGAAAACTATAAAAATACAACGAGGAAACACAGCATTGAAAGACAGCCAATAGGGGTATACAGTTAGCCTTCACTTGAGAGAAAACGTTGAAAAGGGAAAAAAGGGAGCGAGGGACAACAAAAGAGGTCAAAATGAACTGCCATGACAGTTTTCCACCTCTACTTCCGAGGCCCATCTATCCTTTGTCGTTCATCTATTCTCCTGTTCCAATGGATTGAGTCCCTCAAGATCTCCAGTTTATATCCCTTCTACCTCCGCCAACATCTTCTATGGGGCTTGGCAATGGATAAAAAACCAGTAGAAAGACATAGCAACTGACAAAACAATAAACCATGACAAGGAACGCCGGTTGAGACCACGCTCAACAAACTCTGTTGTGGAAAACTATACCATTGTCGCATTTTACAGAGAAACTGAAAAACAAATGGACAAAAGTCAGTATGATTGAGCACAGATACCTAGGAAAAAGACATCTCTCTCTTCATCAAATCTCTACCACAATGAGTACAACCAGCTCTTACTAACAGACCATCATAATGCAAGGCACGTTTTCCATTCTCTATTCTACTCAAACACATCAAATATACACCTATTCCAGTTTATAAGTCAGATTGTGTAAAATAAACATTTGGAAAACCATGAAAAGCTAATTGACAAATATAACTTATGGATTTAAATCATGCATTCATTTGTTTATACCATTTGTCCAGACCATGTACAACTTGTATCCAACACCAGAGTTACCCATGGCCAATTAAATAAACCTGCATGACCATATATATATATATTGCAAGTGCAGATGGATGATATATATATATATATATATCATCCATCTGCACTTGCAATACTTATGTGTTTTTAGTGCCAGTCTGGTTAAGAGGTAGTGCTACAGACTTTCTGGACCACACATCCATCCAAAAGCTCAATCAACTGGTCCTCTCTTACATGCACCACTTTCTATCCAACCCTCCTAATTACAATTTATCTCCAATCTTCACCATTGTCTGAAAAACGTATTGTTTTTAATACGGAAAGGACAGAACTAATTACGCAACTAACATTTTTTGGGGTTGAAAATGGGCTTTCTTAAAATCCCCTTCAACCACAGTGCTTATCAGAGTGGATGTTGTTCTCCATCTCCAGAGAGAGGACACAGACTCACCCATCATGATGACTTCCTGTCAGTGCGGCTGGCTCCTCAAGACTCCCTCCAACACCATCTGCACTCAACACTGAATAGTGAACACTGCCTCTCTGTCTAGCTGGGTCTGCCCTGCCTACTCACATAATCAGTCATTCACTCACTAACTCCAATTGACTCCAATCATCAGTCAGGCAGGATCTTCTGTCTCGGGTGATGGGGGTGATGGAGACCCCCTTCCCATGCGCACACACACACACCAGCTGCCCGTTTCTAAGCAGACACGTGCCGGCTGCCCCCCGACACACTCCAACGGACAGCAGCATATGTTCTTTCAGGAAAACGCGCGCAAGACACACACAGAGTTCCAAAAGAAGACACACACATAAAGCAGAGAGCAACCGACAAATAATCTTATTGACTTCAGCAGTGCAACTCTCTTCCTTGAAAAAGGTTGAGACTAAACACAAGACAACATAATACATGTTTCTGACCAATACACAGATAGCAGAGGACAAAATTAAAAATTAAAAATGATAAACCTCAAGGTTTTTGCTTGTTTTCTGGCACAGAATTTATTATGTTTTCTCTATGCATCACAAATGTGAGTGTTGCCATCTAACACCACCAAGTGATGCCGAAACATTGGTGTTTTCACCAACTAATGGGAGTTTACATGAGCTCCCGAGTGGCGCTGTGGTCTAAGGCACTGCATCTCCGTGTTAGAGGTGTGACTACAGACCCTGGTTTGAATCCAGGCTGTATCACATCCAGCCGTGATTGGGAGTCCCATAGGGAGGCGCACAATTAGCCCAGCGTCGTCCGGGTTTGGCCATCATTGTAAATAAGAATTTGTTCTTAACTGACATGCCTACTTAAAAAAAAGGTTAAATAAAACTTTTTTTAAAATTTTTATTACATATAGAGCAGCCATTGGCCCTTTTGAAGGATCTCGGATATATATATATATATATATATACACAAACAAACACACACAGTTGAAGTCGGAAGTATACATACACTTAGGTTGGAGTCATTAAAACTTGTTTTTCAACCACTCCACAAATTTCTTGTTAACAAACTATAGTTTAGGAAAGTCGGTTAGGACATCTACATTGAGCATGACACAAGTAATTTTTCCAACAATTGTTTACAGACAGATTATTTCACAAAAAAATTCACTGATTGACAATTCCAGTGGGTCAGAAGTTCACATAACTAAGTTGACTGTGCCTTTAAACAGCTTGGAAAATTCCAGAAAATGATGTCATGGCTTTAGAAGCCTCTGATAGGCTAATTGACATCATTTGAGTCAATTGGAGCTGTACCTGTATCTCAAGGCCGACCTTCAAACTCAGTGCCTCATACCTCTCAGGAAGTAGATGCGTTCTGTCTCCGAGAGATGAACGTTCTCTGGTGCGAAAAGTGCAAATCAATCCCAGAACAAAATCAAAGGACCTTGTGAAGATGCTGGAGGAAACAGGTACAAAATTATCAATTTCCACAGTAAAATGAGTTAGGTTATCGACATAACCTGAAAGTCCTCTCAGCAAGGAAGAAGCCACTGCTCCAAAACCACCATAAAAAGCCAGACTACGGTTTGCAACTGCACATGGAGACAAAGATTGTACTTTTTGGAGAAATGTCCTCTAGTCTGATGAAACAAAAATAGAACTGTTTGGCCATAATGACCATCAATATGTTTGGAGGAAAAAGGGGGAGGCTTGCAAGCCAAAGAACCCCATCCCAACCGTGAAGCACGGGGTGGCAGCATCATGTTGTAGGGGTGCTTTGCTGCAGGAGGGACTGGTGCACTTCACAAAACAGTTGGCATCATGAGGCAGGAAAATTATGTGGATATATCGAAGCAACATCTCAAGACATCAGTCAGAAAGTTGAAGCTTGGTCGCAAATGGGTCTTCCAAATGGACAATGACCCCAAGCATACTTCCAAAGTTGTGGCACAATGGCTTAAGGACAACAAAGTCAAGGTATTGGAGTGGCCATCACAAAGCCCTGACCTCAAGCCTATAGAAACTATGTGGGCAGAACTGAAAAAGCGTGTGCGAGCAAGGAGTCCTACAAGCCTGACTCAGTTACACCAGCTCTGTCAGAAGGAATGGGCCAAAATTCACCCAACTTGTGGGAAGCTTGTGGAAGGCTACCCAAAACGTTTGACCCAAGTTAAACAATTTAAAGGCAATGCTACCAAATACTAATTGAGTGAATGTAAACTTCTGACCCACTGGGAATGTGATTAAAGAAATAAAAGCTGAAATAAATCTCTCTACTATTATTCTGGCATTCGATGTTCTTAAAATAAAGTGGTGAGCCTAACTGGCCTAAAACAGGTAATTTTTACAAGGATTAAATGTCAGGAATTGTGAAAAACTGAGTTTAAATGTATTTGGCTAAGGTGTATGTAAACTTCCTACTTCAACTGTACACACACACAGTCAAAAGTTTGGACACTCATGCAAGGGTTTTTCTTTATTTTTACTATTTTCTACATTGTATAATAATAGTGAAGACATCAAAACTATGAATTAACACATATTGAATCATGCAGAGACCCCAAAAAGTGTTAAATCAAAATATATTTTAGATTCTTCAAAGTAGCCACCCTTTGCCTTGATGACAGCTTTACACACTCTTGGCATTTTCTCAACCAGCTTCAACTGTAATGCTTTTCTAACAGTCTTGAAGGAGTTCCCACATATGCTGAGCTCTCGTTGGCTGCTTTTCCCTCACACTGCGGTCCAACTCATCACAAACCATCTCAATTGGGTTTAGGTCGGGTGATTGTGGAGGCCAGGTCATCTAATGCAGTACTCCATCACTCTCCTTCTTGGTCAAATAGCCCTTACACAGCCTGGAGGTGTGTTGGGTCATTGTGTTGTTGAAAAACAAATGGTAGTGGGACTAAGCGCAAACCAGATAGGATGGAGTATCGCTGCAGAATGTTGTGGTAGCAATGCTGGTTAAGTGTGCCTTGCATTCTAAATAAAATCACAGACAGTGTCACCAGCAAAGCACCATCACACCTCCTCCTCCATGCTTCACGGTGGGAACTACACATGTGGAAATCATCCATTGACCTACTCTGCGTATCACAAAGACACAGCAGTTGGAACCAACATTTTCAAATGTGGACTCCTCAGACCAAAGGACAGATTCCCACTGGTCTAATGTCCATTGCTGGTGTTTTTTAGCCCAAGCAAGTCTCTTCTTCTTATTGGTGTCCTTTAGTTGGGGTTTCTTTGTAGCATTCGACCATGAAGGCCTGATTCACGTCTCCTCTGAACAGTTGATGTTGAGATGTGTCTGTTACTTGAACTCTGAAGCATTTATTTGTGCTACCATTTCTGAGGCTAGTAACTCTAATGAACTTATCCTCTGCAACAAAGGTAACTCTGGGTCTTCCTTTCCTGTGGCGGTCCTCATTTGCCTGTTTGATCATAGCGCTTGATGGTTTTTGCGACTGCACTTGAAGAAACTTGAAAAGTTCTTGAAATTTTCCGGATTGACTGACCGTCATGTGTTCAATCGGGTTCAAGTCCGGGCTCTGGCTGGGCCACTCAAGGACATTCAGAAACTTGTCCCGAAGCCACTCCTGCATTGTCTTGGCTGTGCGCTTAGGGTTGTTGTCCTGTTCGAAGGTGAACCATCGCCCCGGTCTGAGGTCCTGAGCACTCTGGAGCAGGTTTTCATCAAGGATCTCTGTGTACTTTGCTCCATTCATATTTCCCTTGATCCTGACTAGTCTCCCAGTCCCTGCAGCATAAAAACATCCCCACAGCATGATGCCGCCACCACCATGGTTCACCGTAGAGATAGTGCCAGGTTTCCACCAGACTTAACTCCTGGTATTCAGGCCAAAGAGTTCAATCTTGGTTTCATCAGACCAGAAAATCTTGTTTCTCATGGTCAGAGTCTTTAGTTGCGATTTGGAAAACTCTAAGGGGGCTGTCATGTGCCTTTTATTGAGGAGTGGCTTCCGTCTGGCCACTACCATAAAGGCCTGATTGGTGGCATGCTGCAGAGATGGTTGTCCTTCTGTTCTCCCATCTCCACAGAGGAACTCTAGAGCTCTGTCAGAGTGACCATTGGGTTCTTGGTCACCTCCCTGACCAAGGCCCTTCTCCCTTGATTGCCCAGTTTTGCAGTTCCAAACTTCTTCCATATAAGAATGGAGGAGGCCACTGTGTTCTTCTTGGGGACCTTCAATACTGCAGACATTTTTTTATACCCTTCCCCAGATCTGTGCCTCGACACAATCCCGTCTCGGACCTCTACGGACAATTCCTTCAACCTCACGGCTTAGTTTTTGCTCTGACATGCACTGTCAACTGTGGGACCTTATATAGACAGGTGTATGCCTTTCCAAATCATGTCCAATCAATTTAATTTACCACAGGTGGACTCCTATCAACTTGTAGAAACATCAAGGATGATCAATGGAAACAGGATGCACCTGAGCTGAATTTTGATTCTCATAGCAAAGGGTCTGAATACTTATGTATTTCTGTTTTTAATACATTTGTCCATTTCTAAATACCTGTTTCCACTTTGTCATATGGGGTACTGTGTGTAGATTGATG
This sequence comes from Salmo salar, assembly GCF_965601325.2. Lineage (NCBI taxonomy): Eukaryota > Metazoa > Chordata > Actinopteri > Salmoniformes > Salmonidae > Salmo > Salmo salar. The sequence goes on from NC_138291.1 coordinate 171,840,870, forward strand.
AGGAAAAAAATCATATTTAATCAATTTTAGAATAGGGCTGTAACGTAACAAAATGTGGGAAAAGGGAAGGGGTCAGAATACTTTCCAAATGCACTGTATATTTCATTTTGGGGAAGCTCAGTCGAGGTCTCAACTTTCAAATTAGAATTGTAGAATACACAACGTGCAATTACAAAATGTGAATCCCAAGTGTTTCTCTTGTTATGTCAGTCACTGATAGTCACTCAATCAAGCCATGTCACCCAACAAGTTATTTTACCGACCAGCTATCTAAACTTAATAATCCTGGTCGAATGCATGTGTGGGTACGCAGACCTGCGAGCAACTACAGCCCCTCATAATGAAAACAGATTTTTTTGTGGTCCCCACCCCCATCAAAGTTGGCCATCCCTGATATAAAGTGTGCAACTATTTTTATAGCCTACAGCTAACTCTCCGTTAGTCAGCACCTCTACTAACTTTTTGAGATGTGCGCCAGCTCATGCTTTTCACTAATCTAACACCATCTCCAGCACCACCCAGCTCCAGCACCACCCAGCTCCAGCACCACCCAGCTCCTACTCCAATTATGCACTAATAGTGCCTCCCACTGGAACCAAGAACAACCAGTACATTGGATAGAGATATGACAGAATCAACATACCATAACCCCCTCATAACATTCAGCATAAGATGAATTAAGTATGACTTAATCTAATCTAGTTAGTATACTGCTTGTGTTTAAGTTATCACTTCTCAGTTCATTTAGTGACTGGGGCAGGTTCCCCTTTCTCATTGACCTTGGAGGGTCTACTCTTGGACTACAGACGTCCCTAGCCATGAGGACCTCACACAACAAAGTACGTAACTCAGTCTGTCTTTCACCTTTGACACACACACACACGCACGCACGCACAGTTATAGAGAGATCATCCTCACTGCATGTAACAAGTGTCGAGCGGGACTATCCCTCTCTGGTGGCAGGCATGGACAGGGCGGTCTGTGGTGCCCCTCTGTCGACCAAGCGGAACAGAGACCATCTGGGCCATGCTGTGTGTGTGTGTCTGTGTATGTGCACCTTTGTGAGTGCTTGCAACATAGCTTAAAAAGTCCAATGCAGCCATTAAAGCCATGTTGTTTGACTGCTGGTGAACAAACCATTGATAAAAGGAGGAAATAAGGGTGCATTTCAAAAGTATTCAAAAAATGGCTTTCAAAGCCAAGAAGACATGCCTTTTCCCTCCAAGGGACTAACAGCTGCTCCTCAAAGCTCAGAAAGCCTGAGGATTTCACCAACATCAGAGGAGCAAGCAGCTCATTCAAGATCCAGCTAGCCATTCAATTTCACCTGATCCAGAACAATCACTTCAACTATCCAGGTCATTAAAAAGACCAAAGAGCAGACCCCTTAGTCAGCCCCCAGCCCCCTCAGTCAGCCCCCAGCCCTCTCAGTCAGCCCCCAACCTCCTCAGTCAGCCCCCAGCCCCCTCAGTCAGCCCCCAGCCCCCTCAGTCAGCCCCCTCAGTCAGCCTCCAAACCTCCTCAGTCAGCCCCCTCAGTCAGCCCCATCAGTCAATTTCCAGCCCCCTCAGTCAGCCTCCAAACCCCCCTCAGTCAGCCCCCTCAGTCAGCCTCCAAACCCCCTCAGTCAG